>NC_045694.1:26531270-26834301 GCF_003331165.1 Xiphophorus hellerii
AAAGCTGGTTCCTCTGGAGAGGAATGCCTAAACGTGGTCCACATTATCAGCCCCAGGAGTTCAGAGTTGTGCCGACTGCTACTGTTCATTTCTAACAAAGAACAAGTGCTGACACAGCACACCAACAGCTAAAAGAACAACAAAAAAAAGCAGCAAAGGTATTTTTTTTCCTAGTTTTAATCGGGGACTTCAACCGTGTAAAACATCTGGACATTTGTAGCTTTTCCCCCCCTCTAGCAGGTCTTTACAAGCACAGGGGAAACGGTGTGTGTAACAACAGACAGGAGGCCTGCAGTGCCGTGTCCTGCTCTTTTCTTCTTTTTTGGGGGCTGGGGGAGCTTCTTAGATTACGGCTCCATCCTGAGGGTTCCTCCTCACCAGTCCACGGCCTACGCAAAGCGCAAGCCCACTCAAAGGACCAGCACTGCATGACAAGCTGAAGAACACCACTTCTGTTTTAAACGGAAAAAGCAGATACTTAGAGGAACATGAGCGAGTCTGTTTGCGAGGACATCAGAGAAGATACCGGCGATTAAGCAAACATGGGTGGGGATCGATATCTGGCCCGATCAGGAAGTCGGGAGAACGCACAGGCCGAGGTTTATTCTACGGCTACTGCATGAGAAAAAGGAAAGACAAATAAAAGAGCAAAGAACAAATCTACTCTAGAAATTCATAGAGTCCTCCGGTGGAGTCGGGAGTACGTGCGAGGTCATCAAGGCCGCGATTAGCTGCAGAAACAGAGACATCCTTCATGACCGAAATATATTCTGATCTCACTGTGGAGCGGGAACAGCTTGGTGAAACCGGCAAACTGGAGAGACTGGAGCTGGACAGTGAGACTGAAAGAACACTGGATTCAGACTGTGTGTGTTTTCTTATCAGTAATTATGCCAAATGGAATATGCAATCCAGATTTTTAGATATGATCTGGCAGTAGCTGCGTTTCCAAAGCAATTTGTGTGCAATTTGACATTTTGAAAGTAAATTCGCTTAATGGAATCGCACCAATTTTGACTTTTTGATGAGTTTTGCTGCCAGGATGAGATTTTTGATGATATAAAAAATGTTTTATTTTAAAAAACAATTTTTTTGCAGCACACAAGTCACATGATTAACAACTGGATATTGCTACTGGCAGAAACCATAAAGAATAAATCAACAGGAAGTGATCGGAGGATGACGTTTTGAAATGATTTATCGCATTTAAAAAACATGTGATTTTAATCGCGTTTCTTATTTAACGAAAACGTCACAGTTGTGAAACTCTGGTTTTCTATGGCATTAGAAAAACATATTGAGAAACCTTTGTGCACATTTGTAATGGAGACAAAGCTAATGACAATAACACTCCCATCCACAGGGTGGCAGCAAACACAAAAAAGAACAAGTTTCAAAGAAACCTAGTGAGGAGAAAAATATTGTTTTTGTAAGTGTGGATTATTTATCTAACAAAAACTGAATCAACATTCTCTTCTTCAGTGTAAACATATCAGCACATCATCGCCCCCTAGGAGGCTGAAGTGAAAACGGTATGATTGGAATGCTTTGTTAGCGGCGCTAAAAATAGAATGAATAGGTGATTTTCCATGAGGTTGAAGGTATGTCAAGCCCTTAAAATGTAAAGAAACTGCTTGTGTTCCACATAAGACAACAATCTGATGAGATCTCCAGAACTAAACTAAGGAGTCAAGTTGACAGACAGACAGAAGAAAATGTCCAGGTCTGTCAAAAACCTCCCAAAACCCTCTGGACAAATGTACTATGGCATGTTAAACCCCAGACTTAAACTTTTTCTGACAGGCTAAAGCTTTTAACACCCATCAGTTCTGGTGCTGAACCTTCAGGTGGCTGTTAGGAAACTGAATTATTTTCTTTTAACTCTGACAGGGAGCCTTGAAGTCTTTAGAAGAGAACATTTGGTTTCCTCACAGAGAAATCTGAGGAACTTCAGCCTGACGAGCTCCAATAAAGAGGTCAATGTTATCAGATTAATATGTGGGACGCAACAGATCGCTAAAAAGATGACTAACGGCTGAATTTAAATCAAAAGGTGTTTTACCCAAGTATTAGTTTAAGGAAACTCCTTATTGCCAAGTTTTACTTGAAATTACAGGGGTGGGAAGAATGATCCAATATATCGATACCAAGTTGGTATCAGTATCGGATCAGTATTGGTGTGCTGAGGTTGGTACTTCAGTTTCAGATTCCATCTCGAAACTTGTTTATTTTTGTATCGTAGTTTCTCAACCCGACCTTAATTTTCTTTTGATTTGCTCACAAATGACATTTTTCACACAAATCATGCTGATGTTAGTAAAACATTTATTAAACAGCTATAAACGTTGTCCAAATTCTGTTGTAGGTTTGAACAAAAAATAATTCAAACAAAGATCCACACCGCAAAAACACAAAATCTTACCAAGTATTTCTGTTCTACTTTCTGGTGCAGCTACGTTAGTGCACTTGAAATAAGTCAAAACTAACTTACAAGTAACTTCTCAGCAAGAATTAGGAGCTTGTTTTAGGTGAATAATTCCTGTAATATTGATAAAGCAGTACCAGTTCAACAGGCAGATTGTTTCATTTTGACATATTAAAAATGTCTTGTAAGTTAAATAATCCAGTGGAACTGGTACTGCTTTATCAATATCACAGGAATTATTCACTGAAAACAAGCTCCCAATTATTGCTGAAAAGCTACTTGTAAGTTAGTTGTGTCTTATTTCAAGTCTACAAAAATGTTTGAACTAAAAACTTAAAGAAAAAAAAAAAGAACTTGGTAAGATTATGTTTTTTTCAGTGTACTAAAGCACCCAAAGGTGAGAAGTTTAATGGTATATCAAACTTGGTTAAAAAGCATCAGTATCGGCATTGGCGATACGGTCCCAGTATTTACTTAGTATCGATATCGAAACAGGCGGCACCTCACACCTCTAGTGATTATTGTCGATTATCGCCACACCCTGAGCTCAACGGGCCAATCTATGTTCTGATTCAATTTCTCAGTTTTTTCCAAGTTTGAATCCAGTCGTGTGTTTGTGCCAATCTGATGCTGATTGGTGAGACACACACTGATGAGTCATCATAACAGCAGGAGGTAAAATAACCTGTGGACCGGCGCAGAGTAAACAACCTCTGCATCAATGTGTTGGGAGGGGAAGGAGAAGAAGAGGCTTGCGGACGCTGCAATGCCTCTCCCCTCTTTTATCGAGGAGGAGGAGGTAGTGGAAATTGTCTCCCGTTTTTAAGTAACTCATGGAAAGAAGAAAAAAAAAAAAACCCCCCCGATGCAGAGCGAGCGTCGTAAAGAAGGCCCATTAGCAACTGAGTATCCTCAGGAGTCTGAAGCAAACTGTCCTCACAGCACTCCGGTATTGATGGGAGTTTTTACCCCGCTGGAAGCTGAAGTGCACCTTCCCCCTCCTCCCACACCGCCTCCTCCATTACCACCTGGAACAGGAAGTGCTCTGCTGCTGACAGGAAGGCTGCTTTAAATCTGCACAAACAAATGACACAGCAGGCGCCGGAGTAGATGCGCCGCAAAAACACAAAATCTTACCAAGTGCTTTTGGCCTGGTTTTTAGTGCAAGTATGTTAGTGCACTTAAAATAATAATAAAATAACTTATAAGTAACTTTTCAGCAAGATATGAGTGTTTGTTTTACGTCAATAATTCCTTAATTTTGACAAAAAAGAGCTAGTTGTAGTGGCAGATTATTTTACTGATAAATAGATATTTAATCTACCAGTGGAACTAATACTAGTACAAAAACAACAATAAAATAAGATGAAGAATGCTGAGCATCTTGTGAAGTTATACGTTAGTGTAAGTTTTAGAGATAATACCTAACAGAAACACTCAACATATCAGCATCAAACTATCATAACCTTGAGCAGGGGTGGGCAATCCTGGTCCTCGAGGGCCAGTGTCCTGCAAATCTTAGATATCTCCCTGGTCCAACACACTTGAATCCAATAACTGAATCACCTCCTAAGTGCAGTCAAGTTCTCCAGAGTCCTGCTAATGACCTCATTATTTGACTCAGGTGTGTTGAAGTAGAGATGCATCTAAAAGTTGCAGGAGACCGGCCCTCGAGGCCTGGAGTTGCCCACCCCTGACCTTGAGGCAATCACAGAAACCGCTGTGTCTGTTTCGAAGGAAGATCTACCAAAAACTCAAAGCTCTTTTCTCATTAAAACTACTTTTTTTACGTAATTAAAATTTTCGTTTTTCTGGTAAAATTGCATATTTATTCTGCTAATATTGCAACTGTATCCCCATATTTGAGCAGAAATGTTCGCCTTAATACTCTGACGCACAGCTCACAGAAGGCATAATTACAAAAGTCACTTTTTGAAAAGCATTTCTGTCATTTCTTTTTTAGAAAAGGAAGCAAGTGAGGGAAAAAAAAAATCTATCAAAATCGGGAATTGGCTCCGGTAGATTTTTTTTTTTTGATTTTTCAATTTTTAATATCACCCAGCACAAAAAAAAACAACTAAAAAAATGAAAACATAACATTAGATATTTCTAATCTAATCCAATCTCAATGCAGAGGCTGAAATTAGATATCAATTGATCAGATTTCCTGCTACGATCAATACATCTAAAACACGTGTGGCTTCAATGACATCATGTTCCGTCAATTCCTACCTTTCCGCCACAATCGATGGGTTCAGCCATCAGCTCAGATTGGATTATTATTGACTCTTTTCCCAGCTGTGATGTCAGCCCCGCCCCGGCTCGGCGAGTCCGCTTCTGCAGAACCAAAACTACCGGAGTCCGCCGAGCCGCAGCTGAAAGTTTCCTCTGGTGAGTCACTCCAAAAACTCCTGCTGAGTCATGAATGCTTTATAATCTCTTTGAGCCGGTTTATCTGCCAGACTGTTTTCTTTTTTTTTACCAACTCACTAAACGAGATGCACGACAAATATCGCTGGTTTCCACCTTTACAAAACAACTTAAACGCTCTAAGAAGCGCTGAAAAGACCAACTCAAAGGAAAACCGATGAATAATAGATACGGTCAGTAAAACCCACTCACTGTGGATCTGCCACTGGCTTTTCAAGTTTTTTTTTTTTTTTTTAACAAACAAAACTTGAATGAAGCGGTTAAATATTTCCTTTTCTCGCTCGGGTTTCTGTCAGAATACAAAGTCTTTCACAGATGAAAGCAGCGATTTGTGTAAATAACGACACAGCTTGCAGGAAACCAGCAGAGCGGCCGTTGATCCAGTACCTCCACCTCCCCTCCTTTATGGTCAATCTGCTGATGCCGCAGAGTGAATCCTTAATGAACTCGGACTATTTTTTGTTTCATTCGTCACAATACCTCTGAGTGCACAATGCAGCCGGGGCCGCCGCAGGGGAGCGCTGCGTTGCGAGTAATAAGGGATAATAAGGAGTGACGCTCTCTTTTTTTTGCCCGCCGCTGTAATCCGGCGTGTAACGTATGAAAGCTGGATTTAATGTGACGTTTGCCGGGAGAGGAAACATGGGAAACCTCCTGCAGTCGGGTTGTGGAGGCAGCCGCGTTCGGGGACGACTCGCTAAATGAAACCGACGGTCAGGATTCTGATGAAACCACAGAAAACGATCTGACACCGGCAGATGTCAGATCTCCCAGAATCTGATCTGCACCAGAGAGGAAATGCCTTTGGTTCCCGTGCTTCTACGGTTTCCTTTTCCTCGAGTTACTTTCAGACATCCGACAATTTTCATGACACCACGCTGAGCTTTTACCTTCAAACTCCACCGAGTGACGCAGTTTGGGTTGATGTTACTGGAAGGAACGTCCACTCATCTTCAATGTGCGCGAGACGCTCTCTTATCCAATTGAAAGAGGTAGACCGGTGGCAGGGAGGTCCACCAGCAGCCCAGTGGTTTTGTATTAAAAAATATTAAAAGTAAAAAAAAAAATGTAGAGGTGCACGAGTCAGCATCATAATTTAGAAATAATGGCATGCGAGGCCAACAGGGCAGGTACAAAACGACGCGATTGGTGAGCGCCCCCACACACCTGGCCCATTGAGTCATCCAATAAATAAAAAAAACATCACTTAGTCTGATGGGGGAGCAAGTAAAGCCTGGTGACCCGCCAGGCTTACAATACACAGCACAGAATATACATTCATGAAGCTATACTGGCCAGAATTTACGCTCAAAAATGACCCTACATGTGACAAAGGCTGAAACAATTAATCCTTAGGAATCGATTAATCGTCAACCACTGGAGTTGAAATTGAAAAAAAGGACTGAAAAAGTCCCTAACATATTCAGAGCCGTGGTTAAGCTAAAACTGATACATAAAGCTTAAGACTTTTTAAGGATGTGCCGACACTCTGGAGGAAAAGATAACTAAACAGCTGGATAAACAAAAGGAAGAATAAAAGGATGAAAAATTCAAAAAGACAGACATATAAATGGGTAAATAGATGGACAGACTGATGGACAGAACCTGTGGGTCCTGCTCACCTTGCGCCAACAACACTGGTGCTGAAACGCTTTGTTGATCAGACCAGAAGTCTGCAGCCTCTCATTCCTGTTCCTGGCATTTTAAAGACTGACTGACTCATTTCACACCCGGAGCATCTTTGTCTCTATTTTCGCTTCATTTTAGTTTTGGCGTTCGGCATCAGAACAGCTGTTAGGACAGATTCAAGCCTCATCACTCAGCACTGTGCATGGGGGCCTCACGCTGCGGGAGAGCCCTGGTTATTGGCTGCGTGCACGCACGTCCACACACGTCCACACACACACACGCCCACACACACACTTACCTAGTTACTGGCCTCTCTCCAGATGAGGTGCCATGCTGTGCAATGTTAACTTTTGTGTTATTTTTTGTTATAAAAATCATATTTTTCAGAAAATCTTCATAAGTTACCTCAAAGTAAGAATTAAAATTGAGGCTGTTGGGAAAATCTCAAGTGTGAAGGCAGTTCGGTGTGTTTCAACTGGAATGAATGTGTTGTGTTTTTCCTCATTCAGTCAGTAATTATTTAAATAATCACAGCTCCCCGCTCCACCCATCATCCTCCACCACCTCCACACACAACTTAGCAGCCGGGGCTAATAGTCCGTTCAGAGGAGACACCAGAGAACAGGCAGGTGTTTTTTTATTGTTTTCTCCAGCTGTGTGAAGCATAAAGTGGCGGCACGCTGCTTTTCGGTTGGGTGAGCGAAGGCTACCACACTTCTTATGCTTACAAATACAAACTGTGGCAGGTTGGAAATGTGAAAAAAAAAAGCAACAACACAGAGTTACAAATAAAGTGTGCAGCTTGTAGCCTCTTAATTCAGGTAACAGAGAGAAAAGAGAAGAGAAAGCCCTGAAGGAAGAAAAGATGGAATACACAAAAGGAGGGCTTGAGCAGTTCAGTTGAGTCGTTCTAGTATTTTGGGGATTTAAAGTCGGACAAAAACGAAGCATTGTGCAACAAACAGTGTTGAGCGCATGTCGGTGAATCCCAACAAACTGTTTTCCAACCTGAACCAGAACCAGTGGAACCCACTATGGACACGCTGCAGCGTGACGTCAGCCGGGCAAGAGGAAACTGCTCCAAAACCGAAACGATCACTGGTTTATCTGTTGAGCTGTCAAGATAACGAGCTAAATCTTAAATGTATGTGTGAGATATAAAAGAAAAAGAGATGCAGGACTAATTGTCAGCACGACAAAAACTAGATAACAAGGTCAGGAAAAAGTTTTAGTAAAATAAAACAGAGAGGGAGAGGGAAGTAGGTCAGCTATGCTAGCTTGACTTTGACAACCGTAACATGTAGCTGAGCTGCAGACTTTCGCGTTTCGGCTCACATCAACTCTGACAAATCATCGGCAGAGTGGATGTTTACATATATAAACTTTATGTGAAAAGTTTATAAAGATTAGATTATCTTCTGAGCTGATATAATCCAGATTCAGATAGAACTTCAACTGAAATTAAGACGAAAATAAAAAGAGAGAAAATATTTTCCACAACTGCAACTTTGTTCATTCATTTTCTGATACATATTGGGTACAAGGTAACAGGGACTTTTAACCTTATAGTTTCACAGGAGAATAAATAACCAACCTCAATACAACCAACTTCAATTTCCTTTTTTTTTTTTTAATAAGATTTAGTTGCAGACGCAGCTGAGTTTTATGTGAAAAGTTTATACGCTTCCCCCTCTATCCATGAGAATCCTGGGGCTCCAGCGCCAAACACTTAAAAATCTCTGCCATGTATCGACTTTGTAAGTGACACTTACCTTTCTCTCTCCGAGCTCAGGTAGCAGACGAGGTGACAGGCCCAGAGCAGGGGACCCGCGTAAGTGCTGAGAGCTGTTAAAAAGATGGCAGGCGCTTCGATGTAGCTTTCCAGACCGACAAAGCCCACAGAAATGTCGACGGTGCCAATGTTGTTGGAGTTGCCCTGCGGGTGCACAAAGCAAACCTTTTAGAGCCCTGATGAGAGCGCAGAAATGACTGCGTACAGACAAAAACAAGTGCACACGAAGATCTGTGGCTGGAAGCACTTAAAGGACAGACGACTCCTTTCGCTTTTTAACGAAAGGAGTCACTCTGAGACGCTGCCGACTTCCCGGCGAGCCAGTTGTTTTTGCGTCCCTGACCGGATCAGCACGCGCAGCTCTGAGGAACTGGGCTGGAGGTTAAACCACTCAGGACAAATTGGAAATGTTCACTTGTATATTTGCCAACGACAACAAAAAAGGGAGCAATCTTGACAAAAACATTTCCGAATTATATATATAGTACAGAGCATATTAGACACAAAAGTCTAAAAAACTTGAAAGCATGAAAAAAAAAGAAAGATTCGCAATTGTTTTGAAGCAGATAAGTCATTTACAACTACATTTCTCTAAAGCAAAAGCAGCATTTTTTTTTGCTTTAGAAACACAGGTGACCTATTACGCTTCCTTCAACAGGTTAGGATAGGTCAACTGCTTATGTAAGACATGTTCATTACATATTTTTACACAAAATCATTCTGAGATAATGAGATTTCATTCTGGTCAGTTCTGACTATCAGAAGAGATGTTTTACATCTGGTCACTTCAAATCCAAGTTAGCTGCTGCTGGCCACGCCCCCCAACTCAACATTTACACCCACATGTGAAAACGGCTGCAAAGAGATGCGCGATTGGACAACGGCACATCTTTGAAAAGCAGAAGTGGAGCCTCCTTCGAAACCAACAGGAATGCAGCAAGTTGTTTCTGAATGATATGTCAACAACAAAACACTTGTCTTTACCAGTGGCCGCTGTACAGCGGTTAAAAAAGCTGACCAATGGCTCTTTTAACCGTTGCTAGGTGACAGTGCAGTGCTCGTCGGTTGTAGCTTCACAATCAGAAGGTTTTTGAAACGGCTCATTTTCCAGACACCAAAAGAAACCATGAAGTTATTGTCACAAAAATGACTTGGACTGTTTTTAGAAGCAGTAGGAAGACCCAAATGCAAGTAAACAATTCCGCAAAATGTGAATTTTGCATAATAGCTGCCCTTTACCATCACTTTATTTCAGTTCAACAAATGTTCACATCTTCCTGCTCTATCTTGCGCACCTTTACAGCTCCGTTTAAAACATTACAATTAAATCCTTTCCCACATAAGCCAAAGCAAAAACACGCTGTTTTACATACACAAACTACCACCTTTTTATTTTGATTTCAGTTTACAATGAACGATAATTGCATCCAGGAGCCGGTTGTGCTTCTGTCAGGAACGTCTGTTTCTCCCTTTTCCTGCTCCCAAACCGGCCAAACCTGTGAAGATCCGAACGAGACTCTCTGTCTGAACGCAAACGCGGCGGCGATCTGCCGGGCAGCGTCTCGCAAACTAACAATTTCTTCTCCATCTGCGCGCACGTCTGTGATCAGGGAGGGAGAAGACGCAAACAGCTGGCTCGGCTGTAAACAAACAGTCGCTGTGAGTGAGCAGGTTGGAGGCTGCATATAGATGCTTCTCTTCTTTGCTTTCTGGTTGGAAGTCCCACTGTTTTGCTTTCAATGTCATTTCTTTCCCCGCTCACAAACGGCAAATATTTATTGCTTTTGAAAATGTAGAAGAGCGGGATGTTTCAGGAGAAAGAAAAAAAAAAAAGCACCTCAAATGGAGGGCGTGAGCCAGCAGGGCTGGATGATGCATCTGTTTGATGGAGTCTGTAAAAAGTGGGGAAAAAATGCAAATTTCTGCCTTTATTGCTGCTTTCCGCATCGTCTGGTTTTCAGATGACAGACCCCAAGATGAAGTTTCACATTAGCTTCAACATTTTGTCATAGTGGAGCTACAAATCTATATCTGTTTTATACTGCTTTTATTACGCAGAACACAAATTAAAATCCTGTTTTCTACAGTCACCTAGAGAGAGTCCATGAAGCCCGCCACGGCAGATAAAGGATGACGTTGTGGAGAGGTTAAAGTCGGGTTAGGTTGTAAAGAAATCTGCTTTTGAACATTTCTTTTTGGTCTGTGTTGTAAACAGAAAAAGTACAAGACAAGTGGAAACCTGCAGAAACTCGCTTGTCCACTTGAACTGATACACAGTGGTGGGAGAGTCGTGCTTTTCTTCACGAGGAATGGGGAAGCTTCTGATAGTAGAGGAAGCTATACAGCTAAATATACAGCCACATATTGAGAATCTGCCACAAAAAACTTTGGGTATAATCTAACGTGTTTGGCTAGAAAGTCCAGTTTGTTTGGGACAGGGTGAATGGACCAAAAAACTGGTCCACCAAAAATCCCACATCCCGGATCGATTGAAGTGAACTCTGGAGCGGTGCGAATGCATAGCGCCAAGAGAGCGCTCCACAAGCAGGAAGCAAAGCCACAGCAAAGGGCATTCTGGGTAAATACAACCAAAACAAACAGTCCTACAACCGCTAAAATCTGATGCTGCTCTACATTTGTTTACATGTCGTAATAGAATCAAAATACTTGTGGGTGTGTAATACTGCATTTGTAATCTGTGTAAGCATCTTTGTGTGCAACTTTGGACAGTTGTATCTGTAAAACATGATTTGTAAACCGTAAAAAATAAAATTTGTGCGTAACTCCGGGTACTTGTAAATATGTGGTCGTATGTTTTCTATGTCTGGTAGTTTGATACTCTGTCCTCCTCATATTTTTCTGTTAGCGGGAGCAATTTAGGAGAAGGTTTGAATTTGTAATTATCAGATTTCTGCTGTTGAAGTTAAAATATTTGTGTGTAGGAATTTAATGTTTATAGAAATTGTAATTGTGGGTGTGTGCTTTTATTTTGTATTTGTAATTTCTTAACATTTGTGTATGCATTTGACCACATATTTCAGTACCAGGAGTTCCGCAAAACTTTCCTTTTTACAGTTTACAAATCATGCTTCACAGATACAACGATCCAAAGTTACACACAAAGAGCCTTTCATGGATTAAAAATTAAAAATTACACATGCACAGATATTTTGAGACTATTTTAACTCCATATTTCTTTCACTTGTTCTTGGTGTAGCGCCTCCACAGGCGAGGAGGTAAAAACGTTTTTCCATTAGTCTGGACGGTTTGACTAATTGGAAAGTTCACTACAGCAGCTGAAAATGAAACAAATGTTTAAATTTTTGTCCCCAATCAACCGCAGCCTACTGCACTATCAGGTTTGATTTTCATTACGCTTTATGTACAACAAAGTGAAGGCATAACAAGCCTGTTCTTCCACCTACACTTTTTTCAGTCTACAATTTGTGTTCTTGCCATTGGCAGGAATTTAAATATTACTTTTCTACTTCTGTACTAGTTTCATTTTTTTCAGCAGTGTGCGTTTCTCCTTTCTTGACTTAAAAATCCCTGTTCTCTGGCGCTCTCAGTATAATCTGACTGACCTTGAGCCATTTTTTAAAGAACGCCAAGCAGACATCCCCTTAAAGACACATGCAGCTACTCATTAACAATATGTTCAAAACAACATATCCTTTTACTTCCAGGTTATATTCATGCACCACTTTGTCTTGATAGAAACACGACGGGCTGCATAAATACCACTCTGTGTCGTCATCTCATCACTCTGTTGTTTCTGGGAATGAATTTACCTGGAATTTTTCCCATGATGCTCTGGCGTCTTTTATAGCAAACAGATATTGACGAACCATTGCTAATATGTTAGAAACCCCTAAAAAAGGATTCATTTGGAGTCCAGCGACCACCAATTAAGTTCTAATCAGATTGGTGATGATATTTTTGTTTCTACATTATCCAACTTTTCTGCCTGACGACATCTTTTGTATCATCCCAGCCTAAATTTCACATGCTGCTCCTTAACGAACCCGTTAGGGTCGTGCCTTCTGGAGAACATTTTTTTCCTCACAGCTCTATAATTACAAGCCCGGACACAGAGGTGGGAAATTGTCTGGCGACAGAGTAATCCCGAGCCCATCACGGCCTTAACGACCCGCGAGACGACGAGGGTCACTGAACTGTTCGCAACGTGCGAGTTCCTTCGACGACGACGAACAGCCGCGAAGCAAATACCTGCTGTGGGCTGAGCTGAAATGAAGAAGTCCTGTCTGCCTCTAAAGGCACACTGGGCATCGGGAAGCATCACCTAGAAACCAGCTTTCCCCTGCTGGACTTTCTACCAGAGCGACGGAGTTCATTTGAGAACAGAGGTGCTCCTCAAACACGGTCTAGCTTTTTATTACAGGTTTATTCAGGAAAGCTGAAATTCAATTCAGTTCAGCTTTCCTGAACGCCTACAGAGTCTGATCGATCATCAAGTCAGACGAAAACACTCGACCACCTGATCAACCTGTTGCATGAGGAGGCGAGGAGTCCGGATGCACAGCTGCGTCAATAGAAACTGATTCAATCTGCTACAGGCCTCCTGAGAAAACCTTTAATCAGCCGGCAGAAGAAATGAATCTGGCTGCAGTGCAACGCAAGCGGGATTCACTGGGAATGTATTTAACTGAGTTTGAATTTCTCCATATGATTGGACTGGATTATATATTTCTGCATATCAGCTTGACTTGTCTTCTAAAGCAACTTGGAATGACATTTGTTTTAATTGGGGTGATAGAAATAAACTATATTAAACTTGATGTTATTGAAAAGATTTTTTTTTTTTTTAAAGAAATGGGAAACTTTTAAATGTGTTTTCCAGGCACATAGTGGCTTTTTATAGCATAATCAAGTAGCTGTGTTAACTTCCGTTGTTAAAAACATACTACATCAAATATGACTTGAAACTAATTTTACTTCCTAATTTAACGCCTGGAAATTGGGCCTTTGTCTCTTTAAGAAACTCCCGCTCTTTCTCAAACAAACGCAGGGAAAACTGCAAAACAGCTGAAACACTGAGTTCCTTTAAATCAAGGCTAAAACCCCATTTGTTTAGAGTTGATTTGATGAATAACAGCTGGAACATCATTAATTTGAGTCTGTTTTCCAACTTTTCATCACTTTCCTTTAGTTGTTTTTGTTTATTTTGTTGCCTTTTTATATTTTCATTGCGTAAAGCATTTTGAATTTCTTTGTAGAAATGCGCTTTGCAGATATACTGGCCTTGTCTCTAAAAAAAAAAATTAAAAAATTCAAAAGCCTAATGAAGTCAGTTCAATTTGACCTTAGCGAACAGAGCAGCTTCACTAAAACGTTTGCTCATGTTACATAGAATCAAATCATAATAACATTTTTCTACCAATGCAACCTTCAGCTGCTCTTTAATTACATTGTTGCACTTAAAATGGATGAACAATAAAAGGTTAGTTAATTATATTTTGTTCAGTAATCCCAACAACAACCCAAAGGCACTTTGAGAGAAAAATCTTTGCCTAAGTATATCATCATACGTGTATTAAAGAGCAAGAAACTATAAATGTTGAAAGTAAGAAAACTGATGTTCAATGTAACCTTTTAAAAAATTTTAACCCATGTGTTGGAAACTAAAAGAGAATTTGGGGTCAGGCCCAGTAAAAACAGGAAAGATTTCCACAAATGGAAGATGAAGACAGGATACAGCGAGCACTTTTGGAGCAAAGTAACGGAGGATGAATCTGTCCTCACCCGGTACAATCAATCTCTCCCTTAGAAAAAAACCTTAGCCCTAGGACTGTAAAAAAATAAATAAATCAGCAGCTTGGATTCAAGGAAAGGAAAAAGAGACGTACTGACCATCAGAGGAAGAGAGTTGGCTAGAAGTGGAGGACAAATTACGATGTCTATCTGATAGCTGCTAGCATTTTAGTTCATTTGAACTGATGAATGAACTGTAGAGTGATAGTCTGTAAGGTCTCCCAGCTACTGAACTCAGCTGTTCCGACTTCCTCATCCTCACCGGACAAATCTGAATACATCACAATTTCTCATAGTAAACATATTTCTAAAGGTGTTAATGATATGAAGTGTTCACCAACCCAAAAAATACACATAGGAAGAAAAAATAAACAAATAAGGATGAAATGCCAAAAACACCACAGAGACAGTGAAGATTGGAGGTGGGAACAAACACAGTTGTAAAGGAAAAGTTGTAAAAATTACAAAGGTTTGTAGCTTACCTGAAAGTAAAAGAAGGCTTGGCCAAACCAGTAGTGCATGATGGTGGTCTGGGCCGCGTCGTAGTGGAGCTTCTTCCAGATGAACTGAGCCATGAGCGTCTGGATGAGGAGCCCGCAGCACAGCACCGGCAGGTTATGGGCCCGAAACAGGAGCGAAACCAGCAGCACCAGGCCACTGTAAATCTCCCACAACCCCCTGCTCTTCAGCTTCGCATCTGCCGTGACAATCTGGGATCTCAGCAGGTCCTTGGTGCCCGAGAAGAGGATGCCCAGGACGAAGACGTAGACGAAGCGTGCCTCCACCGTTCCCCTGTGAAAGACGAGCAGACAGAGCTCGTCACTTCTGTTCCAGCAGGAAGAGGACAGCCGCATCGATTAGTCCCGACAAAACGTCTCGCTCAATGTTCGGGTGACTGGGTTAAGAGACTCGGCGACGTGAACTCTGACTCTGCTTTGGAATCACAAATATTTAGATGGGGGACAAATGTAAAAGCACTTGATCTAGAGTTTATTACTGAATGATCATCAATATCATTAATAAATTATTAATAATATTATTATTAAATTATCATTAATAAATCACAATCAACAGATTTTAAAGCTTGTGAGCATCTCTGTGAAGAAGATGACATATCTAAGGTGGCACGGAAAACCCATACTACAAATTTTTAAAGATTTTTTTTCTTCCAAAAGTGGCAGATTAAATAAACTTTAATAGCAGACAAAGGTAATCTAAGTACAATTTTTTTTTTTTTAAATGACTTCATTTATTAAAAGAAAAGTTATCCGAACTAACATGTTGCTAAAGCTAAATCATCTTAATCATCATATTTTTAGTCCAGACAATCTAGAACCAGGGTTCCCACCCTGGTGGTACCAACAACCTTTTCAGCAAGTCAATGTTGTGCTTAGGCCTCTAATGAGCCATCATTGGATCCAGGCGCGTTAAACCAGGGAGAACTAAAACGTGCAGGATGCCGGGCCTCCAGGACCCACTTTGGGCACCCCTGCTTTAGAAGGTTCATAGTGTATAGATAAAACAAAGATAAATATCCGCCTCTTCTGTTGAATCATGAATAAACGATGATTGATCACATTTTTTTTTGCACCCCTAATTTTTAGGGTGCATTCACACCAGCCCTGTACAGTCCACTTTGGTCAAATTCTGGTTTGTATGTTAAAGTCCAGTTTGTTTGAGAAGGGGAGACTGGGAAATTAAATTCTGATGTGGTCCAAAAAAGAAAACCTAGACCTCGGTTCGGTTCAAGTGAACTCTGGTGCCGATTGAATGCAGTGTGGACCGGAGACCGCTCCAAAAGTTGGAAGCGGACTATATCGCCTGGCATTCTGGGTAATTACATCAGAATCAAACATGTCTAGCGCTGGCTAGACACAAAGGTTCATTGTTTGGTTCCAACAACAAAAGAGAAATCCTACAACCGCTAAAATCTGGTATTACTCCATTTTTGCTTACATTTTACGAAGAAGGACGTTGTGCTCATGTCGTCTTCTGTTGTTTTTGTGTTGTCTCTTTCAGTGGTTGTTCTTTTCAGCGCCCCCACAGGCGAGGAGAGGAACAGCGGTTTAAATTAGTTCGGTGTGAAAGCGAGCCGCACTGGCTGAAAATGTAACAAATCTCATCATTTTGCTGCCTACCAGACCATCTGGTGTGAAACCAAATTAGTTCCACTTTCCGCACCTGATTACTGTCAGAATCAAGAAATCACTTCAATGTAACCTGTCTGACATCATGAAGTAGACCAATATCTAAGAAAAAAAAAAGGAAAAAAAAGTAGGAACACATTATCACTGTACCCAAACTCAAGTATTAAACAAATGGAGGAAAACAAAATGTGAAACTATGACTCCATCTTTGCCCAGGTGTGGGCTGCAGTTCGCTGCATCAGTGACGTGCTTTGTGCAGAATCCTCTGCAATATCTGCTCTCCAAAGATCACAACTTTAATTAAATTCATCTTCCTCCCTCTTGTTTAACAGGACTGCTCATATTTCTGTGACTCATAACCTTTGCTTCATTCGGTATGCGGTGTGTCAATGTAACATTAATAATTAAAGCCAGGAGACTGGAAGACGGAGCGAACCGCCGCAGGAAACAGGCTGTCTCCCACCCATCACATTGTCAGTTTCTCAATACGTTTTGAGGAACAGGGCATTAAGATGCTCTGAGTGCATTTTGAGGTAAGGTGACATTTCTTCAACTGTATTTATTAATTTTTTTTTATTTGAACGTCGTACCACGAGCTCATAAGACGCACGAGTAACGGTGTGCTGAATTAAAATTCGCTTTGAGATCGGGTAGATTTATAGGTTTCGCCGAGATTTCGTGACGGGGAAAAGTCGTAACTTTTCAGAGTAAGGATTCGGGAAGTGGAAGCTCGACATATCAAAGATGGCTTGGTTTTGTTTGTCGGCGTGTTCAGTAGCAATACATACAACCAGCTGCATCCAAAACATCAGGATTTTTAACATTCCTCCCCATCAGCGCTGAGAGTGACTTCCCCTTTTCTCCTCCACGTCCTTCCCTCTTCATTCAGGCGCCTCTGTGCCAGATCAATCTTCCACCCTGGGACTTCTCCTTATCCCAGGCCTGGCTATCAGTTCTTTATTTCAGAGGTTGTACTTCTGCATCTCTCTCTGCTTCAGGGCATTTTTTTTTTCTCTCTCCGCTCTCGTCTCCCTCTACCGTGTGAATTTCACTGTCTTTGCCTCCTTTTCTGGTTTGTGTGTTTCTTCTTCTGAACGTTTTTATACAATAAAAACGATAAATTCCGTTGAAGCAAACATATTCTCATTGAGACAAAATCCAACAATATTAAAGTTTCACATAAATGGAAAATGCTCACAGGAATTTCTCTCTGAATTAGATTGTGGAAGAAATTAGGCATGATGTTACAGTCGTGAAGTGAATAACTTTTGTTATCTTTTTCATTGTTTTTAGCTCACAGTTCATGAGTAGAAGCAGTACAGAAGAGGATTAGGGCCACCGAAAAAAAAAAAAGAATTCTAAGAATAAAGTCAGAATTCTGAGTTTAATCTCAAAATTCTGACTTTAATCTCAGAATTATTTTTTTTATTTTTTCGGTGGCCCTAATGCTCTTCCGTAAGCAGAAAACTCAGGAAGGCATAAAGGATTTAAGCAAGTTTGACAAGGGATAAACCGTTATGGGTTGACAACTCGGGTCAGAACATCTCCAAACTGAAACCGTTTCTGGTCTGAAATGGTCAGAATCTATTGGGTCGGATTTTTTTAAACGAGCTAGTGTAGCTCAAATTGCTGAGGAAGTCCATGCTGATTCTGAGAAATTAGTACAATTTGACAATTTTGTTATTTAGTGAAGAGTAGTAAAAAAAAACGTACATAATTCCTAGCTGTGTCTGGTGTTCGTTCTCCAAAAAAGTACCAATGTCTCCTGCGGAAATATATAGTTGAAGAGAAATATGAACATTACAGGGTTTTCTCCAGAAAACCTGATAAGCCCGGTGGAAGGGGCGCTAGGGCGGTCCACACCATGTTTTATGCAATCGGTGCGAGCCCAGTAAACTATAAACCTAGCTTAATCCGTCTTTACTGTCACTGTGTATCAAAAAATGTAACATTTAAAATAAACAAATGACGTTCAGCCTGGTGGACATTAATATCTACTTTCTGCATAAAACACAAACTTCGGACCAATCACACAACCCTTCCAACAAAGCCCTGTGTGAAATACTTTGACCCGGGTCTTGCTATTATTGCTTAATGTCCTCGTTATTATAAGTGACGACATCTTTATCTTCTTTTCAGAGCTGTAACTGTTTCTCAAGCTCAACATCTCAAAGCATCAATATTCATACAGAAATTTCATACAAAAATGTTTTTTAAAATCCCAGCAGTGACTTCAAAGGTTTTGTTTTTCCACAAAAACCAGTCCTTTAACTCAAAACTTAGATTTTTCTTCTTAAAATAAACAGCTGTTTAACTAATGAGTGAAAGAAAATTTACATAAACACGTAATAATCAACGGGCATGTATTGGAAAGGAATATTTGATCAGAATTTGTCAAACCATCATAGAAAGCAAGTTTGCTGACATTTAGGAGGTGTGATTACCAACTCTTCCTTCTAAAATCAAGGTGTCCATTACGCAGGTTCATCTTTATTTAAAATACAATTATATTTCAAATTATAATGCACTGAACAGAAAGAAAATGGTTACTAATATTTTTGGAAATGCTTGTGGCTACATCATCAAAAAACACTGGATATTAAAGCACAATTGGTGGAACTAAGTGTCCTTATGTCCCTTCCATATTTAAAATGAAATAGTCAAAACTTAGATGACAATTTTTAAAAGAGGAAAAGTGAAGCCAGAGTTAATTTCAACTCAACTTCTGAGCGAGTCAAATGTCAATTGAACGTAATCCTTATTTGATAAAATATTTGATCATAGCTGTATGCTTTTTGTGTGTCTCTATTGTTTTGTAGGAGGATTTTAACCAGACTGCACATTGACTCATGGGGACCCGTGTTACCATGGGAACCACAACAGAGATCCCTGTAGGTGAATAACCCCCACTGAGACAGAAAGACAAAGTGACTCGAGTAACTTTCTACACATTCAAGCTAAATGTAAATTGAGACTTCCAGGAAATGAAACAAGTTGAAAACACAATTTCAGAACCTAATAGCCTAATAAACGTGATAAATTGCTATGTGACGGATCGCAAAAGTATTATGCAATCTTCATTTTGTCACGTCACAATCAAGTACGTCAATTTAGTTTGTCACGTATAGCGCAGGAATCAAACCAAACCGCAAAGAACGGGGAGTCTCATAACGACAGTTTAATAGAAGATGATGAAGAGCTTGAAGAAGAAATTCTGGTACCAAAACACAGTACCACTGAAGAACAATGAGATAAACCAAACCTAAAGACTCTAAGGAAGAAGTGGAGATGACAGGGGAGGAACTAATCAGAGGTAAGAGGGTGCAGCTGGGAAGGGAGCAGGTAGAGGCGAATGATGGGAGTGCTTAACGGGTGGGGTCGAGATCAGAATAATAAGGTAAACAAACAAGAAGGAGAAAGATAAGGAAAGGAAAGCTGAACAGTGAAACAGTTCTAATGAGGAATCCAAAACACAACAAGAATAACTCAGCTGTTAAGATATTAGACAACAAAGAAATGATCCAAAAATGTAAAAGAAATAACTAAAACTAAGAGTCCAAACTCATATAGGTCATAATTTCAATTTAATTTGATCTAACAGGCACATAATAACTTGATATGAACCACTCTAGATTAGGGCTGCCATATTCCTGGGAGGTGACCTTCTACACCAGTCACCTTCAATGCCCTTTTTGTCTGTTCTGCTGGTTTAGGTGTTCAGCCATGTCTAGGTAGGAGGGGTGAACCGATTGTAGTTTTCTTGTCAATCACCGATCTTTAAAAATACTGACCTGGTCATTCAGATTTTTTCCAATACCAATTAATTTGGCCTACAAAGTCTTTAAATTTAGCAACACAGTTGCTAAGTTGGCAACAGTGGGGAGACAGTTGTCAACTGCGGGCGGACGGACGAAAACCGGTGGTCTGTCAGTCAAACTTCTCTCACGGCAGAACAACAGAGGACAATGGCTGATTTTTAGATTGGCGGATGAGATTGGTGGACTTAAGGATCAACCAGTTGCCAATGTCCCAGAATTAAGAAAATTAATTCGATTATTGCGCATCGATTGCGCGGTGCACTCCTACTTGGTAGGCTTGCAGTACGTTGTGTGGTTCACCATGTACATTGTAAACACTACGGCGTCATTGTAGAAAATCATCCACACACTATGATGCTCCCAGCACCATGTCTAGCCATTGGTTGGACTGGGTTTTAATAAGGGTCTCAAGGTAAAAGGGTTGGATATAAACGCAAGTGGTTGTAAAGTAACTAAATGTAGAAAAGGTTAAGTGGTATGAAAAGTTTTCAAGGTACCATATCTAGTTAATACAGCCAGTTTTCAGACATTTTTCTTAATTTTACCCAGCTCTGTCGCCCATTGTGCCCTACTTCCCTCTTTTCCTGATTTCAAATATCTGGACAGTACAGCTGCAGTGAAGAGGAGCTAGGTTTGTCTGATCAACAAGTTTCAAAGAACACATCTAGTGGCATACAACTTATGACTCAAGTTTGTACCGGCTGCTCTTTATCTAAACTGCTGACTCTACAGAAATCTTTCCCAACTATCAATTATTTATACAGAGATTGAAGCTTTAACGGACAAGTGCTTTCCATAATGAAGGCAATAACATTTATAATTCCTTCTGGGAGAAATGCTTATCCAGAGAGACTTGAATGAAAAAGTGTCAACCCAACCCCCTCACACGCACTCCTTACATGAAAACTGCTCTTTAATGAAGTCATATGAATATTTGCTCAAAAGATTGTGGGATGAGTACACTCGCTGTAACGGAGCCACACGAGAAACAAAGGGCTGAAAGAAGAGTGACAAAGATAAACTGCTTCATCCCGTTTCATTATAGATGAAGGGAAAAGTGGGAGTATTAGGAGGTAATGAGGTTAAGAAAGCCACTGAATCTTTAAGCACTTACAGCCTGGAGGAAATCAGATCTAATTGTATTCTGAGAAAATATGTGGAGATGAACGCAGCAATTAGGGGGAGAGTGCTTCACCTGTAAACCTTTTCCACAGCAGACATTGTGACGGCCGAACAACAACGCAGGTGGAATTAAAGACACTAATGGCTTTGGTTCGGTCTGGATTGAGAGTGTGGAGTTTCCTCAACTCCAGGGATGTTGTCTCTGGAAATACTTTCAGAGCGAAAACGTATCACACTAAGATAACCTGAGCAAATATGATGAGTAAAAAAAATCGTTCTCTTCTAAACTTAATAACTGGTTGTGCCGCCGTTGGCTACAACGACTACCATCAAGTGTTCATTATGACAGACAGTAGATCCGTTTCCACTGAATTGCGCAAATTGGAATTACGAAAATGAGTTCGCTTCACGAAAACGCGGCAATTTTGAAAAAAACAAAAAACTCTGGATTTTTCAGCGGACAACTGTGGTCCCCGTGAATGTTCGCGAATAGCAAAAATCCGTGAATAACTGAGATTCCCGTCTACAAACATAGCTGCCTAACTTTATTGAGTCAAACAGCAAGCATATCTTAACACACATAAACATACGTGTGGAATACGTGAATTTGCAAACAGGCAGGGGCCCGTTGGATGTGCCAGGTGAAACGAAACGTACATCTTCCAAAAAGCTCCACTTTCGTATCTGTAGCACACAAAATATCTTCGTGCAAGACTTGGAGACCACTAAGGTGTTTTTTGGGAAATCGTCGTCCTTTATGTACTTTTTGGTCGGCAGCAGTTTGGCCTCAGACTTTCTCATTTACGCCAGTTTCACCCAAGTCATTTTCTTATCAATGAATCACGAAACATCGGTTGAAAACTTCAACTGAATTTGCTCAAGTTATCTTTGTCTCGCATTAAAATTTGTATGATGAACAAAAACACTTAAAAATGGCAAACAAGTAAAGAAATGTGCAGGGGAGGGCAAACATTTTTCTTCACAGCACTGCAACACCAGGAGTGAACTCAGTTCTAATGCTGTTGTCTCTGAAAATGATCTCAATGTCTGCTCTGAAGCTATTTAGACACTTAAATAAATTTAAAAACGTCCTGCTTTGTGAGTCGATCATTTTCTATTTTTATAAATCCAGCTTGGGGCAAAAAACACGGTAAAAGGAGGATTTCTACTGCAGTTGTCAAAACTCACAAAAGTACTAGAGGGTAATAACTGACCCTGAAGGAACTGAGCAAGTATTAGACATATATTATTAATCAGTGTCTTATGCAAACTTGTACCTAGTGAGGAAGGAAGCAGAGTAATATGTTCCATCCTATGCACTGTTCTTTATTCAAAACTCCTCACACAATATTGCACCGATTACATTCATTATTATTTTATGCAAAGGAAAAAAAGCATTCCAGGCCCTGTGCTGGACTGTACGGTGATGGATGTGCGCCGGTGCCATTTATATGATAACCAGCGTGTAGAGAGAAAATCACATACCAATTTATCTGACCTACAGCACTTGTCTCTGATTACAAGCCGTCATTATTGCCGCCATCATACCATCTACATATAAAAACTGATGTGGACACGATGTGACATTTGCATAAAGAAATTCTTGCCATTCTGGAACTGGCATGTTGATTTAGAACGTCAATGTAAATTAGCCCGAAGCGATACACGTGTTCCCCAACACTTAGGGATTGCCAAACTCTGAAAGCTGAAAGGCATCTTGTTTGGGCTTGGCATTTTCCAAGCTAAACGTACAAGCTGTCCTCCTTCTCAAAGCAATTAAAGCTAATTGCTGTTTACACAATTTCTCAAACTACAGGCCCTTAAAAAATGACAGCGAAAGTTTTCTTTCAACTGGATCTCCCCGTCGTGTGTTGGTTCATTTAAGGTGAAATGGGACGAGTTTTCTTTTCTAAAGAAAGTAGGATGTATAATTTAGTGTAGGGCCGTAACGATTCATTGAATGATTTGTGCACCTCGAGTACTAAAAATCTTCCAGCAAATTATCTGCCTCGAACCTTAGTTAAGTTATGTTTTACTATTTACTATTTAGGTAGGACTATTTGTTGCGCACTTCCACCAATACGTTGCAGATAAACACTAAGCGCGACTAGTATAAAATAGGGTGGATCTGTTTTCCCGGATCCACTTTTCACGTTCTGTCTGGGGTTTCCGGCGGGGTTATTGCTTGATGAAAATGTCAGTTTTCATAGCTTTTCCAGGTACCAATAGAGAACCTTAAATTGACTGCTTGAAATAGGACAGCGTTTCTCCAGGGGCTGCTTCCTAGCAACGGTGCTATAGTTACCTAAAACTATACAAAATAATGAAAACTGAAATTGAGAATACATTTTTCGTCAACGGAAATAAATATAAACGGTAATTAATGGGAAAAAACTATAACTAAGTGGAACTATATCATGTGTCTATATGGCATGGATTTATATAGATATAATATCTTTCGTTTTTGTGTTTATGAATTTATTTATTAGCCTTTCAAACTGATGTGAAATGAATTTTTTTGCCCACACAAACAGTTTACGTCAGCTGCCGGAAGATTGCGGTGGTCTGTGTTCTTCCTTTTTACGGCACATTTTTACGGCACTTACTCAGGTACAATATGGCGACAGCAGAAGTTGAACAGCAGTCGTTGGTTCAATAACAATTGAATATATTTTTTGAAAATGGTATCTTCTGTTGTATTCATAACCCAGTATTTGTATACATAATCACTATTCTGCATCTAAACTAAACTAAATATTCAACAAATAATAACAAAAACTAGTAAACACGCTCTAAAAACCAATTAAAACTAACCGAAATTGACAAACAAAAGGCTTCAAGGAAATAAAACTAAACCATAATGACAAAACCAAAGCTAGTATAACCCTGCCGCCTAGTTAAAACGGAGAAGTGCGCGGCAGGTGCTAAAGCTGATTCTTAGCGGACAAGCTTTACGGAAAATAAATTTCCTACCATCCCAGTTGCAACTAATTTGTGGCGGAGCGCATCATGGCAGGTGTGTTTCTGAGTGTGACGAATGTGCCAAATCCCGTCGCCAACATGGACACAAAAGCTACAGATGGCTGTGCAAAGTGAGAGTTCATCTATTTAACTCACTAAAGATGAATTCTTAAACTAGAACCTGGAGTATACACATTAAAAAAGGGTCTTTGTGAGCCACTGCTTTATTATTTTTAGTTTTAAATGGACAAATTTCAGATTTTGTGCCATTTTTGTCCAGGATGACTTAAATAATGAGCCGTTATTGTTATAGGTTAATTTTCTAAGCTACAGAAAAGCAATTATTAGAGATACACAAATATGAAAATTTGGGCCCAATACTGATATCTGATATTAATACTGTTGTTACGGCAGTATTAAAAACATTTTCATTGTGTTAAATTTTTCATTTACTTACTTGATAAATCGTTGCAATAATTGATGGATTACTACATTACTGAAATAATTGTTTACAACAGCCCTAATTTGGTGTGTAAAGAAGAGCAAAGGAAAACTCAAAGCAACAGAAAACTGTGGCATCCAGGCGGCACGGGAAGACGGTTGGGAGTTAAAAACAGAACGACGCTGAAAAAAAATCTAAAGACTTGAGACAGTGGCAGAAGTTTCACTGTCCGGTCAATAGAAATGTGGTCCATCACATAAAATCCCAATAGAATACACAGAAGCTTCTGTTTGTTACATAAGGACAAAAAAAAAACTGAAAAGGTTCAAGGGGAGTGAATATTTTTGCGCAGCGCTGTCAGAAAGACAAATGTCTGACTTGTGCTTTGCTTCCAAAGTGGCCATTTTCAGAGTCCAGATACTGCAATGAACAGGAAGTTGTTGCTCCACCCTATTGGCAGAGATATCTTTCTTTTCAGAACAACAAAAAGGTATGTATAAGGTACTTGGTATTCTGTCAGAGCACTGACAATAAGGAGGCTGATGATGTTTGGAGAGTTATGTCCAGGTTCATCTTTCTAACAAAATAACAGTTAACAAAAAGATTTCATCAAGGGAACATTTTGTTACTTTGTTACTGCCGAACTCGAGTCCTTTGTAGGCACTGCCGCAATCAAATTCACCCAGCAAGATAGAGCATTAAACATTCATTAAAGCAGATAGAGTAATAACTGCTGCCTAGATGTATCATTAATCACTGGATCACACTTTATCGTGATAGGGGACTCTACATAGACAATGTCTCGAAAAACAGAATCATTTTCATCCCTTGGATAGGGAGGAAAAAGAAACTTCATTTGAGATCAGAATTTCAAATCAGATTTTAGCTTCTCACTGTAGGAGATGCAGCCTTTCAGAATGGGTTATTTATACCAACGCTGGCAACAGTTTGGGCTTGATTTTCTGTTTTGGGCTGCGTTTTTCTGCTGGGTTGGAAGTGGGTGATGCCAAGCTGTAAAAGTGTGAAATGCAGGAATCAGATGTGGTCATTGATGGATTTTTACAAAAAAAAAAAGTATGTTTTTTGAGTGAACATTTTGGGTTTTTTCCCCCCTGTTGTGATGTTTTATTCTTTTAAGTTTTCACCGTGCCGAATCTGGAAATGTCCACAGCCTCAAGGGAACTGCTAAGTCAAGACAGCCTACGTTTGAACACTGCTGCAGTTAACAATGCTAACCGTGCTAAACGACGTGCTAATAAAAGAGAGATCAAATGCTTCGACTGGCAAATAATTGTGAAGATAAGCTCTGTTGGGAACTTCAGACCATTTACATTCAGCAGGTCAAGTCTAACACAAAGGTCCGGTAACACTTTATTAATACTTTCATAATAAATTTATGTCAGATCATGATTTCTTGGTTAATGTCAAGTTGTCATGACGAAGACATTTTGAATAATCTCAACTTTGTATTAAAAGTGTCATGATTTACCGAATGGCACTTTATGACAACAGTCATGAATATTCATGAAGACTTACTCATGTTCATGACAGGCGTCAGGTCATGTTTATGACGGTGTCATAACGATCTTATTCACAACCCGTCAAATAAAGTGTTACCAAAGATCCAAGATTTTTAAATTACTTTTTTGCATTTTTTAATAACCAATTGTAATAAAGGTGACAGACAAAGTAATAGTGCTTCCAATTCTGCACTAAAATAAAGGGCTGTTTCGTTTTTCTCTTTTTAGGCATTTGGATTTGAATCGTCTGGTTTAAAATGATAAACAAAAGTTTAAGTTAGAGAGTTCAAAAAGGGGATTTCCAGGTTTATTAGGCAATAAAGTGACAGTAGACGTAGACAGATATAAAAGTTGAAGTAATATATCTGAACCTGATGTCCTCATGGAAAAGTAACACTTTCAATCATTCTGTCAGTTTTTTTTTTTTTTTGATTTACCGTTGATAAGTGAAATTTATGACAACTATAAATCAAAATTCTTCTCATAAATGTATCGAGAAAAATGGTAAACGATACGATAAATGCCCACCCCTATTTCACAGCTCTGTATTTTGGTTTGTTTATGAAAGTCGGGGAGCCCATATGACAAACCGAACCAAAGGAACTGGAAACCCAGAGCTTTGGAATAATGACATTCAATAAAACTAAGTTATATAGCAGATTTGATCATGTTTATCTCTTTAATTCATTAAAATACTTAACTAAAAAGACAACAACAACCAAAGATTAAGAAAAGGGCCTAGATACGAACTGGTTTGTTTATAGTTATCAAACGGAAATAGGAAGAGAGCAAATGGCCGTTTGTTTGAGGTGTGGGTTTGCAATGCAGAAGGGCTGAGCAGGTTTGTTGCTGTTTTACAGAAGCAGTTTCCTTCAACTTACAATTTATTCATAGACATGTAGTTTGACAAAAAAAGAAAAAAAGAGGTTCAAGAGGATGTTTTTGGCAACTGCAGACATTAAACGCAAGGAGATTAATCACCCTCGTCTGATCAGCTTAATTCTTTCTTTTATCTTAATAGTAACAGAGGACGGAAAATAGAAGCTTGTCGAGTTGCCTGGATTTCCGGTTACCTTGGTAACAAGCACGGCGCTCCAGCAGGCGAATAAGGAAAAGGTAAGACCATGTCCAATCCCCTTGACATCTTTGGCATACCCCCTTCATCAATCACCCGCACCAGGCTGGCACTTACTGTAAATCAGCCAGAGCACGAAATTCAGCGTCACAGGCAGACACCCAACCCCCCCAGATCCCTGCTCCTCCTACTTGGGACAAAGCCGAACACGTCCAAGTGACAACTGGGGGGGGTAAGAGGGACTTTAAAACAAAGGCTGCAGAAAAACATCTAATTAGCCCTTCCTTCGAGCCACTTGGTGGATATCTGCGAAGCCTTGGCGGCGCGCGGCGATGTCACTTCTTCCCTTTAGCCTCATGTTAGATTTATAAGGAGGACGACCTCCTTTTCCGAGGCTGTAACCTGGTTACAGCACACTCAGCAATCACAGATAACAACGCCGAGAGTAAATGGAGGATGATCCTTTGTTAAAAGGTTTTCACTGAACGCCGAATCGTCTTTGGAACGTGGCTCTAAAGTGGTTTACCGCTTGGGTGATAAAGCTGAATCCTCTGAGTGTGTTGTGTGTGTGTGTGTGTGTGTGCGCATCAGTACGTGTGTCTGGGAGAGTTCACAGGTGTTTTGAGACAAGTTTGAATACATTTCCATTTTTAAGCGGGATCTGTATGCATGCATATTTTTAAATTGGGGGAGAAGCACCACCGGTCGCTCTCCGGATCAAGAGGGCCGAGGAAAAATGGGTCATGTTTTTTTGTGCAGCTGTTAGCCGCCTAAATGCATAAACACAAACGCGGACAGCGGAGGCTTGTTGTGGTCTTTATACGTGGTAACAAATGCACCAGAAATTGGTTTTGACGTACAGAGGTCCTGGCAGCTCCGGCCGCTTTGATGTGGAGCGACTTCCTGCTGGAACATTTGTTCACAAAAAACACATTTTGTGACCTTAGACGTGTGTTTCTGTTCTTTTCTGCTGCACATATTGTCAGTGTTTAAAGGGGGCAGCATTATGTAAAATTTACTTTTTTGAGCTTTACATCATGTTATAACAATATAACCTGGTTTAATATTAACTGAGGGCCTACAAAAAAATAAATTGGCAAAAAAAAAATTTAAACGTTCTGTATTTATATCACACTTTCTCAAGGCAGAGGACTCCAAAGCTCTTTCCACTACAATTCATTCAGTCATTCACACTCTGATGATGAGCTACTTTGTAGCTCAGGAGCAGACAAGCAGAATCAAATGAGTAAAACGGTGTCTAACTACCAAAGTGTTGCACCGAGTGGTACTTCCACTTAAAGCCACAGTATATATATTTTTTCTTAACCTGTTTTTTTTTAACCATATTTGTTAAAACTGTCAACGTCTCGTGACAGTGAAGCACGAGACACGTAATCTGCTACACTTAAGCTGCTATAGCAATCTGTAAAAAAAAAAAAAAGCACCGCTCCTGGTCAAAAACAACCAATCAGAGCCACGGGGAGGGTCTTATCGCTGACAATCACGCTCAGGAACACGCTGCTAAATGTGTTAATGGCAGAGAAACAACTTATCGTTACAGAAAAACTGTTTATCTGCCATCATTTGTGGGTATGCTAACTGCAGAAATGCACCACTCGGTTAGAAACAACCAATCAGGGCCAGGAGGAGGGTGTTAGCGCCATCAGGTAGACTTTCAGACAGCAGAATGCTAAAGTTAGTTAGTACTGGGAGAAAACAGAGGAGCTCAATTTTTTTTCACAGATTCGGTGTCTTATACAACAGAGTGAGAAAGAAAAAATGTTTTCTAAAAGTTACATACTGTCGCTTTAAAGATCATGCGCTCATTTGAGTCGGTTTATCACATAACACACGCTGAACTTTGTGGTTGTAGAATGGCAGAATGTGGAAATGCTCTACAGGCTACAAATACTTCTGCATGGATTATTTGTATGTAGGAAAAAGCACGAGAACAAAAGAAAAGGCAAATCATTCAGTGTCATCCATCATACTGCCTCTTGTAGCCTTTTCAAAATGAGTAGAACTTCCTGTTCTCAAATCCATTTTGCTGTTTAGAAAGATGTAATGAAGCAAAAAGGCAGCTGGCACAGAGAGAGAGAGAGAGAGAGAGAGTGTCAGGGATGTGTCAGGTGGATTTGTAAAAGGAGAAATCCACAAAAAAAAAACAGATCGTCATGCAAAGTTTCTTCCCACACATCCACTTTACACAGCAATAGAAAAAAGTGTTGTGAAAAACATTTTTCCTCTCATTAAACCTGAGACAGACCCTCATGCTGTATCGAAATCCAACCACATTTTCAGGGAGAGACAGACGTCTACTCATTCTAGTTGACTGAAACGCTACAGTTGATTTCAAACGGTTTGCTTTTTCTGGCACTGACCTGGCTTTAAAGCAAAGTCCATAAATTTTAATGTAGGTGAGGTCAGGGCTCGATATCAACCTTCTTTATCCATCCCAAAGCCCGTTTGTGTGTGTGTTAGGGATCACTGTTCTGTTGGAACATCCAACCGTTTCATCCCAAGCACAACTCCAGAACGGAGCAACTCTAGCCTGAAACTCAGGCGGCGGGTGCAGGTAGAATGTTTTGGGGGTTTTTTCCCTTTCTTTTTTGCCCCATCTCTCGGTGACATATTCCCATGCAAATAAAATTAGTCAATAAAAAATGAAACTGAAAAGCGTTAGAGGCAGTAAACGTTGTTTCTTGTCTATTAATCAGGTTTCTGCATTTTAATTTCCTAGTGAATAGAACCACAGACTCAGGATGCACCGATTGCATTTTTCTGGCCGATCTCTGATCTTTAAAGGACCGATTGCGATCTGGTCAGGACTTATTGTTTTAAGTCAATAATTCCATAATATTGATTTTAAAAAAGGACCAATTCCATTGATAGATAATTTTACCTATAACAAGACATTTTCCCATGTTACAAGTGAAATAACACTTATTTCTAAGAAATTTTACCTCAATATTCAGTTAGTATTGAGATTTTTTTTAAAAAGCCAGTATCTTCCTGAAAAAGTTATTTGTAAGTTAGTTTTGTCTTGTTTCAAGGGTATTTATGTATTTATACTAGAGACTGGACAGAATATTTGGCAAGAGTTTGTGTTTATGCAGTGCAAAATTACACCAGAAACTTTTAAAAATCATGGGTTAGATGCAACTATTAAGAGTCTTCAACAGATATTAGTTAGGGTGGATGTGCATTTTTGAGCTGTGATTGAAACTTGTGCATCGACTTTATTTATTTATTTTTTCTATGGAAGTTATTTGCTGTCATAATTATTCCACAATGGAGAAGAAGAGTTTAAATGCATCATTTAAAGCTAGAAATAAATAGATGTATTTAAACTTCGCACCAGAACTCCAACTGATACCTGCTCTATGGTGTAGCTGAGTCCAGATATGCAGCGATCCGATATGAATATCTGTATCAGTGTCGATATTGAAAAAAAAAAAAAAAAAATCGGGACAGATCTAGATCGTGACAAAGTGCAAGATCCATAAGGACATATCTATTCAGTCTAATTCTATGCTTCGTGCTCTGAGTTCATGTTTCATCATTAATTTTACATTTCTAATTGTACTTTCTGAATCATTTGAAGAGAAGGTTTGTAGGAGTTTATTTCTCCATGTTTGGCCAAGGTAGTCAACCTATTGTTGGTCAGTTTCAGTGTCTTTATTATTTATTTTACATAAACTGTTGTACACATGTTGACTTAAGAAATTAAACCTGTGTTGTTTTTGCAAGTTTATCCAAGCTTGTGAAGATATTGGTGTGCTGTTGAAGAGTTAGCAAATTTAGCACATTTATGTTTGCATTTTTTTTTAAAAAGAAACATTTCAAGTTAATTCTACCAATTTTTTTGTTATTGGATCGGTATCGGGCGGCGCTAAACCTCAGATATTGATATGTTATTGGACGTGAACAAAGTGGATCGGTGCATCCACAGTTGAGCCTAACGTGTTGCCGTTGAACGGCGTTTCACAAAAAGATGGCTGCTGCTCCTCGACCCACCCGTACTGTTGCTCCCGCGATGAACCGCTCGTCGCATTCTTAAAAACGTGAAGACTTGATGTTTGTCTAAATCCACAATAAAACCTGTGAAGAGCAGCGCTGTAATAATCAGCGTCTCGAGGTCGACATAAAAAGCTCGACATCTGGCTCCGACCTTGTCAATCATCAAAAGCAGCAGCAAACTCCGCGTGGCTTTGTCAGCTGTCGGTGAACGGGTGAGAGGTTGAGCTGCTAATTAGCTGAGCAGGTTGAAGAGACTGTCGAGGAGAGCGGAATTAAAAAAAAAAAAGAGGGTAGAAAGGGCCAGGTACTGGAGGGAGATGAAGAAAGGTCATAAAAAGTAGATAGGAAAGCCGCGCGCAACCCTGAACGCTCATTATTTTTCTGACGGGGTTCAGCAGACGATAACTCTGAGCCTAACTAGCGTCGGAGGAGTGAAATATAGCACTTAGCAACCGGGCTCACTATGCTGAGAACATCTAGTAAACTTTGAGGATATTATGTAAACATGGCACAGGTGTATACATGAATTTAGATATAGCTCTCATTAGCATAAGCCACGAGTCCGGATGAGAGTTCAAGCACACAGAAACTCTCCTGAAAGCACCGGACACTGAAGGGCTGGCACAAGATGAATTGTTGTATCATCTAGTGGGGGGAAATTAGCATGATTATGCACCTAGTAAGCTTGATTATTGCTCGGGCATGTAGGAGGGACGGCTCTTTCTGCTCTTATGTGCCAGAGGGTGTTTGCAGGATCAGGAAAAAAAAAAAAAAGCTTACTCCGTACAGGATTTGTTTTTTTTTAATAATAGAAGGGAGCAAAGGGCCTTTTAAAGAGCTGAGTTAAGAAATTTAGGGAGTGTAATTCATGCTAACAAATTTAAATATGAACGATTAGAGCTACTGTTCGTCTTGAAGATCAATCTGTACAGGAACAAGTTAAAGGTGGGACTTTTGGAGGAGGAATGCATGATATATCAGCATTAACATTGATATTTGCTGAGATTATTATTTTTTCTTTACATGTCGGTATCGGTCGGGACTGACCCAATATTTATTTCCATCTTGTTGCTGTTTCCAGAGGTGAAGGGGAGAGGGTTGGTCATGTAGTATTTGTGTGGTCATGTGACAGTGATGCAACGTTCGATTGTGGATTGTAGAGTCAAAGAATCCACAATCAAAAAGAAGAAGAAGAAGAAGAAAAAAATAAGTAAGGCAGTCACCGCCGTTCCGGTGTGTGTAATCAGTTTAATTTAAAACACTGTCAAATTTTTATTTTATGACTGGAAGAGACCCTGGAGCTGCAAGATTTACTGCAGATTAAAAAAAAAAAACAAGCAACAAAAACACACACAAGTGTTAAGTAGTTCATCATCTCAGTTAATGATGTGGTCTCAGTGTTTGTCCCAGATGACACACATTATAGCCTGTGAAACTCATGTGCATCGCAGCACATTATGGCGCTGTGATTTAAATCAGGCTCCTGTCATTGGGTGTGGAGGGGAGGAGGGCGGGGAAAAGTTGCACGTTGTTGCGAAGGAATGAAATCAAATTCCTGCGGGCCAGAAAGAAAAAAAAAGAAAAGGCACAACTTACTTGGACGCGGCTCGGCCGGAGCGTTGCCAGGGAAACAGGACACTGCCGACAGCTGCCCGGTAGCTGTAGACGCCCAGGAGTCCGAGCGCCAGGGCGACCTTGGAGACGAGCGAGCAGCGTCTCTGAACCAGGAGGTAGATGAGGAGCAGGCAGAGCGCGGACAGCAGGGACAGGACCGTCTTATGTTCGGAGCTGACAAACAGATACAAAAAAAAGAAAAGTGAGACATAGAGAACGTGTTCTATATAAAAGAAGAGCTTTCAAAGTTTCCAAGCGGAAGTTTATTCATATTTCATGTTGTTTGTGCGTATGGCCAACCGACTTTAGTCATTTATTTACACAACCTCGAGACAGGATCCTGTCGATTTCAGTTTTTAGCGATCAAAGCAGAAGCGCTTGATGACTGGATGGATGGATGGATGGATGGATGGATGGATGGATGGATGACTGGATGGATGGATGGATGGATGGATGGATGGATGGATGGATGGATGGATGACTGGATGGATGGATGGATGGATGGATGGATGGATGGATGGATGGATGGATGGATGGATGGATGCCGAGCATTTATGAGTTGAAACGCTGTCAGTCACATCCAGCAGCAGCATCAGTTAAAACCTTAAGATCACCCATTTTTAGCTGTTTAATGGATTTAGGAGCATGCCGGTAAGAAATTAAGCCACTCCACTTCGAGCACGAGGCTAGAAATAATAAGACCTCAAAGGACGCATCAAAGCCGAGCGGGAGTCGCGTGCGTTAGCCTTTAGCTGGATCAGATGGCTGGTGGAAGTTGGGATGTTTTTTTGTTTTGTTTTTTTAACTCCCCTCTCTCGACTGCCTGGATCTCATTAACCAAGCGAGACGGCAGAGCAGGTAGGGCTGGGGGGGGGGGAAAGGGCAACGTCGGACCGAGAAAAGGTCAGAATCCGCATCTCTATTCCACAACGCCACATAGTTTATTCCAGAACAAACTATGTTCTCGGAATATTAATTAAGCGGTCACGGTTTCGCTGTGAAATCACGGCTTTCTACAGTCGCAGACGGCTATCTCAAAATGCTAAGTGGAGGGGAGAAAAAAAAAAACACATGTGAAGAGAGCGGCTTCGGTGTCAGCAGAAAGCAGACGTAGGTCCGTGTTCACATTTACATTTGCAAATGTAATGTCTGGCAAGACGAGCTGTTGTTACAGCATTAGCTTCCTGTGCGTTAGCACTAAAGCAGCTACGGTGTCTGGCAACCTTTTATCTCCCGGTGATGAAAATCCTCCCCTGGAGAACAGAAAATGACTGGTTGCACTGATATGTTATGACTGGGTGTAGGTGGAGCAGCAGAAACGCATCAGCTGCGTTGTGACAGAGCGTGTTTGTTTTCTTTTAATTCCAGAGAGCCGCTGCTGAATTTCTCGCCTTAAATATTAAATCACGCCCCGTTCACGTTTTATTTTCGTTCTGCCTCGACTGGTTTCTGACTCTCACCACCTTCACCGAGAGCTGAGCTGGGAGGGATTGGTTCCCTCATATCCACACAATGAAACAAAGACGGTGATGTGCTACATTTTATGAGGCGAAAAGTTTGATCGCAGCTCTAGTAAAAGCTCAGCACTCATTAAATGTTTGGGTTAAACTGCTGAACTTTTGCTATTGAATAAAAGGAAAGTGTGAAAAGCCCCAAATAAGTGTTTGCACACACACATATAGATGAAGCAGATAACTTTTAGGGGGAAGAAAATCAGATTTTTACTGTCACTATTTCTTGACAGTATGAGACAATCTGTGAAAAAAAATGGAGATGCTCTGACTTCTCCTGGTGGTCCTATTGTCATCTCAGTGAATCTGCAGCTCTCAAAAACTAGCTTAAAAAGTTTAAGACTTCTTAAGGCCTTTTTAATGCCACCTGGAATGAAATTTAAGGCAGAAAGCAATAGAAAAAACAGATTTCTGGGGTCTGGTCTCTACAGCCATAGTGGTGGTTGATGCTGTACAAACTCTTTCTTAAACAGGATATTTTGTTTATAACAATCACTATTATAAATCACTATTTTTTTTATTTCATTATGACTATCTCATTATAACAAGACGTTTTTTTTTTATCTCATAAGATTTCTATATTGCTAAAACCAGTTTTATATCTTGTTTTTTTTATCTCGCAATGACTTGTTTATCTTATAAGTTTTTTATTGTGTCAAAACAAGATTCTTATCTCATCATTAGTTTTTCTATCTCATAATGAGTTTCTCTAATTACAAGTTTTTTTTATCTCGTAAGTTTTTTTTTTACATTTCTTTATAGCAAGTATTTTTATCTCTTTAAAATGAGTTCTGTTTATCCTGTTATAACATCTTTTTTTATTCCTTTATAATGTGAAACTTTCTTGAAAATTCTGGCAATTAAACACAAAAGCAAAATCGTGCAGCCAACTGCCGATTAATTTTGCCCTTACCCAAGATTGATGCTGAAAAGCAAGCTAGCTCTAGGGTGCAGCTAGCCAGTTATCTAGGGTGTATTAGCAGCTAGTTACTGGTAGCATAAACCTTCTGGAGTCACAGAATGTGATGATATCTGGGCATAATTCCAGAAAACTCCAGCTAGCAAAAAACCCCCCCAAAAAACAACTATATATGCAAGATTGATTAGTCCCACCACAACAACATTTAAGACCTGTGTATTTAAAGCCCCCATACATTTTCAAAACAAATTTAAGACATTTTAATGAATTAATTTTAGCTACATATAAAACAAGTCTCCCGTATTTTTGGGTCTTTTTATTTTGCCCGCAATAGGCGTCCACAGGCGCCGTTTCCGAATGATTTTTGAATTTCCACCAACACCAGAACCTACTCATCTAATCACAGGTCCAACAGAACCAACCTGTTGATCCAGTGGCTGACATCTGGGAGGTGGGCCCACTGAACTCCTGTCTGGTTGAGGGAGCGAAGCAGCCGGCAGCAAAGCAGAGTGAAGGGGGGCGTGGCCAGCGCCAGCCACTTCTCCGAGACGACCTCCTGTTTGGGGTGAGCAGAGCAGCGGCTGTCCTTGGACAAAAGGAGGTGCTCCTCTTCGTCTCCGGAGCCCCTCTGCTCCCTGAAGTACTTCCTGCACACGTCCTGGAAGACGGCGAGGCAGAGCGTGTTGAGCAGGAAGTACCAGGTCTGGTGCTCCTCTTCGACGAAGCTGCTCGCCGCCAGGCTGAGCGTGTGGCCGACGGTTCCGGCCAGCAGCAGGACGTCGAGCTCCGACAGCGACCACTCCCCGCCGGAGCTCCGCACAGGAGACTGTGAAAGCGAAGAAAAAACGGACAGTTTACACAGCGAAATACGAGAAAAGAACAATCAAAACACTAAATATGAATAACTGAAAGGGGAGAAAGAGCCCTTTTTTTGTCAATCAGAGTTCAGTACTCTCATTGCTCGAGGAACGGGGCCGTACTCTTATGTGTTCTAAACGTTGATGTCTTCTTCTAAATGCCAGGAGATTGAACAGATCTGGGGAGGGATGAAAGGAATCTTCTATAATGCTGAAGACTTTCATTTGGTATCTATTGGTCTCCAGAGAGAGGAGAAATATTACAATAACACACATCATTACCCTACAATTAATTTGTACCGCAGTCGGTCGCCATTATCTGCTACTATTGACCAAACATTCGCTACACTTGGTTCTGCCAGGTCTGTAAATCCAGATCAAAGGTCTGCAACGTGTAGCTCTTACAAAACCAAATGATATTTTTATTATAAAGTCAATAAGAAATGGCAGTTTTGGCAGTTACCCTGTATGTTTTAATGAAATATCTTCACAGCGTATCTACAGAAGGACACCAATGGTGCAAAGTGTTTTTTAACATTGAACCATGAGCTCTACATTTCAAGTCATCTACCCATCTTTCTTCATTTTCCATATTATAGATATTTTTTTTTTTGTAAAAGCAAAATGCTCTTAAGATAAAAATCAATAGTTTAATTGAATTAGCTTTCAAAACAAAATTGAATTTTTTTTGGCATCTCTAGACCAGTTTTATTTTGTAGCAACGGGGGTAAATGTTGCTCTTTATACATAAAAGGTCCTAGTTCCTGTTAAATGGAGAGTTTGAAGGGCAGATGAGCATCTTAATGTCTTTATTATGTTATTATTTAGATTTTGTTTTGCAAGGAGTCCTTCCTCAGCAGGTTTGTAAGGCCCACAGTGTGTCTTGCTGAGAGGTAGGAGGTGGAAGGTTTTCATTTTCTGGCTCATTGATGCATTTGCCTTGTTTGCTTTGCCTTCTCAACAAGCTGTCCCATGAATCAAATCATAAAAATGATACATTATTTTATTTCTTTTTTTTTTTTTAGCAAGTAACATCTAAAATCCACAATGGGCTTCTGTATTAGACTACTAGTGCACTCTACACATCTGACCTTTATGGAGGCTGCACAAGGTACAACAGCAAACACGGAGCTCTGGTCAGATGAAACCAAAATTAAGTTTTCTGGACGACATGAAACCGTCCCCACTGTGAGACATGGAGGTGGGAGCATCATTGGGAAAACTGCATGTTTCAGAAAGTCAAATTCAAGACTTTTTTTAATGCCACCTTGAATGAAATTTAAGACAAAAAAACTTTAGATCCTGTCATATTACAATCAAGCATGGCAAAAACGTACATTTTTGGTGTCTGTCTGCGGCAACTGACAGCAATTTTGTGCTTTTGCACTTTGCATGGCTCTCTACAACTTTAACACCCGTAGTGACTAGCTTAGACGTTTTCTCTTTTTTTGCACAGAATGTGTCTAGCCTCGTATGTGTTGGCAACAGAAGTGAGACAGTAGCGAAAACTAACATTGTCCAGCCAACAATGAATCTGCGCTTACCCAAATAAAGCATTTGACTAGTTTGCTACATTTTTAAATATACATTTGCTAGCTGGCTAGCAAGCAGATATTAGCAGCTGGTTAGCGGTAGCCTGAAACCCCTTGAGTCACCTAACGTAATGAAGATATCTGCAAACGACTCAAACTTTTGCCTGTGAGAAAGAAAAAAACTTACATAAATGAGATTTCATAGTATTGCCATGATGAGATTTCAGAACACTCATTAACACATTTAAGGCCAAATGAAATGTTTTTTTATTGCCCTTAAGACATTTCGAGGCCTTAATTTTAGATTCGCAAACACCCTGATAACTAAAGAATGATTTTTTGCCCCTTTTAAATATATATATATATATATATATTTTTCCAAATCTACATTTTTAAAACTCATAGTTTAAGACAAAGGTACATGATTTGTAAGACTTCTTAAGGATGCACAGACACTGTAATCACGCTTTTCTTCATCAGGGGCAAAAGAAGTTGGGATGTTTTAAAAAAAACATGGATGGAGCTAAATGCAGGACAATCCCAAAGGAAAACATTGACAAAAAGAGTTGAGCCTCAGGTGTAGCATCAATTTCCATCACTCTAAATCAAACGAGAGCGGAAACAGGATGGTTTAGATCCAAGCTTCTTTATTTGTGCAAATGGCCCAATTTGGTCCAACTTGGGAGTTTGTGGGAAGACGAGAAAACTTCAGTTCACAGACACGTTCCATTCAATATGATTGAGCAAAAGTGAGTCTTTCGATCCACAAAGCTGGTGCAGACGTACCCTGAAAGAGATACAACTGCATCTCAGGGAAAAGTGGTATAACAGAGTGAATCAAAAACACACTACATTATTTAGATCTTTTCTCAGAGATTGCAAAAAACTATGTTTGGAAGTAGATATTAAACCAGCTTTGTGTTGTTGGTTAGTTCGTTGTGTTGGTAAGAATTGCTTGCAAATCTCCTGAGACGCTCGTGTTGTAATAAACGCTAATAGATTTGAGGATATTAAGAAGATTCTCCTCACTTCTGATCAGCTGAATTTGTGGGAAACGTAATTCGATACGCTTCGAATGTTTTTCTTAAGAGGAGTGCTGCGAGAACATGAGCCCCAACACACACACAGCCACACACACACACAAGATATTTTTAGCTCGCCCACCTCTGTGCTTTGGCATTGCAGTTGCCAGTGGGATAATTAGCAGGTTCAAAAGACCTCCAAGATGATTCACATTACAATTATTCAAAATTGAAAAGCTAACCCCACGGCATCTATGAAATGACCTGTGTACTTTATAGCGTTCTGGACGCAACACCAACAAAGCAGGAAAAACAAGTCAACTGATGCAAAAACTATTCACCATTGGCAATTTTTCCTCTACGCTGCTTTTTATAGTTGGACTATATATTTCTTTTAAGCCAGCAGATTATCCATCATGTTAATACTTCCTATATAACAGTCACTTCCTGCCTTGGCACGGCAAACGGTGACCGTGAGCCGTCATCCATCAATTGCGGACCAGTCTCTGGAGGATGAGCCCATCCCATCCCCAAGATTGGGAGTTTTTCCAGCTTCGCGCTCCTATGCAAATGACTTGATTTAGCGCAAAGTCAGTTCAGACAGAGTTCAGCCAACCTCTCAGCTCAGCAGCAATATTTCACCTCGGAAAACAACAGACGCGCCTCATCGGTCCCGGTGACGGGGAGAGAGAGGCTGAGTTGCTACGTGCCGGTACCTGCAGGCTACGGCAGCGGGGCCCGCTGTGGGAATGGGCTGGCTGAGAATTGATTTTCCTTCAAAAAGTACAAAAGAAACGCAGGGCCCGTTTTAGAACAAATGTTTATTGTTGCTGTTTTTTTTCTACAGCACATTAGATCATTAAACATTTAGTTTTAGTAGTTTTATTCAAAAGAAGACAAGCAGAAGAGGCGGGGGGGGAAACACACTTAAGTGTCACATTACGTTCAGAAAATTGAGGGTGTAATTTGGCTTGTTTATAATGACCATCTTTCAAGGCATAATGTTGCCTCCAAGTTATAAATAGGCTCAAATGGCAATTCAGAACTATTAGGCCAGATTATTGGCTAATCACTCTTTGTTCAAACAAACTTCAGTCTCTATAAAGATCACTGGAGTTGTGTTTTGGGACAAGCAAATGAGCATCGTGTCTCATTATCTTCTTTAGAAAACATTAAAGTTTTAAAAGAAATTAGTTCAATGTATTTCCACTTGTAAATGGTTTCAAACCAAACAAATACAATCTATAAGATTTCTTACTTAAATAAAGTCAGGAACAACACTTGCGCAGAAATAAAGCAGCATAATAACCTGTTCAGTTTAGCATCATTTCTGATAAGGAATACACATGACACTTTGTTCACAGGAGACTGAGACGGGCTTCTGTTTACAGCGAGGTGGAAGCTAAAGGCAAGTTGGACTACATGCTAAAAATCACAGCGCCATCTAGCGGACTGGCATGACAACTACAGCAAACTCAAGACGTCTTAGCTGCGCTGTCTAAACGTGGAACGTTTTTCCCCAATCAGCATCGGAAAATACAGACAGTTTCCAGTCTCGTGTAAACGTAGCTCAAGTTGAATCTAGTTTCTCTCTTCATACGAAATGATAATCACATGCTTTACTAAGAAAATAAGTCAAGTTGCTTTGCTGTTGCAGCACCTTCAAGCATTCAGCATCCTGAGGTGAGTGAATCTTCACTGGTGTAGAGTGCGCGTCTGCATAGCTTAGCATGAGATTAATATATTATTAAGGTCAATGCTTGGGTATTTTGCGGCGTTTATGTGTTCCAGCTCTCACTTGTAATGTCAAGCTTCGGGGAAAATTAAAACATGTATCAAACAGCATTAGGTGTAGAAGGTGATGCTAGGGAATTATTTATATGCCATTAAAATACAAGACAGATGCACAATTATGTCCTTGGACTTTACATCACATGGTTCCTTGGTGGCTGCTGGGTAGGTACGCTTAAACGTAGAAGTAAAAGACAGAGATAGAAAGTGTTTTAATTTAAATAAATAAATAAAAAAACAAGGGTCTTTGCATGTTTTTTGTTATTTCTCCCTGATAGCACATTGAATGCTTTTCGATCTTGTTTACAATACAAATTGTTAGAGAGTAACATATAATTTTGGGAGATTAGTGATCGGCCAATATTTACATGTGAGGGTTGATCTTATCTACCTCGGCAAAGGTCTAAAAAATCAACCACTGTCCTCTTTTGCTCTCCATAGAGAGAGGTTTTACTGACAGACCGGCCAAGCAGGTCATGTCTGTACGTTAACAATAGTCACAGCACTGTTGCCACTTTATAAAAATAGCAACTTTCTAGCTATTTTTAGCGACATTTCAGACCCCCCAAAAAAATGGCATCAGCCAAAATCATACAGGTCAGGTTTTTTAAAGATTGATAATTGCTGGTCGGCTAGAAAACTGCAATTGGTGAACAACTAATCTATTCACCAAGAGGTGGGGAGAAAACAGTCTGTGATTTGTACAAAGGAAAAGTTCTGTTTACATTTTTGTAAGCTCCAAATACCCTGAACACTGCTCACACACTCTAGTGGCAATCTGGTCCAGCTAACTGTTTGAAAATACAACCACATTTCATAAATCAGAATATGCTTTCCGACAAGGCTCACTTGTCGGATTAAAGAGACATTTTGAAAAGGAGAACCTTTAAGTAGGTATTTAAAATGCTTTTCATTAACCCACAGCTCTACATTAAAAATGCTTTTTATTGGTCTTAAACGTTGTCATTAGCTTTAAGTGGAAAATCATCATAATTCTCAGAACCGTGTCCAATTAATCCACATAATGTGTTTTAACTCAATGGATTGAGTTTCAGGAATGAATGAACTTTTCAATAACATTCTAATTTGTTGAATGTGTCTGCACAAACCAATAGAGGCATTCCCTAGTCGAGACGGCGTCCAGGACACAGACGCCGTTTACTCGCCTGTGATGGAGGAAAAAACTGCTTCTGCATTAATTTCATCACCTCCAACCGATGGATGGGTTTGTAAACTACGCTTTGATTACTTCTATGTATTTATTTCAAATGTATGTGAGCAGGAACAAGATGTGAAAGAAACTATTCTCCCGTCTATAACTCCTCAAACCAAAGACTGGCGCGCATGTCCAATCCCTGGTCAGGTTTGTAGACGTCTATAACTTACGACACAAAAAAACCTACATAAAGCAGTAAAATAACACTTTAATGTATTCAATAAGTTAATCTGTAAAGCTACCATTGCAAAGAAACTTATTTAAGGTGGCAAAATAAGAATGCAGTGAATAAAAATAATAATAATAAAAAACAACAGAGTAAAGGTGTTGATCTAGTTGGAAGTTTCAGTGTTCGCCTATTTGTCTCTGTTGGAGCCATTTCACCCCGCCGAGACGTGAAAGATGAAAGGTCAGTCAACTGTTCTGAGCTGCATGGAGGCAGATTATATACGAAAACCCACAAATAACTCCACCTCTCTTGTAATTCTAGATCTATGTGGGTCGGGCTGACCTGCGGTGCTTCGTCTATTTCTGTTCAAGCGATGCATCTGCCATACATTCAGCGTTTTCACCCAGCTTTCTCTTCATGCGTTTTCACCTCGCTGAACTACAAGCGGATTCTAATACTTTTATGACGTTAGTTTGTATTTATACGCATTCGGTAAGTCAGCAAAACCTTTGGACACACCCGCTAATCTAATATCGATGCTGTAACCATAATGTATAACATTATGGAACAATTTCCATGGCAGCAGCAGCCTCTTCAATCCGCAGCAAAGAAATCAGATGTGTTATATCCTAGCAAAGTCTTTAAAAAGTCAGGAAATGTAAAAGCAGTTTTAAAACTACAGCAACTTCTTCTCTAGGTCAGGATCACTTTATGTCCATGTCATGATTTTGATGAAGGAAACTTTAATATTTGGTAATGTTGGTAGAAGCAGAAGAACGTAAAGTCTTTAAACAAGAGGTGTATAAAACGTTTTGTCATGTGGCCTAAAATTTTCAATAAAAATATTATATTTAAGAAATAAAGTCAACAAAAATGTTGCGATTTTTTCTTTACCAACTAAACTAAGCATAAACTATTTTTAATTAAACAAAAAAAGTACCGTAATCAGATTTTGTTTTGCACAAAAAAGAAGAAAAGAAACCTACATCCAATACTAATGGTTTTCGCATGTCTTCCCTTGTTAAATGAAAGGCCTAGAGTTTGCTTATTATTTTGAAGAAAATTGAAAAAATATTTGATCCGGTTCTCAGCAATAAAAACAGGTCCTAGTTCGGTCTTCATTTGAAAACAGTTGTTGTATTCAGACAAGTTTTAATACGGCAACTAAAAGCAGATTTTGGTGCGCCGGGGTGAACTTTAGAGTGCGAGTCAACGAGTGGAGGTGCTACTAGTTACCATGGCAATAGAAGAAAACCAGAAAGATTGGAAAATATGATCACTCTGTGTTGCAGCTAACATTTTTGTAAGCAGATTTTTGTCCTACTTTATTCTTGAATTGTGGTCGTGTGGTCGCAAAAACTTCATTCCGAGGGCTGCAAATGGCCCCTGAGCCCCACTTTGAACCCCCGTTGCTTTAAAGTAACCCACATGTAAAACACTGACTCTGTTTTTCTATTTCAAACTAATATTACCTGATAAAAGCTTCAAATTTTCAGTTTTCTCTCCTGCTGGCACTGTTATTTTTTCTAAGTACGCTAGCCAGCATGTGGCTGGATCGCTTCATGTATTAATCAAACAGACGTGAGTCCCTTAGTATTGATCTCCTCGTCTACCCTTGAACCCGAGGCTCTTCCGCTGACTTGAAAAGTCTAAATGGGAGAAATATTCTCCAGGGGGCCTCGGGGGCCAGCGTGTACAGTAGTACATTAATCAATCAAAATGAGCGGAGGCCTAATGTGCTAAGAAAAGTATACGGCGCTCCTGCCCTGTCAACAGTGCTCTCTGCACCATGAAAGGAAAAAGAAAAGGCCTCTTAATGTCGTATTTTGAATCAAATTTTGGTGAAATGTTTAGTTCCAGTCATATCTTTACCATAATTTATAACAGATCGTTTGTGCTATTCCAGAAAGTCAGTCTCGGGCCCGGTGTGTGTCTGTGATTTATTTCAGCGGCACGGCTCTGAACCCGCCTTTCCATCATGTCACGAGAAAAAGAAGAAGAAGAAGAAGAAAAAAAGAAAAGAATAAGAGTATTCTGACCCAACCATCTGTGTTATGACTTCTCATTGGAAAACATAGCTGTTTCACCCAGGCCAAGAAAGAAATCTTGTTAAATTTTTCTACTGCTGTCAGACTTCACTGAACTTTAAAAAAAAAAAAAAAGTTATGAAATTCAATTAAATCGTCCGTTACGGGCCTCCTTTTCTAATAACGTCACTATTTTAGAGTTACACAGTGTTTCTGCTTCTCATATGTTTTTAAGGGAAACAGCAAACTCATTACAGGGTCATTGGGTTCAAACTCTAATTATATTCTGTTGGAGCAGAAAGTGAGCTAAATTCGTGGAGCCAAACTCTCTGGCTCAGGTTTGAATTTAGATTAGAAAACTAAAGCAAAACCAGAGTTTCTGCAGGTTTCACCAGCTCATATTTAAAGGCTTCTAAAGACAATTTTAAGACCATTATGACGAGAATTTCACAAATATCACAACAGAAATGATATTTGTTGTGACAAAAGAGAATTGGATTATATTGAATCTAACATCGTATGGATTGGCAGTGGCGAAGATGAACATTGTCCAGCCAACTTCTGGTAAATTTACACTTAGCCAAGATAGAAGCACAAAAAGCTAGCTAGCTGGGGTATCTTTCACAAAACGTAAAAGATGTTTGCGTGCGACTCAAACGTTTTGCCTGACAAAAAAGTCTACATAGAATAGTCCAGCTACAACGAAATGTAAGACCTATGATTAAAACCAACTTACATTTTTAATGAAATTAAGACATTTTAAAGGCCTCAATTTTAGATAAATGAGATTAAGACTTTTTAAGGATGCCCTGGTAATTAAAGCGTGTGTTTTCTGCCCAATTTTTTTCTTTTGCAAACCTACATTTTTAAAACCGTCATGGTTCGAACTTTGAAAGGCAAACTGAAAGGTGACGTATTCAGCTTTAAAAATTGGAGCCTGAACAGGGAAAACGAGAGCGAGTAAGAAAGGCTAATAGAACCATAAAATTACTTTTACATTATTATTATTATTTTAATGGTGACTTTGGCCCACATGGCAAAAAATGCTTTTGGACCTCACCAGACTGTCACATAAAATGCTTTTAAAATGCACAGAGGTTTTTGGTCACTTGAAATATCTAACTTTCTTATCTAGTCATGATATTAAAAAAGTAGATACAAAGGTGTATGATAGTCTGGCATATGAAGATGTGCTCTTATTGCAAATCTCTAAACCCCATTTTTAGAACAAGTCTTTCATTACACCAGGCTTCTTTTGTGCCTGCTAGCAGGGATAAAATCCATACATTGCTTTTAAAGTAATCCATGAGAACCTGCTATTGATCCCTGTGCTAACAGAAGGCCAATATATGAACGCTGAAAGAACAACTTCACTGAAGACAGCCCTTTGAAAAGCTGCTAGCCGTTCCAGGTATAAATACATTTAGATCAGTAAATGTACCTGTGACAAGACTGAAGACTAAATGAACACAAATAACAGCTTTCACAAAAGATAAGGCAGTCAGATCAATAAAGGTGAAGTTTGGCGTGCTTTCCAAAGCTACATGCATCTAGAGACCGCTAAATTAATCAATTTGATACATTCTGTACTGTAGAACATGTCTGCCTCCATCAGCACTGATGCTAATGTTTTGCTTCTGCATGTAAGAGTTGGGTCATAAGTGAGGCCTGCCCAGTAGGATCCTTCTTGTTGTTATTCAGAGGCTCAGTTCACCTTCAAGGTGGACCTGAAGGGTTTCTTTCACAACGGCAGCCCGTTACCCAGTCAGGTCGCAGAGCCTCGGAGAGTTGAGAGAAAAAAATAATGCAGCGGTCCTTCATTACGCGAGGCAGCACTTCATGTTGCTATGACGATGTACTCTGCCAGGTACAGAACCGTCATCAAGAGACGGTTACTCGCCTCTGTGGTCGTATCACAAAACCTTCGTTTAAAGCAGCTTTGGTACGACGTACAATGTACTGTTTTAAGCCGAACCTCATATTATACCATTATTCGCTGATAAAAATATATCTGGAGTGTTGTTTTGATTCATTTTGATGCATGTTTGACAAATCCTTTAATCTCCATGGCAACCATTCAGCTGTGCAAAAAACCTGGGTGGTCCTGGCCCCGCCTTCGAGGCACAGCTCCTCCTCAAAGCTGCAGTTTCCAAGCAGCCCTCCACAACTCAGCTCCTTCAGACTAGCCAGCAGCAATTAGCAAACACCTGGTGGAACTGTGCATCAGCTGAGCTCATTATAGGAGCTACTTCTCAGAGCAACGCTGGTAAAAACGTTGTTAAAGGGTTATTAGAGGAGCCATGTTGGGATGACTTCCTGAAGGCGGAGTTTCAGAAAGAGCAGGAGCTTCTTAAAGAGACAGAGACCCAATTTCAAAGCGTTAAACTACAAAGTCCAATTTTTTTGTAAGTCATTTTTAGGATTTTTCTAACGACTGAAGGTGACATAGTTACATGATTTTAGCTATATGTTATTAGTACCTTTAAAGTACTAATAATACAATATGAAAACAATATTTTTCAAATTGGGTTTTCTATTCCATTCACAATATGAACAATTAACATTGTGGCAAAGTTGAATGTTTTCAAAAAAAAAAAAGTTAAAGTCACAGCGGGTAGTCGGTCCAGACATTGTAAACAACCACGTGTATGGCTCATTTTGCTCAAAAACATCTTTTCATTTTTTTTAACGACTAAGGTAACATCCAACTCCAAGTGTGTATCCATTCCAGTATTGGGACAGGAAGATGAGTGATTGTGGAAATAACAGAAAAGACATCAGCTACAGAAAACATCTGTGCACTTTTCATTTATTTCTTGTTTTTATTATTATTATTACTAAAAAAACAAAAAAAACATAACAGAAGCAGCAGTGTTTGCAGAGCCTTTCCTTCCTGTTCTCATCTAGTACTGAATGTATAAAAGTTTCATGAAGCACTGCTTCACGTGTTTAAATAAATGAGCCGTCTCCGGTGTAAACTACTTCTTATTGGGGCCTGCCATGCAAAGCAATGGCAGGAACCTATTACTATTGTCGGCAGAAAGTGTCTCTTTAATTGGGGCCTGCCATGCAAAGCAATGGCAGGAACCTATTACTATTCTCCCAATTCTTTATTTTTCTTCCGTAACCGTTAATGCGGCTCATACTGCTGCGTGCACACCTACAAATGAGGTATCAAAACGTGCAGAAAATTCACGCCATTGGAGCTATTACTTTTGGTGGGATTCGAGGTTAACATGGCGACATAATTCGCAAAAAACTACGAAAAAAACCCCATTATAAGTCAATGGGAAAAATCCTACAAATACCCTATTTTTGAGGATTTTCTGTGTCGTCACGAATTCACGTAGAAATGCCATTCAAATTTCATTTTGTAGATACGTCCGTGATCTCTTCGAAAGTGAAGACGGCTCGTCGATACCAATTACGGTTTGTCCACAGTTTGTCTCTAAGCGACCCAAAGTTTCTCATTTTTCCTAAAATTAGAGTGCGTCTCTTCCTGAGTGCCCCTCTGCTAGAGTGAGAAATTAAGACAATTTTTCACCCCAAAATAATTTTGAAATCGCCATCACGCCTACAAATATCGCACGATTGGTATCAAAATCGGTCCTGACATTGATACGCATGTCTGCTCCGGTAAAATGTTTTCGAAATTTATCTAGACCGTACGGTTTTCTGTCACGGTGCTTCAGAGCAAAGTCATGCGACAGGATTTTCTGAGGCTGTCTCAGGCTCTCTCCCATGTATTTGACTAGAATTTCAGATCTGGGCACAACATTTCTTTCTCTCATCGCTGTTATTGCTGTGAGTGACGTAGAGATATGAATCTCGGGACTATCGCAGAAGACACATAGCCCTCTCATACGCTTCAAACGGTTTTCGAATATGTATTACGGTTCCCGAACGGAAAGGATTTGTTCCCAATGCTTTTTTTCAGTTAAACTGGCTGGCTGAAACAGAGTATTCTCTGCCCCAGCCTGTATGACTAACAGTTCACACTTTGGTGAGAAAATTATTTACCATAGCAACGGAACTCAAGAGGCTATTGGCTGGTGGTTAGGACTACAAATACGCATCACTGTAGTTCTATCTATAGTGGAACACACAGTTGAAACAGAGCAGGACTGAACTGGCCTTTAGAACTACTTGCTGCTATGGGCTGTATATAACTGATTTAACTCAGTAACTGTTACACATAGGATTAGTTTGGAACTTTAAAATTAAGCATACTGAAAATTTCAAAATAAAAGCCTTGAATATTTTTACATGATGTAATTGCTCTTTTTGGCTTTGTATGACTTTTTCATCCAAAGCACTGTTACACATGGTATTAGTTTGGCCCTTTGAAATGAAGCATACTGAAAATTTCAAAATAAAAGCCTTGAGAATTTTTACATCAGGTAATTGCTCTGTTGAGCATTATATAACTGATTTAACCCAATGACTGTTATACATGGGATTAGTTTGGACCTTTGAAATGAAGCTTAACTAAAAATTTCAAAATAAAAGCCTTGAATATTTTTACATCATGTAATTGCTCTTTTTGGCTTTATTTGACTTTTTCAGCCAAAGCAATGTTACACATGGATTTAGTTTGGCACTTTGAAATGAAGTTTTACAAAAATTTCAAAATAAAAGCCTTGCCAAAAATTTTAAATCATACTGAATGGTGCACGTCCACCTTACTTAAAGTTCTTGTGATTCTCCACATGCTATTGATTACATTGCAGTGTTCTTTAGCATTGATGCTAATTTTTAGCATGACAACGCCGGGCCCAAACCGACGGGCACGGTTTGGCAGGCCCCGGTTAAATTTCTTCAGAAATTTTCTAGTTGGGGCCTGCCCATAGCAATGCATAAGGAGAGCAGTACTGACTTGCGAAGCAAGTCAGTACTGCCTCCATGCATTGCATGGCAGGCACCTATTATTCTACACCCAATAGAACGTCTCTTTATTATTATAGTTACTTATTCCGCTACCGTTAATGCGGCTCGTACCGCTGCGAGTCCACCCACAAAAGTGGTATCAAAACGTGCGGCTTATTCCCGGCATTGGAGCTATTATTTTTATAAGGAATCGGACTTACGATGGCGACGTAAAAAGCGAAAAACGAGCAAAATTACCAACTGCCGAAACGCAGAGCCTAACTGACACCAACTGCCGTTTTTTTAGAGTGAGAAATGAAGAGAATTTTTGACCCCACATTAATTTTGAAATCACCGTCACACCCACAGATATCGCCCGATTGGTATCAAACTCGGTCATGACATCGATACGCATGCCTGCTCCGGTAAAATGTTTTCGAAATTTCTCTAGGGCTTACGGTTTTCTGTCAAGGTGCTTCAGAGCGAAATCATGCGCCAGGATAACTGACGCTCTCCCAGATTCACTTCCATGTATTTCTGAAAAATTTCTGAGCTCTGCATGCACCATTTTTGTCTCATCACTGCAATTGCTGTGAGTGAGCTACAAATATGAATTGCGGTACTATGGGAGACGACAAATAGCCCTCTCATATGCTTCAAACGGTTTTCCAATACGTCTCTCGGTTCCTGAACAGCAAGGAGTTGTTCGGACTGCTTTTTCCATATAAACCAATGGGGTGTCTCACAAAGATAGAAATCTTTTTCCACCTCTCTGTGTCACACACACATGACAGTTAGCAGAGGATTGATAACCATAGCAATGGAACACAGGAGGGGATTGGCTGCTGGTTTGGACTACAAATACGCATCACTGTAGTTCTAATCAATACCCAGTTAAAACAGAGGGCTGAGCTGCCATTTAGAGCTACAGGCTGTTTTGGCCAGTAAATAACGGATTTAACCCAAACACTGTTAGACATTTTAATTAGTGTGATCATTTAATATGAAGCTTATGTATTTTTTCAAAATAAAAGCCTCAATATCCCCCTCACGTTAATGCACCGCCGTAGGCGGTGCAATAATATTAGCATGCATTATATTTTTCTCTCAGGTTAGGGCATTAGCATTAGCCTTTTACCTTAAATAAGCTATTAGCTATTTTCTTACTTATTAGCCATGTTTAATATACTGAGTGGAGTAAGTCAATTACAGACAACATTCTAATGATATCCCACATGCTATTGACAGCATTTAGAGAAAGATATGTTCAGCCTGCTTTGATCAGAAAAACTAACTGCTTCAAACAGTTACAATTCTGTCTCTCCCTCTCTGTCTCACTCACATGACAGCTGAACTGCTCTTTAGAACTACAACGACTGAAGGTTAGAACTACAACATGGCGGACACTCAGTGCCTACAAAAGAGGTCTGAGCTGAATGTCAGAACTTCAACATGGCGGAACTGTCAGTTACTTCAGAGGAGGACTGAGCTGGCCTTTAGAACTACTTGTGTTTTGGGCATTATATAACTGATTTTATCCAACCATTGTTACACATGGAATTAGTGTGGCAATTTAAAATTAAGCTTAATGAAAATTTCAAAATAAAAGCCTTGACAATTTTTACATGATATTATTGCTCTTTTGAGCATTATATAACTGATTTAACCCAATGACTATTACACATGGGATTAGTTTGGCCCTTTGAAATGAAGTTTAACAAAAATTTCAAAATAAAAGATTTGAAAATTTTTACATTATGTAATTGCTCTTTTTGGCTTTACGTGACTTTTTTATCCAACCATTGTTACACATGGGTTTAGTGTGGCAATTTAAAATTAAGCTTAACAAAAATTTCAAAATAAAAGCCTTGACAATTTTTACATCATGTAATTGCTCTTTTTGGCTTTTGTCGACTTTTTCATCCAAAGCACTGTTACACATGGTATTAGTTTGGCCCTTTGAAATGAAGCATACTGACAATTTCAAAATAAAAGCCTTGAATATTTTTACATCACATAACTGCTCTTTCGAGCATTATATAACTGATTCAACACAATGACTGTTAGACATGGGATTAGTTTGGCCCTTTGAAAGGAAGCTTAACAAAAATTTCAAAATAAAAGCCTTGTCCATTTTTACATCATGTAATTAGTCTTTTTGGCTTTATGTGACTTTTTTATCCAAAGCACTGTTACACAATGGAATACTGTGGGCATTTAATATGAAGCTTACTGCAAATTTCAAAATAAAAGCCTCAACATGCCCCTCAGGTTAGTGCACCGCCGCAGGCGGTGCAATAATATTATTCTGCATTATCTTTTTCTCTCAGGTTAGGGAACTGCCTTGCGCAGCAAGGCAGTTCATTAGCATTAGCATTTTAGCTTAAATAAGCTATTAGCTATTTATTTGACTTATTAGCCATGTTTAGTATACTGAAGAGAGTAAGTCCATTATAGAGAACATGCTAGTGATGTCCCACATGCTAGTGACAGCTATCATGCTAACATTAGCATTTTTGCTCATTTTAGCTGATACACTCACTTTATCATACTGAATGGTGCAAGTACATGTTAGTAAACATTCTTGTGATTCTCCTCATATGATTGCAGCTTTCTTTAGCATTGATACTAATTTCTAGCATCAGAACGCTGGGTCCAAACCGACGGGCACACTTTGGCAGGCCCCGGTTAAATTTCTTCAGGAATTTTCTAGTATCTTTATTTATTTTTCTTCCATCACCGTTAATGCGGCTCGTACCGCTGCGTGCACCCCCACAAAAGTGGTATCAAAACGTGCGGCTCGATGCCGAGAAGGGAGCTATTATTTTTATAAGGAATCGGACTTACGATGGCGACGTAAAAAGCGTCCAACGAGCCAAATTTCCAACTGCCGAAACGCAGAGCCTAACTGACACCAACTGCCGCTTTTTTAGAGTGAGAAATGAAGAGAATTTTTGACCCCAAAATAATTTTGAAATCGCCCTCATGCCCACAAATATCGCCCAATTGGTATCAAACTCGGTCATGACATTGATACGCATGCCTGCTCTGGTAAAATGTTTTCGAAATTTCTCTAGGGCTTATGGTTTTCTGTCAAGGTGCTTCAGAGCGAAATCATGCGCCAGGATAACTGACGCTCTCCCAGATTCACTTCCATGTATTTCTGAAAAATTTCTGAGCTCTGCATGCACCATTTTTGTCTCATCACTGCAATTACTGTGAGTGAGATACAAATATGAATCGCGGTACTATGGGAGACGACAAATAGCCCTCTCATATGCTTCAAACGGTTTTCCAATACGTCTCTCGGTTCCTGAACGGCAAGGAGTTGTTCAGGCTGCTTTTTCCATATAAACCAATGGGGTGTCTCACAAAGATAGAAATCTTTTTCCACCTTTCTCTCTCACACACACATGACAGTTAGCAGAGGATTGATAACCATAGCAATGGAACACAGGAGGGGATTGGCTGCTGATTAGGACTACAAATACGCATCACTGTAGTTCTAATCAATACTCAGTTAAAACAGAGGGCTGAGCTGCCATTTAGAGCTACAGGCTGTTTTGGACAGTAAATAACGGATTTAACCCAAACACTGTTAGACATTTTAATTAGTGTGATCATTTAATATGAAGCTTATGTATTTTTTCAAAATAAAAGCCTCAATACCCCCCTCATGTTAATGCACCGCCATAGGCGGTGCAATAATACTAGCATGCATTATATTTTTCTCTCAGGTTAGGGAACTGCCTTGCGCAGCAAGGCAGTTCATTAGCATTAGCCTTTTACCTTAAATAAGCTATTAGCTATTTTCTTACTTATTAGCCATGTTTAATATACTGAGTGGAGTAAGTCAATTACAGACAACATTCTAATGATATCCCACATGCTATTGACAGCATTTAGAGAAAGATATGTTCAGCCTGCTTTGATCAGAAAAACTAACTGCTTCAACCAGTTAGAATTCTGTCTCTCCCTCTCTGTCTCACTCACATGACAGCTGAACTGCTCTTTAGAACTACAATGACTGAAGGTTAGAACTACAACATGGCGGACACTGAGTGCCTACAAAAGAGGTCTGAGCTGAATGTCAGAACTACAACATGGTGGAACTGTCAGTTACTACAGAGGAGGACTGAGCTGGCCTTTAGAACTACTTGTGTTTTGGGCTTTTTATAACTGATTTTACCCAACCATTGTTACACATGGAATTAGTGTGGCAATTTAAAATGAAGCTTACTGAAAATTTCAAAATAAAAGCCTTGAATATTTTTACATCAGGTATTTGCTCTTTTGAGCTTTATATAACTGATTTAACCAAATGACTATTAGACATGGGATTAGTTTGGCCCTTTGAAATCAAGCTTAACAAAAATTTCAAAATAAAAGCCTTGAGAAGTTTTACATCATGTTATTAGTCTTTTGAGCATTATATAACTGAGTTAATCCATTGAGTGTTATACATGGGATTTATCTGGCCCTTTGAAATGAAGTTTAACAAAAATTTCAAAATAAAAGCCTTGAATATTTTTACATCACATAACTGCTCTTTCGAGCATTATATAACTGATTCAACACAATGACTGTTAGACATGGGATTAGTTTGGCCCTTTGAAATGAAGCTTAACAAAAATTTCAAAATAAAAGCCTTGTCCATTTTTACATCGTGTAATTAGTCTTTTTGGCTTTATGTGACTTTTTTATCCAAAGCACTGATACACATGGGATTAGATTGGCCTTTTGAAATGAAGCATAAAGAAAATTTCAAAATAAAAGCCTCAACATGCCCCTGAGGTTAGTGCACCGCCGCAGGCGGTGCGATAATATTATTCTGCATTATCTTTTTCTCTCAGGTTAGGAAACTGCCTTGCGCAGCAAGGCAGTTCATTAGCTATAGCATTTTAGCTTCAATAAGCTATTAGCTATTTATTTGACTTATTAGCCATGTTTAGTATACTGAATGGAGTAAGTCCATTATAGAGAACATCCTAGTGATGTCCCACATGCTAGTGACAGCAATGATGCTAACATTAGCATTTTTGCTCATTTTAGCTGCTAAACTTACTTTATCATATTGAATGGTGCAAGTCCAGTTTACTTAACATTCTTGTGATTCTCCTCATATGATTGCAACTTTCTTTAGCATTGATGCTAATGTCTAGCATCAGAACGCTGGGTCCAAACCGACGGGCACACTTTGGCAGGCCCCGGTTAAATTTCTTCAGGAATTTTCTAGTATTATTATTTTTTTTTCTTCCGTAACCGTTAATGCGGCTCATACCGCTGCGTGCACACCTACAAAAGAGGTATCAAAACGTGCAGAAAATTCATGCCATTGGAGCTATTACTTTTGGTGGGATTTGGGGTTAACATGGTGACATAATTCGCAAAAAACTATGAAAAAAACCCCATTATAAGTCAATGGGAAAAATCCTAGAAATACCCTATTTTTGAGGATTTTCTGTGTTGTCACGAATTCACGTAGAAATGCCATTCAAATTTCATTTTGTAGATACGTCTGTGATCTCTTCGAAAGTGAAGACGGCTCGTCGATACCAATTACGGTTTGTCCACAATTTGTCTCCAAGCGACCCAAAGTTTCTCATTTTTCCTAAAATTAGAGTGTGAGACAGGGCCATTAGATCTCGGCTAGAGTGAGAAAAGAAGAGAATTTTTCACCTCAAAATAATTTTGAAATCGCCATCACGCCCACAAATATCGCACGATTGGTATCAAAATCGGTCCTGACATTGATACGCATGTCTGCTCCGGTAAAATGTTTTCGAAATTTATCTAGATCGTACGGTTTTCTGTCACGGTGCTTCAGAGCAAAGTCATGCGACAGGATTTTCTAGGCTGTCTCAGGCTCTGTCACTAACAGTTCACACCTTGGTGAGAAACTTATTTAACATAGCAACGGAACTCAAGAGGCTATTGGCTGCTGATTAGGACTACAAATACGCATCGCTGTAGTTCTATCTATAGTGGAACCCTCAGTTGAAACAGATCAGGACTGAACTGGCCTTTAGAACTACTTGCTGCTATGGGCTGTATATAACTGATTTAACTCAGTAACTGTTACACATGGGATTAGTTTGGAACTTTAAAATGAAGCATAATAATAATTTCAAAATAAAAGCCTTGAATATTTTTAAATCAGATAATTGCTCTGTTGAGCATTATATAACTGATTTAACCCAATGACTGTTATACATGGGATTAGGTTGGCCCTTTGAAATGAAGTTTAACAAAAATTCCAAAATAAAAGCCTTTAATATTTTTACATCAACTACTTGCGTTTTCAGCATTATATAACTGATTTAACCCAATGACTATTACACATGGGATTAGTTTGGCCCTTTGAAATGAAGTTTAACAAAAATTCCAAAATAAAAGCCTTTAATATTTTTACATCAACTACTTGCGTTTTGAGCATTATACACTGCTCAAAAAAATAAAGGGAACACTCAAATAACACATCCTAGATGTGAATGAAAGAAATATTCTCATTGAATACTTTGTTCTGTACAAAGTTGAATGTGCTGACAACAAAATCACACAAAAATCATCAATGGAAATCAAATTTATTAACCAATGGAGGCCTGGATTTGGAGCCACACACAAAATTAAAGTGAAATAACACTACACGCTGATCCAACTTTAATGTAATGTCCTTAAAACAAGTCAAAATGAGGCTCAGTATTGTGTGTGGCCTCCACGTGCCTGTATGACCTCCCTACAACGCCTGGGCATGCTCCTGATGAGGTGGCGGATGGTCTCCTGAGGGATCTCCTCCCAGACCTGGACTAAAGCATCCGCCAACTCCTGGACAGTCTGTGGTGCAACGTGACGTTGGTGGATGGAGCGAGACATGATGTCCCAGATGTGCTCAATCGGATTCAGGTCTGGGGAACGGGCTGGCCAGTCCATAGCTTCAATGCCTTCATCTTGCAGGAACTGCTGACACACTCCAGCCACATGAGGTCTAGCATTGTCCTGCATTAGGAGGAACCCAGGGTCAACCGCACCAGCATATGGTCTCACAAGGGGTCTGAGGATCTCATCTCGGTACCTAATGGCAGTCAGGCTACCTCTGGTGAGCACATGGAGGGCTGTGCGGCCCTCCAAAGAAATGCCACCCCACACCATTACTGACCCACTGCCAAACCGGTCATGCTGAAGGATGTTGCAGGCAGCAGACCGCTCTCCACAGCGTCTCCAGACTCTGTCACGTCTGTCACATGTGCTCAGTGTGAACCTGCTTTCATCTGTGAAGAGCACAAGGCGCCAGTGGCGAATTTGCCAATCCTGGTGTTCTCTGGCAAATGCCAAGCGTCCTGCACGGTGTTGGGCTGTGAGCACAACCCCCATCTGTGGACGTCGGGCCCTCATACCATCCTCATGGAGTCGGTTTCTAACCGTTTGTGCAGACACATGCACATTTGTGGCCTGCTGGAGGTCATTTTGCAGGGCTCTGGCAGTGCTCCTCCTGTTCCTTCTTGCACAAAGGCGGAGGTAGCGGTCCTGCTGTTGGGTTGTTGCCCTCCTATGGCCTCCTCCACGTCTCCTGGTGTACTGGCCTGGCTCCTGGTAGCGCCTCCAGCCTCTGGACACTACGCTGACAGACACAGCAAACCTTCTTGCCACAGCTCGCATTGATGTGCCATCCTGGATGAGCTGCACTACCTGAGCCACTTGTGTGGGTTGTGGAGTCCGTCTCATGCTACCACGAGTGTGAAAGCACCACCAACATTCAAAACTGACCAAAACATCAGCCAGACAGCATAGGTACTGAGAAGTGGTCTGTGGTCCCAACTGCAGAACCACTCCTTTATTGAGTGTGTCTTGCTAATTGCCAATAATTTCCACCTGTTGTCTATTCCATTTGCACAACAGCAGGTGAAATTGATTGTCAATCAGTGTTGCTTCCTAAGTGGACAGTTTGATTTCACAGAAGTTTGATTTACTTGGAGTTATATTGTGTTGTTTAAGTGTTCCCTTTATTTTTTTGAGCAGTGTATAACAGATTTTATCCAATGACTGTTATTCATGGGATTAGGTTGGCCCTTTGAAATGAAGTTTAACAAAAATTCCAAAATAAAAGCCTTGAATATTTTTACATCATGTAATTGCTCTTTTTGGCTTTATTTGACTTTTTCATCCAAAGCACTGTTACACATGGTATTAGTTTGGCCCTTTGAAATGAAGCATACTGAAAATTTCAAATTAAAAGCCTTGACAATTTTACATCAGGTATTTGCTCTTTTGGGCATTATGTGATTTTTTTATCCAAAGCACTGATAAACATGGGATTAGTTTGGCGCTTTAAAATGAAGCTTAACAAACATTTAAAAATAAAAGCCTTTAATATTTTTACATCAACTACTTGTGTTTTCAGCATTATATAACTATTTTAACACAAGGACTATTACGCATGGGATTAGTTTGGCCCTTTGAAATGAAGTTTAACAAAACTTCCACAATAAAAGCCTTGACAAAATTTTAAATCATACTGAATGGTGCACGTCCACCTCACTTAACGTTCTTGTGGTTCTCAGCGTGCCACTGATTACGTTGCAGCGTTCTTTAGCATCGATGCCAATTTGTAGCGTGACAACGCCGGGCCCAAACCGACGGGCACGCCTTGGCAGGCCCCAGCTAAATTTCTTCAGAAATTTTCTAGTTACCTTATTGTATTCCTGTGCAACACTGTAGAGTAATTAGGGGGTAATTAAGTGGAATCATTGATTAAATACCAAGCCAGGTGGGCAAGTCAATCAGGGTTTGAAACATTTATGTTCTTCTGAAAACTCATTAAATAGGATTTGGAGGGGGGTTTTTTTCTCCAATTTTTAGAAATAAAAACAAGAAAACAAACTGGATCGATGTGCAGAAATAAACCTTCGGGAAACAAAGAGCTTAAAAACAAGTTGACAAATATGAAAAAGACCAAAAGAACCTGAGTGGATTTAGCCTTTCTTATTATTCAAGCTGCTTTTACAAACATAACATTTCTCCACTCGTTGTAATGAGCCTAAATATTTCCTGTCATTTTGAGGTTGTCAAAATTATTTCTAATCACTGAATGTCAGAATAATGAGATTATTTTATGGAGACTTTTGAATCAGATCCAGTCAGAACTTTACACAGACAAACATTACCGTGACGTTCAACAATTAGTGAAGCCTCAGACGATGACATCACAGTTTTATAAACCTATGATGAGCTAATTGGCCAAATGTAAGTTGGCAAACATATCAAAATGAATTCATATCAATTTTGTTTGACTTTGTTAATGTGGCTGGGAATTTCTTGTGACATCTGGAAACGTATTAATATCATTAAAATGATGAAAATGATAAAACAACCTTTAAAAAAAAACAAGTTATTTTTTTTTAAAGGTTGTTTAAAAAAAAAAAAAAAAACTTTCTGCAGCACAAACCAGCACAAAAGTTGCACAGTTGACTGACACCGTATTTCATTTGAGTTTGTAAACAGGTACTGGTCTGTTGACCTTTTATGACCTCTGGACACATTTCTTAATATCTCTAAACTGACAGCGGCACAAAAAAACATTTTTGCAGCACAAACGTTAGACACCAGTTTCGTCGCGAAGTCTCACTCACCTTCCCATGTACCGCGGGTCCGAACGGGAGTCTCCGTGTCACCATGGAGATCAGAATGCAAAACATCGCCGAGGAGAAGGCAACGGCGGCAAACACGAGGCCCCAGGAGAGGCTGCAGAAGTAACAGGAGCTCTCCGCAGACGTGCACACCAACACGTGCACGGAGGCGAGGAGCAGGCACAAGAGGTAGAAAGGCAGGGAGAGCAGGGAGGAGAGCACCGGAAGGTCCACTGCCGCGGCGCTGCTGAGGGCTTCGGGCATCGCCAGCAGTAAGACCAGCAGGAGCTGAAAGGCCAGGGGAGGAAGAGGAGAGGTGAGGAAAAAGTTGGACCAACTTGGATCAAGCTGTCAGGTTAAAAAGAAGGAACCTCATCTCTCTGTTGTGATGTTTATACTTTTATGCAGTCTGTAGACGTCTTTAGGTCAGGGGTCGACAGCTACTATCCCGCAATTTTTATTTGCATCCCTTTTGCAGCACACCTGAATCATACAAATTCCTTCATCTCATGGTGTTTGAAGTCAGTCGAATTTAAGACATTTTAAGATGCTTTAAATCCACCTTGAATGAAATGTAAGCTCTAGTTTAAAGGTCTATTTTTTCAGGTACATTTTCAAAACAAGGAGCTAGCAGGTAGCGTGTCTGCTGAAGTCAGTTTAAAATGTCAGTTTCATGATCATATTTTATTTAAAATATTAGTAAGGCCCTAAATTACAGCAACTACTCTGTCTCACACAGTGCTTAGACGTCACCCTCTGCTACTAATGTAGATGATCACTGACTGCTACCTCTTCTTGTTTTGTAGTTCTTAAAAGAAATCCCACTTAGCTAAAACCAGTTTCTGTAGGTCGCTATCTGCATCCTAATTACAACAATGACTGTGAATGTAATTACATGATTTATATGATCCCAGCAATTTGTGAATAGCAAGAAACAATGATTTCATAATTTTTTAAAATCTAGTGTGTGTGGAGTAAATCAAAAAACATTTCAATTTTGCTTGCTGCATTGAATAACAAGCTAACTTTACATTTTTACCCCAGCATTATTTTTAATGCCAATTCTTGTTACTGGCATTAAAGCTATCAAAAGTTTGTAATCTTCCGAGTTTCTCCTTTCAATTTTTACTTCCTGCACTTGTTGTGTGGGTTAATGAGCCAAACCAGCACTGCTAAACGGGGGGCCGGGCTCCCCCAGCAGACGCTCTAGGGGCCTCACCTGGAACACAAACACCATTCCTGCGATCATGGAGTACATGTCGTATTTGCCCAGCTGTTTGCTCAGAGCAGAACTCATGGCAGCCAGCGCCTCCAGGTACTGCTTCAGGACTTTTTTGCCCATGTTGGTCAGAACCTCAGAGGTGTTTCCTTCCAGGTAGAGCTTCATCCAGCTCCCATGAGCCTTTTCTGCCACACGAAACTGTTCGAAGCCGGCCTCTGGATCGGACAGGGTGAAAAGGAAAAAAAAAAACAAAGTGGAAATATCTTGTTTTTTATTTGTTTTCAAGACGAGGTGATCTATTACTGTGCTTTTTTAATTTAGTAAAACAGTTTTTTCTGAATTAGTCATTCCCTCTTTTCGTTTTTGTCCTTCCGTAGCATTAATGCTGGAAAAACTGTGCAAACTAAAACAATAATAAAAATTAAAAAATTTTAAAAAATAAATAAATCACATTGGACAGGAATTGTCGTGTGCCTAACAAAGACCAAAAGCTGACAATCTCGTTTTCCACTTCGGTTCCCTAAAATGCCTGAACGGATCTTTCCATTTGAACCCTTTCATGCATCGCGGTCACTGCAGTGGACAGATATCTGAAAGCCATTTTCTTGCGCTTCTTGTGGATTTCTATGTTATAGATGCTGAAGTGGACACTAGTGCACCAGGCAATACACTATCAGCTACTGGCCATCCACTGCAAGTGGCCAGTCTCTCCTACTCTAGACAACTCTTGCAGGTAGAACAATATATATACTGTACTGTATGTATATATATAGCGACATCAACTAACCCCTAAAGAAAAATACTACTGAAGTGTTTTCCAAATAATTCTGTATTTGGAGAAAATTACAATTGATCATCTAGAAAAAAATCCTAGAAAATTTTTTTTGCTTAACAAAAAAAATGACAATTTAAAAAAAAAAAGTTCCTACCTTTTCTTTTCTATGCCTCAAGGAAATCAAAAACAGTTTGGAATAAAATCCAGCCATAAAGGATCATAATTCATGCACTAAAGGGTTACAATTTCGAAGCGGCTCTGAACTTACAAGGCCACTAGATGTTGCTTCTAGAAAAACAGACCAATCAGGCGTAACTTTATGAATTAGAAGTGTACTGGTCCCCGTTCTCCTATCGAAACATCTCCGACCCGTTGAGGCGTGGACTCCGTTCGACCCCGGAGGTTGTGAAGAAGTATCTGCTGACGAGACGCGACCAGCGGACGCTTCAAGTTTAACTTTCAATGAGGGGCGCCCCCACGGATGGATTGATTGACTAACAGTGGACTACCGATCGATCAATGTTTGACTGGACTGAGATCTGTGGAATTTGGAAGACCAAGACAACGGCTCAGACTTGTTGCCGTGCTGCTAAAATAATTCGTGGACCTGTTTCAGCTTTGCGATGGGGCGCGTCACCATGCAGAAAGACGTTTCGTCGCAACAAAAGCCTCTACAAACAGCCGCGACGCGCTTGTCTTTAATCAGGAGGAAATCTTTCTGACCGTTTCTGTAGAAATCAGATCCGTGTAATCTTATTTACGACTTCATCCGTCATTTTGGACATAATGATGTTCTTTTGAATAGGGAAAAAAATCTATTCAGTATTTTCTTCTTTTTTTATGGTTCTGTGTCAACTTAAAAAAAAAAAAAGCGAGTTCGCCCCTGGTGAGACCATTTAGCCTCATGAGCAATTTGTCTGGTCGCTTAGAGAGACCGGCTCTGACTCATTCAGCACATCAAATGATGCCACCTCACATTTTACTCCAACGGCTTCGAAGCCGCTCGAAGGTCAGAGCAATTTGTTTCAGCTCCGTGAAAAACACGCAGCATCTCCTATAAACAATTATTTGCAATGTAACACCCATCTCGGCAGCATAAGCATAGATGTGATAAATAGGGACTGAGGCTCTGTCAGACAGAAAGGGTTAGAAGAAATATTAGAACCTTAAGCCGCAGGCATGAATTACACAATATGGATGGCCCCGGCCATGCATCATCCGTCTGAAAGTACAGGGATTGGTTAATGGCTCCTCCAAATGCCCGAGGTTAGAAGAACAGGAGAGGGAAAAAAACACAACATAAAGATTGAAATGCTCGAGACAGGACCCGGGAATGTGGCAGAGGAAGAATTAAATTGGAAAGGGGTTGTTTAAGCCTTGCATCATCTTTTTTTTTTTAAAAAGGCCTGCTTTCATGTCCTGAAAGTTATTTCTTGTGAAAAGCGAGAAAAACAACTCAAGATTTTGAGATAACGCAAGACGGGCCGAGTTGGAAAATGCCGGCCCGAGGAGTCGGGTGGAGAAAAAAAAAACGCTCGATGCATTGCAGATCTGCAAAAAAAAACACAAAAACCCTGAAAAAAACAAAATCCAAACTGCACCCCGAGACTCCAAACCCTGAGCACCAGAGGAGGAAGATTTGTCCGACGGGAGGGTTATCAAAACACCCGAGGCAACGGTGGCAAACACATCCTGCTGCATAATAACTTCCTGATTACCCGAGTGGACGGATTCAGACAAATCAACACATCCAAATGTAGGTCTACTGAATTTATTTCCATTTTTTTCCCCTCCCATCGCTATGGAAACCCATGGACTAAAATAGAGAGGGAAATGAGGTGCCATTTGTGTTTTTTGTTTGTTTCTAAATGCAACGTTTGCTGTTTGGGAGACATCTGCTTTAGACATGAACACAGTGAACCTGATGCATCATCTGAACTGGGTACTGAGGGGAAAAATACACACACACACCCACCCACACCCACACACACACAGGGGTGACTACAGATTAGCAGCAATAGTTAATGCTTCATGATGCAAGCATTTCTCACGCTAGCTGTGCTGAGATCCTCAAGATGCGTAGCAGTATGCCCTCCATTGTGCCTGATAAGCTTCTTGTTTATTTGTTTTTTATTGTAAAGTTAGGGTCCGGTTTATGTGGGGTGTTTCTTTTCACCGTCTCATCAAAAGTGGTCCAACGAAGAAACAGCGAGGAACTGGAAACAAGTTTGTAAATGCATGTGGCTAGCTTAAATACATAAATAAAGTTCAAAGAATAGCAACTTGTGTTTTCCGGATTTCTAGCCTTAACAGACTTCCGGTCCTCATGAATGCTTGATTCCGTTGGATATGTAAAGTAACGTAAAAGGGCAAAATGTTTGGGTCAACATACACAGAACAAACAATTACGGCACATCTAAATTTAGCTACGTGTAGATAAGACAGCTCCGACTTCAGCTAAAATATTTGGTAACTTTATTTGAAGGGGTGTTCTTAAGACTGATACGACTCTGACACAAATATTTAAGATGAAGGAGTCTTCATGGATGTCTATGACTATTGTTATGAAGCGTCATTCGGTAAATTATGACACTTCTAATTAAAAGTGACAACTTTGCATTGAAGTGTTTAAATTTACCAGATAATGCAAAGTTGGCACTTTTAACCGACCTTTAATGCACATTTTAAAGCAACTTTGCATTAAAAGTGTCATTTGCCAAATGACACTTCATGACCACAGTCATAAACATCGATTCCCAGATTCCCAGCCTGGTGACCTTTGCTGCATGTCTTCCCTCTCTCTTTAACTACTTCCCTGTCCTACCACTTTCAGATAAAGACCACTCAAATCATTCGTGAAGATATGAAGAGCATGAATCCATGCTCTTGAATCTGCTGTGTGAACGTGGCACTAAGGCCACGTTCACACAGCAGGTGAATGCAACCCAAATTGGATTTTTTTGCCCAACTGAGACCAACATCCAACTTTCTCACGACGATGTGAATGGTCCGATTCCAATCCATTCACGGGGAAAAAAACGGTCATGTTGCATTTTGTCTGACTTTTAAGTCATCAAAGCCGGATCGGACGTAAACAGTGGCTGAAAAAACTCCGAATGATGAAAATGTGAAGGGAATCGGATCCACTGAAGCGCGTCACATCACAATGCCACCACATCCAACTACACAAACCATAGTCAATAATCTACAGAATGCCGTTGCTATTAGTTGTAGTGGCTTTCTTTTTATTCGCTTCATTCGTGTTATGATTTTTGTGCCAATCCTGTTGACTCCCATTGCTGAATAAACTTTAAAATTGATCCACAAACGGAGGGTTGTAACAGGGTTTTATTCGTAGCATGAACAACAAGCAAATACCTAATACTGCAATGATAACTGCGATTCAACATACCGCACAGCTCCAACAGCCTCAGAACACTAAATGAGGGCAACATTTAAATCAGGAGTATTGTTCAGTGTGAGGCGACACGTCTAACCCGGTGAAGCAAACGGCTCGGCACAAATCCATCACCTCCAGCAGGTCAGACGTGATTTTTAAAGCCGCCGCCGATCTTTGTGGATTCTTCTTCAGCCGTGCGCGTGATTTCAAATCGTCCATTCATCTTCCAAATCAGCGATTTGTGAAAATGAGGACAACATCTACAGACTTAAAAAAAATAAATCGCTGCTTTAATGCTTACCGGGGATCTCTGTGGGATTAATTAGAATTCATTCCGTTTTAAGCTAGTATTGGTTTCATGTTCTCTCTGTCGGCTCCTTCACTTGTGACACCTCTCAGACAAAAGAACGATGAACTTCTGGCTGTTTAAACAGGAAGATGGGAAGGACGTCTGGAAACAAGGAGGAAGGAGCTCAAAGACTGGATGTCTCACAGAAACCGTTTGTCGACGAGACATAAGTAGATGGATAAAAACAAATACAGGCTGGGATTTGTGCGAGTAGTTTTACAGACATGGGAAAGGACTGAAGTTAAAGAGCAGACTACAGATTGGAGACTTCCCTGAGGTGGTTTTTACATTTAAAAGGTAATTTATTCAGGTACAAAAAAGCTGTGATCAAAACAGGTTTACTTAAAACACCCAGCTCCTGCTGGAGTTGAGCAAATCCAGACTGATCTTGTTGAGCTCCGGCTGCTACAATTGTTGGTTCTGTTGCACGGTAAATTGAACAGGCAGATGAATACCACAGCTTGTTTTTAATTACACCTTTCTGATCATTACTGAGTGGGTGAGTGATATATATATACTTTGTTAGATTGAGAAAAGAAATAGGGTTAAACAAGTGTTCACTTCTTCTTGGACGATATGGCTGAGAAAAAAAAACGTATCACGATAGAAGCATTTCATATCAGTCGATATCGATAATTATCGATTAATTTTTTTTTTGTTTGTTTTTAACATCTTAAATACCGCCAAGCTGGTGGCATAATTTTTCCTGTGTTAGCCACAGTTTTCACTCTACACCATTATTATTTATTTATTTTTTACATTATTACTATTATTTTTAAATGGTTTTCAGTTATGAGAAACGGTGGCAAAACATGAAACTGCTGCTGCGCAAGTTTGTCAGCAGCTTGTTGCTAGGTGACCAAAGAGTGCGTGGGACAATTGATACCACCAACCCAGATTGAGCAACTAAAGCATCCATCTCCCAGAATGCTGTGCGGTTCTGGATCGGAGATCAATGAATATTCCACATATTGAATAGTGAATATTCTATAAGATGTGTTATGTATTGATACTGATCACATGTTTATCGCGATATTTATTGCTAATGATTTATTGTCCACTCCTAGTCAAATGGAAAAGCAGTGGTAAGCCAATTATTTTGTTCTTGGTTATGTTTTTTCTTGTCCTACTGGTTCCTTATTTTCTTTGTTTTTTAAAAACAATGTATTAGAACAACCAAAAAGAGTTTTTGTTCATCAGTGTGTGGAGCAGGTTTATGGAATGGATTCAAAAACAGTACAAACATAAACCAGCTTAAAAAAACTGTTTAAAAAGGATCTTATTGGGAAATACATTCTATAAGATGAGTGTTTCCAGGACCACAAATGATATTGATTTTAAAAATGTATAAAAAAAACCCCATAAGATCTTGTACCTTCTACTTGCTTCTTTTTGAACAGATAATGTAAAATTTCATGTCAATTGGGCATGACAGTTTGTTTAGTTTATCTATTTTTCTTTCTCTGTTCGAAATAAATAAATAAAATTAAGTTAAAACACAGTTTCAAATAAATAAATATCAGAGTCCAAAAGCATGAGAAAGGAGGGTTAATAAATCCCAATCTGAATTAAAAAGTCTGTTTTTAAAGTCAGTTTAACGAAACGTTTAAACTTTGAAGACGTTTTGATGGACTTCGCTTCTCATTAAGGCCTTCTGGAGACATTTCCCATCTTTGCAGTTTGACTTGAAGCGCTGGAGGAAACAGTTTTAACTCTTTTCCCACACATGCCAACAATCGAGCATTGTTATTAAAAAATAAAATGAAAAAAAACAAAAAAAAAACGTATGCACACATCTCTTGGTTTTGCACAGCAGCAAAACCAAGAGATTTTGGTTTACAAACGCGAGCTTTCCCCAATCTGTGACTTTCTCCAGCATCCATTTTAAGCCCTCAACTGCTTTCTGGACGATGAAGAAAGAAAAGCAATGAAATAATTGTATTAAACTTTTTAAATATTAGATGAAGGAGATATGCTGCATTCGATTCGCCTTGAAAGCTTGTGGAATTTGCAAAATTGTTGTGCAGCCAACTACTGTTAGCAACACAATCCAAACACTTTTTATTTCTATACATTCTATACAATCTATACATTTATTAACTGGTGTGATTAGATATGAACCTTTAATATCTTTTAAATACATGGCAGCCTTGTTGGATATTGAACAAAGGGCTCAGAGACTTTTTGACTTTCCAACTTGGAATTCCAACTTTGGGAATTGTTCTGGTGGCATTTCTGATAGGAAACCCAAACACAGTAATAAGGGCTGAAAAGAAATATTAAGTAGTGTCATATAAAACATGAGCTTTAAGTGCTTTGGACTTTGGAATTGCTTTTGTAGATTTTGTTGTCGCTAATTTTAATAACGCCAATGCATGAGAATTTGTCTTATCTTTGTGTATCTGTAGATAATTTATCTACAAATTTAATTTGTGATGATAGTTAGGACACAAGTGCTCACTCCTGCCAAGCATTAGGCTTCCTGAGACGTTTTAGTGCTTAAAAACTAAAGTTTAACAGAGCATTGTGGCGTAAACCTAAAATATGCAAAATGTGAAAAAGTACCTGCATGGGAGAGACTTTAGTTAATATCTAAATGTCCCCAATTTCCTATTTTCAGGCCTAGATGGAATCATTTTTATTATAAAAAAAAAAAAATACAAATTACTGTGTCCATAAGTATGATAATGATACAATGAATATGCTTATGTGGTGACAGAGCTCATTTTATTCATGGCAGAATAAATATGGAAATGAAGTTCAACATTTTGATGGAGGCCGAGATGAAATAATGGAAGCCGACTGTATGTTTTGGTTTCCATTCACGTTGGCGGGACTTTTCTGACTGACGCCGGCTGAAACGCTCTTCACTTCAAAAACGATTCCATCGGGCGAGAAAGAATTGCACTGCATTTTGTTCTGGCGTAAACTAAGCCCTTTAAAATCTGCCACAATAACCTGGCGGGTGGCGGTGTGAGCAAAGTGTGGAGGTCGAGTCTGTTACAAGACAAGTCCCGAAACGATGCAGCGCAACAACGAGACGACCCGTCGGGTGCGAGGCTCTCCGGAAGAAAAGTTCCCTGCCGCCTACCTTTCTGGTAGTCGGGCGTGCTGTCTCGGAGCAGGCAGCTGAGCTGGTGGCCGTTGAGATGCAGGAAGCGCAGCTGGTCCCGCAGCGACCGCTCCTCCAGCACGTCAGGGATGACGCGGCCGACGCTGTTCTGGGGCACGGGCAGCCCCAGGCCCAGGGCCAGCGTCGGGGCCAGGTCGACCTGCTCCACCTCGCCGGGCCTCTCCATTCCCGCTTCAGGAAGAGAAGACAAAAACAAAGGGAGGCGATGATGAAACCAGACGGAGATGGGATGACTAGAGGCCTTTCTTTTGCTTCTGGAGGAACAGCATGCAACAGTTAAAAAGTCACTGCAACTCTTTCTCCCAGACAGAGTTTAGGATGTTTGACTTGGTCAGTTTGGACAATTTTCAAAGTAAAAGTAATAATAAAAAAAAAAAATTCTCTGTGAATGTTTCAAAGTTTTTGCAGAAGGTTGGCTTTAAATGTAAAAAAAAAAAACTAGGGAGACAGATCACAGACGGACAAACAGATGACTCAGACTAATACCAAGGGCTAACACCAATATCTGCTATTGAATAGGCCTGTCACAATAACTAATTTTGCTGGACGATAAATTGTCCCAGAAGTTATTGCGATAAATGAAAATATCGTTATTGAGACCATCTTCAAGTAATATAATGGTAATGGCATAATAACAATGCAAGGACGCATTATCAAAGATCAACAAGCTTTCAATTCTAATCAACATTTAACACTGGAACTGGAAGACATTAAAAAAATTCAGAATAAATCAAACAAAACTACAGAAACAACAAATAAAGTGAATCATAAATTCTCTGAAACAAAATTGTCCTTCAAAAAAGAAGGTCTTGTTGAGACCAAAGAACCAGACTGAAGATTTTTATCATCCAGTTTTTGGAAGAACAGAGAAAAATCAGGCAAATGGAAATTATTGAGCTTGTTTTAATTTACATGCAATTAATTGAGTTATTGCTTCGCGACGGGCATACTATTATCCTTGGCGGTAACACTTTATTTGACGGGGTGTTCTTAAAACTGATATTACACTGTCATAAACCTGACATAACACCTGCTATGAATATGAAGGAGTCTTCATGCATGTTTGACTGTGAATGTTTACACAATGACACTTTATGACAACAGTCAGACATTCATAAAGACTCCTTTATGTTCATAGCAGGTGTTATGTTACATTTGTGACAGTGTCATGTCAGTCTTATGCACACCCTGTCAAATAAAGTTACCAATTTTGCTGTTATGGCCGATAGCCAATATTTACAGATATTGTCTACATTAAACTCCAAGATCCTGCCCTGCTTCATGATGACTGAAACATCACCAAATTCCTTCTGTCCCGTCTGGAAATGGCCACAAAATGGAAATAAACATTGGTTGTTAATATCGATCCAACCTATTGAGCCGATATCAATGTGTAAAAAAAAAAAAAAAAGGTCACCTAATGCCGATGTTATTACGGTACATCGTGCATCCCCGATTCAGGCGATGGGTGTCCAAACCTTTTGTCATGCAGGTCAAAAGTTCAGTACAAGGGCCACTAATGTACTTTTCCATACAATCTGCATCCTGGTGAGTCCCGTTTATTTGTATAGCAGACTCCAGCAACAGGCAGTTCAAAGTGCTTTACGTCATAAAAACACAATACAGCAACAAATTACGAAGCACGCAATAAACATTACATTTTGTTAAATGGTATCATCAGTATAACCAAGAAAATACTAATCAAATATATTGATCAATGTTCCAGTGGTTACGAATCAAAGGCAACTGGTTTTCAGTCTTGATTTAAAATGTTCCAGCAGTTTTGCAGTTTTCTGGAAGTTTCTTCCATACAAGAATATTAGATTGGTTCTGGTTCTGGCAATGCAGAGCAGAACCCGAACCGGAAGGCCTGAGTGGTCTGGAAGGTTGATCCAACAGCAGCATCAGATCGTTAATGTGTTATTCCTTCTAATCCCAGGTGTTTCCAGCTCCTGTAGGAACCCCTGACACCGCCTCTTCTGTGGGTGTTTTCGTCCCTTAACGCCACGTCCTCCCAGCAGTGACAGCTGTGTAAAACCGATCACCAGCACGCATATTTCTTTCTCAAGACAAAAGCCACGGTTTTCTACTACAGTCACATTACAGGCGCATTAAATAATTCAACTTTCTGTCTTGTTTTTACGCAGGTTTATGCCCCTGCACACAAAAGCCAGGACAAACCAGGACAAATTTACAGAAAAAAAAAAAGGAAGTCCTTGTCTTGGAGTCAGAAATACGGCAACAGCGGTGGTGAAACATCCCACGGCATTCAATTACTAGGGAGCCTGATGAAGTAAGACGAATTAACGGAGCGTGCCGTTGTAGTCGCTGCTGCTCCGCTACTTCTGACCCCTGAGCAGTGAAACTGTGAGCAAATGAAAGCAATGTGAGGGGCTGGGGAGAGTCGAAAACTTCTCATTTTAATACCTGAAGGCAGCCTGCATCGTGCTCGTGGGTTAGAACCGGGGCAAAAAAAATAAATATATAACGTTTTAGGAACCAAACACAATACGACAAATCACCCCCGTCATTATTCTCATATTAATACCCATGAGGGGGGCTGTCAGGACGGCAACAGCATCAACAAAATAGGACGTGAATTTAATCATCATCATCATTATCAAGTGAGCCCGGGATGTTGTTTTTCAAAGCCCGTCGTCTCCTGTCAAGCGTTTCGTTGTTGACAATCTGCTTTCTGAAGAGAGCTTCCGACAGCAGACAGACAGTGGGAGTGCTGTTCTCCCCCGCCCTGTACTGTCTGCGTTTGAGTGAAGTTTTCAGGTTGCAGCGATGAATTAAACTTATGCAGAAAGCCTTTTTAAACGAACAGCGGAGCTGTCAGGAAGTGAGACCACCGCAGATTAAAGACGGCCACGCATTTCGGAGCTGGAGGCTTATTTGGACAGCGGTATAAGCCAGAAAACGATCCGTTTGAAACTAAAAGGAGCTACAGTCACACCTCCAGAAACTAAAAGATGACAGGAAGTGAAACCTGCTTTAAGATGTTTAGTACTAAGTTGCAGATTTAAAGTTTCGTTGTTGGTTGCAATTATACTGCCAGCTAAAGCAGAGGGAAGGGAGTCTTCTTTTTCTCAATCTCTACGCTGTTAGCAACAAGCAGAGGGGCTTTCTCCATTATCGAACCCGCCACACTAACCTGTGGAGAGCAGGGGTCTTCAAATCCAGACCTGCAGGTCCTGCAACCTTTAGATGTGTCCCTGATCCACCTGAATCAAACGGCTGGATCCCCTCCTCAGTATGCAGTACAGTTCTCCAGAGACCTCATTACTGGTGTGTTGAAGCGGAGACACATCTAAAAGTGGCAGAACACCAGGTCCTTGAGGCCTGGATTTGAGGACCCCTGCTCTGGAAACGTAACGCTCTTTGGACGACACACAACGAAGGGACTGGTATTATTGTTAGAGATGCAACAAGTAAACTGTTGGTGGTCAGAACCAGCCAAGTTTCATCTTAGACGGTCAGAAACTGAAAAATCAAAACAAAACAAAAAATCTGTGAATACATCATGTGGAAGAGTGAGCTAAGTACGTCAATAGATAGCTTGCTTAACAGCTTGCTAGATATCTAGATAATTAGACAGCTAGATAGATAGATAATTAGATACACACTTAGATAGTAACATAGCTAGCTAGATAATTAGCTAGCTAGCTATCCATTATCAAACCCCCACACTAGCTAGCTATCCATTTATCTAGCTAGCTACACAGCTAGCTAGAAAATTTGATAGCTATATAGATAGCTAAATAGCTAGCTAGCTAGATGACAGGAAGACCATTATATCCTTTTGAGCTTTTAGCATGGAAACATTTTGGTTTCAGAAAGGTTGGAGGTTTCTGTACATCTCAGACTTAAGATAAGAAACTCCACTATCCAGAAAAGATGATTCAAAGAGGTTGCCGTTTTAATAACTTCAGCTAATCGTAGTTGCATCTCTACTTATCGCTTCACAGTTTTCTAACACACATAAAATTCTCCATTTTGCTCAAGAACTGGAAATGCATTATGTAAACTTACATCAGAATCAAAAACTGGAGGACTTTGGGCCATGATGGAGTATCCATGCAGCTCTCTTTATTTCTTTTAAAATAAGGGGTGAAGACAGACCACCGTGTTCAAGTGCTCCAATTATTCACGTCCAGGCCTGTGGCCGCTGTCTCTCCGTCTCCCTGGATCAGCTAGTGTGGAATCAATTCCCCACAATCTTTAAAAGTAAAGGATGAAAAGTAATATTTCTATAAACTCTTGCATCGATTAGTTAGACTTTATGGCCCAGTAAAGAGTTCATCTTTAAGCCAGTTGGCAAACTCTTCGTAAGCTAACATTCAAACAATTGTTTTCTTAATGTTTGTGTTAAAAAGTTGGAAGAAATTATTAGGAAAACATTATTCAAGCACCTAAGCAAGCTTTTAAATACTAAAACGTGAGTCAACCCTGATTTCTTTTTTTCTGTACAGATCTTACTGAGACATCTTTCAAAATATCCAATTGCTCACTTGAAAACAAAAAGACTCTCGACATTTTAATGTAGAGAGACAAAATATCCATTAAAAAATGGTTCGTGGGGCGTGCCGTGGTGGCGTAGCGGTTAGCGCGACCTATATTTGGAGGCCTTGAGTCCTCGACGCGGCCGTCGCGGGTTCGACTCCCGGACCCGACGATATTTGCCGCGTGTCTTTCCCCCTCTTCTTCCCCGTTTCCTGTCAGCCTACTGTCATATAAGGGACACTAGAGCCCGCAAAAGACCCCCTGGAGGGGTAAAAAAAAAAGGTTTGTGTCTATAAGTGAAATATTTATTTGATCCCGAAACACATTCAGAATTTTGTCTCCCACAGATTAGCTAGATGCCAGTGTTTCACACAGATCCGTTTCAGATCCACAGAAACAGAATCAGTTTGTTCTACTCCAACCAAAGGGTGGAATTGCCTCCAGGAACATAAGCTGGAAGATTGGTGGGAATTGGACAGACTCATATCTTTTAACCAGCTGCTATAGGTGGTGCATGTACATCCGTCCATCTAAGGTTCGCCGTTGTACTTCTAATATAGTCAGGGGGAGGAGTGTGCTTATTTTAAATCATTTCTTAACCCTTTCATGCATAGTGGTCACTACAGTGGACAGCTATCTAAAAGCCATTTTCTTGTGCTTCCTGTGGATTTTTATGTTATAAATGCACACAGACCACTGAAGTGGACACTAATGCATCATAAAATATACCATCAACTACTGGCCATCAGCTGCAAATGCAAGAAATTATTTTTGTTAAATACAATATGGCCGACAGACAAAAAAGCATGAGAACCGACCCGGTCCTCCTTCTACTGTAGACGACTCTTGCAAGTAAAAAAAATATTGTGACATCAGATAACCCCTAAGGAACAATACTACTGATGTATTTTTCAAATAACAACTTTGTATTTGGACAAAATTACAATTGATCACATAAAAAAATATATATATATATTTTTACAAAAAAATGTTCCTACCTTTTTTATGCCTTAAGAAAAGAATTTTAAAAAATGGAAAAAAAATTCTGACACAAAGGATCATAATTCATGCATCAGAGGGTTAAGATTATATGGCCAGTTTTTGCTTCTCCTTTTTTTTTCTTAATTATGATTCCCCTGAATCAAAATGGAAATCATATCAATGTAAAATAAAAATGTGTGTCATAGCTCAACCTTGCAATACAAACTGCTTGTGAAGGATCTGCAAATCTTTTGCAGAGGCGGTTTGGGAGAAAGTGTTGTGGTCAGTAGAGGGCAAAATCAAACTCTCTTCCTTTAAGCTCTGGTGCCGTTTTTTCTGCTCGGCGGCCAATTGAATGTGAAATCCAGGAACATTAAAGATGGGTCATGAATGAGTCTTCCAGCATGGCAATAAATCGAGATAAACAGCTAAGACAACAATGGAGTTACCAAAGACGAAGCACATTGTGGTCGTGCAGGAAGTCCGTAGCTTTGAGTTGCTAGGCAGCAGCTAAGAACCTGAAGTGATCTGGAGAGTAGCTGTAAGGAGGAATGGCTCAAAGTCTCTCACCACATAAAAACAAAAATGTCTAAAAATTGAGAGATGCTGAGAAAATCAGCAAAGCATCAAAAAGAACCTGCCCTGAATACTTATTTATCTCCCCCGCTGGATATTCTTAAAGGTACAGGCAGAGAAACCTGAATGGGTTGCTCTCTTGTTATTCCCATTTTGAAGAGCAGTTAGGAATAATGAGCCTCTGTGTAGAGTCACATGGCCGCACCAAGAAAACAGAAAGTTGTAGATTACCACTTGAATTTCACTGACTTGAATTAACTTTAATCAAAGTAATGTAAGAATTTAAAATATTCTTCATTAGATTTAGTTTGTAGGAACTGCAGTTTTTTAGGTAATTAAGTCCTACAAGCTGCTTTTTAAAAACATTCCCATCTTAAATTAGGCTTCTTTAAGACACCAGTTGCATGAAGAAGAATTTAATCCTATTTCTGACCTTATTGATCTTTAATCAGGCTCTCATGGAACTAATATTGGAGAAAATAGTAAAAAATAAAAAATTCTGACAATGCAGACCAGCTTTTGGTCTTTCGAACATCATCGACTGGAATGTATTATTGTCAAAATGAATCAAAATTCTTATGACGAGACGTTCTCATGATAAATGAGAAAAAATAAACGAGATATTTATAAAAACAATAATCCAAAACTTTCCCCGCTGAGCAAAGACAGCTGTGACGTTACAGACACTTCATTGTTATTTTATGTATTAAAATATGAATTACTTTTAAGGCTTTTTATGCCACACCTGAAAGTGCTGAACATCCTTAAAGTTACTTCCAATCCCTATTGCTCAAGGGGAAAAAAAATAAAGTTGAATTCACATTGAAATATTACATTTAAAACTTTAATTATAAGGTTCAACATGTAACAATATGATACTGGGAGTCCATTCTCATTGCACTGTGTGTACAGTACAGACCGTGAAGTCTCCTGGTGTTTAGTTAGCAGCTAGTTGTTGAACTAGCTTTAAGACTTCCCTTCCACAGTTTATGTGAGCTAACGACAGAGTTTATTTTTCATTTGAAAACGGTAACAAAATGTTTATAGCCTTTTTCTTTTGGATCCAGGACAGTAAAGATAGAGGCAGAGTCAGACACACTTACCTAAATATACAATAGTCCTAGAAATATCTGAATAAAGTGGATTTGCCTGTCAGGGTCCTCCCAGCAAAGTCAATTAAATGTTCTGCCAATATGCGCTTTTCTTAGAGACGCAATGGGATTAAAGAGTGAAGCCCAGGTATTCAGCAGGCAGCGAGTTCTGACACGGGGGAGCATGTGCTACTGAAAACAACAGGGAGACAAGCGCTCTGCTAATGACCCCTCATTTGAAAGAGTAGCCATTTATGTTAATGTGGCCGCTGATTTCATAAACCAACACATTTCCATGCCGCCGTGTTTACGTCTAAGGAGCCACTTAGTGAAAGTCCTTACCTTACGAGATTATGGTACATCTCATTAGAGAGCCTCCCTTTTGATGAGTAGATTTGAATCAAACCTTGAAGAAATTTTACAGCGTTTCTACGAGCAGTTAGCTGGGGGGGGGGGGTTCTCTCAATAACAAATGGTAAAGTGAGACCAAGTGTGGCTCTGAAAACTTTTAAATGCATCAACACACAAAACATTTGGTTCTCCCGGTACACTATATTGACTTGGACAATAAAATTTTGAAAAGGAAAAGCCTTTTGGACAGCTGTGGAGAAATTTCAAATAGACTCAACATTCTTTCTGGGGACATCATCCAAACTTTTAACTTGGAGTTTAAGACTTTTAAAACCTTTTTAAGACCTGTATGAATGGAATTTAAGACCTACATCTCCACACAAATAATGTTCTCCAGCCAACTGGCAATAAATTTCCACTTATCAACACAAAAAAGCTAGCTAGCCAGCTAGCTAGGGTATTTTAAGAGCTAGTTACTGGTAGCCTCAACCATCTGAAGATGTTTGAGTGCAATTTGAACTTTTACCTGACAGAAAAGTCCCACAAGAAGAACAAAACAAACAAAAAAACAAAGAATATACTAAATTAAGACACAATTTAAGATCTATTATTAACATGTTGAAGCTCAACTTACTTTCAAGACATTTTAAGGCCTTAATTGTAGATGCATTAATTTATTACTTTTTAAGGATGCTGGGACGCCCTGCAGCTTTTTATTGCCGATACTCTAAAAGGAGCAGAACCACATAGGAAGCGCAATGTTGTGATGAGTTCAGTATAAATAACAAGCAGTACGTTGCTTTGCAGAATTGGCGAGTTCATCAAATATTCAAATGACTAACGTATATTTGCTTGAATAAAACCTCATTTGGCGTTTATTTCCCAATTACCTCGACCACGATAGGTCAAAACAATCATCTAAAACACCCAAGCTATTCATTGAAGCTCTGCAGGACTCAGTGTTAGCAAACATCAGCAAGCGGATAATTATCGTGAATGGTGTAGAAATCAAACAAGCAAGGAGAATTTCAAAAATAGAAGATCCAATTATCACAATCCCACGTTCACACTTGACCTCATTCATCACTTCAAGGAACACTTCTGCTAGTCAGTCTTAGCGCCGACGTCACGTTACAGCTGCCGCAACCTCATCTGGGAGAATACGGGGAAAAAGGGTGGTTTTCGATTTGTAACAGGGGGGCAAACCCTCCACATTTTACCATTTGGCTTACCTTTTCTTTTAAAGGCTGGACTGATGAGCACCAGAGCCGTGTTGACTTCTGGCTCCGAGGAACCCCCGTGGCTGCCAGTCTGGGTCATTCCGTGGTCTCCGCACAGCACCAGCAGGTAGGGCAAAGATCCCTCAGCCTCCTACGGGGAACCAAACACCAGGGTCAACGACCGACCTTTATGCGCGCCGACGCGAGAAGACGTCTCTTGTTCCGAGTCTAAAATTCACAATATGCTCCTACATCCTGTCGTTTACTGAAATAAATTTAAAAAAAAGAAAAAGACATGCTGTCTGAGGGATCATGATGCTGTTATGGCAGCGGCGTCCATCAGCATTAAATTATTACTTCTGAAAAGGAAGTTATGACAAAACACTCCAGAGCATTGTTGCTACAGTATTAGCCTTGGAAGAGACCAAAAAACAAAATTACAGCAAACGCAGCGAACAAACGCAAAGGGCGACCCGTTTGTCGAGCATGACAGACTTTGACCAGGCGTGGGTTGTTCCTTAAGTGGATTCCCTTTCAACTTGAGTCGGGGGAACCCTCAGTCGACTACAAATTCAACTGGGAGGCTTTATGAGTCACAGCACAGTGGCCTGAAACTTGAGATACTTGAGATGTTAAGAAAACAACTGTCCACAGATTCAAACACTCTCAGGAGACTTTTTAGTTCCCACACAATAATCGCAGGGTTATTGTTCAAGATGGGAAAGTTTCATCTGAACTAAAAGGAGTGCATTGAAGTAAAAAAAAAAAAATGATCAAGTCAGCTTATCTTTATTCTATCGCTGGGAGTGGACTAATCATTTTTTGCTTTAATAGGAGACATAAAAGACTGGTGAATGCTCTAAACATGCTGCTGAAAAGAGCCTGACCTCGGCTGCGTTTTAGAGCCCCGATGGCTCGTTATAACCCACACTCAGTAGGAAAATAAAGAAGGCAACCTCCTGTTCTGGGTGGTACCTATTGGAAGCTTGTTATAAATGTCACAGGGTCCAGGGGAACCGACACAACACCTTGAGAAAAAGTACAAAGCACCGCTGATCCCGACCCGGTCTCTCCTTTCAGCTTACAACCAGACACAATTAACTTCTTTTCCTCGCAATGAAAGGCTAAAGCTTTGGGGGCAGCAGAGCGTATTTACCAGAACAAGCAAACTCCGTCTAAACAGTGTCCAACAGCTGACATCTAAAGCCTGGGGATTCTACTTAACACTTTAAACAGTTGAGCAAAGGTAAGAAGTATTTACTGGCATAAAAAGCTGGAATTACTAACACAGGAGCGAGTAACACTGAATCAGAACAGAAGTTCAATTTCTGCCAACGTAACCTCAATAATCAAGGGTGTCCACCAGGGTTCTGTCCTTGGACCAGTTCTGTTTGCCTTTGATTTAAGTTCTATATCTTCATTATGGACCTGGAAATCCCATCTTGATGCTGATGGCACAGTCCTGTTTTCTTGTGTGAAATGTTTATTTTTAAAACTTTAACCTGGAGTGGTAAAAAAAAAGAAGAAAAAAAGTCAAAGTTTAAAAAAAAAAGAAGAAAAAAGTCAAAGTTTTAAAAAAAGGAGAAAAAAGTGAAAGTTAACTTGACCAACTTTTTCTGTTGGCAACTTTGTGATTACGTGTCAGACAACACAAAACACAAATCTGGGTACAAATTTCTCCAAATCTGAATGGTGCAAGAATGTTCTGAACATAACGAAAGGCCAAAATGTTCACTGAAAGCACACAAGCCAACACAATGAACAACCCTAGCTTTTCTCTGCTACTACTGTACTGTGTTGCTGCTGAATGAATTAATCTCTAGTGCTGTTTGTACTAGAACCTGAGCACAGAATGGTCAAAAGGTGCCATCTTTCACAACAATCAAAGGGGTGTTGATGCAATCTTGGAAAAAAGTGGAAAACGTCTATGCACAACACCCCCTAAAAAATGTCTCAATCAATACAATAATACCACAGCACGTTTTCATGACGTCGCCTGTGGACTGATTCCTCCCCGACCGCAAGAGTTGAGATAGTGCCGGAGTTCTTCCAGCTCTCCTAAACTGCCAAAAATGTATCCGGTAGGTGACGGGCCAAGTGCAAAACGCCAAGGGACGGGGGCAACGTGTGCCATCTTTTCTGAAGTCATTACAGGAGACATTTCTCCTTCCAAAAACAAACTGATTGCATTTCCCTCACTTGTCAAACTCATTGAAGAGGTGGGTGTCCTACTGCAACTCTGCTCTAATCGTTTTTTTTACATTTCACCACACAATGCTGGTAGAAGTGTTATGGTAAATATGGCTGATTGAGCATTTTTCAAGTTCTGAGTGTTTATGCTCGTTTACGTTGCCTATTCAGAACCTCTTCTGGTCCATTGGATCTGAAGACCAATGGATCTTATTGGGATCATAGCCAGGACATGATGACAGACAGTAGTCATTTCCCGCAAGGAGCACCACTTTTTTTTTTTGTTCCACCCTAAATTTTTTTTACTGGGCCAAGCCTATGAAAACGGTCTGGGCCCCCACTAAGGACAGAGCTCCTTTTTAAGGCGTAGTTCTGGTGGAAAGATGTGAGTTCAGTTTTACGTAAGCTTAGCAAAATACTAGTAATAGAGTTGGACATAACAGCAGCTTAATAAAATCAATGGACTTCAACAATTAGTCCTAATATGCTGGGTCAGACAATAAAAAGGGCTTACAGTGGTGGTAGCCCAGGACTCTGATTTGATTTTTGGGGTGTGGGAGCCAAAAGATTTTTATTTCACTTTTTGTTTTGTTTTTTTATGATTGCTTGCATAGGTTCATATTTGATGAGTTGCATTAATATTTCATTATTTTTATGAATGTAAACAATACTCAAATATTTTTTAGGAACAAAATAAGTAGTAAACCACCATACATCCATTTATACCTGCTGATGTGAAGGACTAGCTATGGATAAGACCAAAACCAGCACCAGCCCAGGAGCCCACATCTTTCTGAATCCGGCTCTGCTAATATGGGTAGAAATACAAACTGGTGTGACGGGGTGTGTGTGCGTGAGGGCTAAATTTTAATTTCCTTAAGTTTCAATAGGGAAAACTGCTCCCATACACATTCCCTAAACCATCTCACTATTATTCCGTTTTACTCCGATTCATCCTTTTTTTTTTGTACCTTACAAACCTTCAATCAGTTTTGCTTTTCTGCAGGTCTCAGAAACTTTACACATCAAACGGAAACTGTCACCCTACAAACTCAAAATCTCAGGAAGAGAAGATTGAGGCCATGAGCTCAACATTAACACAAAGGTCCAACCGAGGCCTTCTTGACCGTGAGGTCACGATAACCAATCTTGTTTTTAATAGAACATGATGCATCTCTCTGCTCAGCAGCCGAAGCGTTTCTCTGCACGGGAAAAAAAAAAAAAGAGACAACTGGCACCTCATTACAAACGGAGCGGTGAGGGGCTGTCATCTGAATCCGACGCTCCGTTTCCCCCCCCCGCCCTCCTTCCCTTGCAGCTGGGAGCCGTTGCTCCTTCAGGATGTGGCGGCAGACGACGCGTGCGGCATCTGCAGCGGCGCGTGAAACACTCCCACATGGTGCGATCGCAGCGAGAGGGGACCAGAGAAAACATCGCCGTTGTGCGACGCCCCGTAGGACTCCACAGGGGCGGGTTTATATTTACATTCACACAAACGGGACTGAAATGAGGCTGTAAAACATATTTCAGTCAAAAAAAAAAAAAAAAAATCCAAACAGCACGCAGGCCTCATCAAAAGCCTAGAGAAGCAATACATGTTTAGACTTAATTAGCAACTTTTGGGGATGTGGCGACATGTTCTGGATTAGCGAATCTAAAATAAACCCCGACGTGTTTACGGCCTGCACCTTTTTTTTTTGCCTCAAAAAAAAAAGAAACGTAGCAAAAGGAGAAGGGGGAAATTGAGCGCTTTACGCAGACATGACTTGACAACTTAAGTAGCAGCTATATATCTGAATGACAACGAGACAATGCCCATTAGGAGCGCATGCACAGCGCAGAGTCAATATGCATGTAGTGCAGTCGGCCGCTGCAGGGAAACAAGAGCTGATGAAAGATAACGGTTTATTAAATCTCTGCGGCCGATGCGACAGATAACATAACGACTGCCGACAGCAGCACAAATGACCTCAGTAAGTAAACGGCCAGAACCTGATAGTGTTACATAGTCATCGGTTACATCGGTCATCGGTTAGATTGCATCGGTTAGTTATTACTCATTGATCACCGTTTCGTTTTTGCATATTTTGAAGCCTTCGTTAGGCAATATTTCAAAAACAGCGACTAAAGTTGGAGGGAATAAAAGCTGGACTTCAATTCAAACATTTTTTTTTTAAAAATAATGTTTTTTGGTTGTTGTTTTTTTCTAGTAATGAATAAGCAACTTAATGCAATCCTTTTAGATTTTACTGCTTCAAGGACAGCTGGAGAAAAGTGTCGGTGACCTCCCACAGTTATTTTTGAAAGTACGACAAAGCTGAATGGTAACCGGAAAGTTTTTCTCTCAGATATTTTAAGGTTATTTCTTTTTTAAACCAGGTGAACAGTGAAGAACTTCTGCAGCAGATAATACGATAAAACCATTCTAAATATTTGTTCTGACCCGACGTCTGGTCTCTGACACAGTTCAGTTCAATATAAAACACTTTATGTATCCCAAAGGGAAATTAAATGTCATAATTCATATCATCCAAGTATATTCAAACAGTCGTGTGACAGCAATTATCGCGATGCTATCACAATAAAAAATCTTACTGGACGATAAATCGTCCCGAAAACTATTTCGATAAACAATAATATTGTTTTGTCACTATTTTTATGTCGTAGTGTATCGATAATGACATAAGTTTGCCTTCTGAAGACCAAGTTTCATTTTGAAACTGAAAGATATTTTGAGTAACTTCAAAAAATATATACTCCCCTCCCCCAAAAAATAAACAAAAATGACCAAAAACAATAAATAAAACAGAAATAAAAAACACACACGCTAAAATTATGAATGAAATAGATTACAGAGTCTCTGTAAATAAATCTGTAAAAAATAATCATCAGAATGGAAATGATCAAGCTCACTTTAATTTATCATGTGATTATTTGATTAACTGATTAATTGCTTATTGCGATTTGTTGCAAGGGTCATTCTTGCAACAAATCTGAAAAGGCCTCATGACTGTCATAACATGCCGACAGCTCAACATCTGGGCAGCAAAGACGATATTCTACAGTAGCATGTCCTGGACGACATCATCAGGTTTTAGCAAGAACTGCTAATCCGCCTCGTTTGCTTTTGCCACTCCTCTTTAAATCTATTTTTTCAACTCCTCTAGGGTTTGAGGTCATAGTTCTTTCCTTATTTCAGATTTTGAAACGCTGACCAAAAGTTTCTAGTTGTACAAACAATGCCTTGTTGCCACGGTTACGCAACATAGCAACTCTCCAAAAGCTAATGGCGTCATCCAAAACCGGAGGGAATAACTGTCTGAACGTGCGACGCTCGCAGAAAACGGACTCACCTTGGAAACGAGGGAACTGTGGATCTTTTTCAGGACGTCGTCCATCTCCAGCAGCTTGGGTCGGACGAGCGAGCTGTGGGGCCCGCTGATGTGGCCGATGTGGTCCAGGCCCAGGTAGTGGAGGATCAGCACGTCCCAGTCATCTCTCTTCAGGGTGCTGTCAAGGTGGCGGGTCACGTTGTTGTCCACCTGAATCGCAGCAGCAGGGACACGTCCACTTAGAGACGACATTCAACATTCTCTCCAGAGGTTGGAGACGCGACAAAATCTAGCAAGAAAAAAATGTTAAATAATGAAACCTAATCGCCTTAATCTGTGCTACAAACACAAGCTGTGTTTGTGGTGACGTGCTCTGCAACCAGCAAACCTGCAGGATAAACAAGGACAGCTTGTTGGGTCCCACCGGTGCAGCTGCTGAGCATTTCTTGAGTGATCTCAGCTCTCCGTGTCCCCGTTTGATTAGCTGCCTTCACCACTTTAATGCAGAAACTTTGCAATCCTCAGGATTTATAACAGCTTTTTTGCGTTTTGTCACATTACAGCCATAAACCTCGATGCATTTTGTTGGAATTGAAAGAGACAGTTAAAAATGCGCCACTGAAACGTCAGGCGTGCATTCGCATTCATGCGCTTCTAAATGAAATCAGGTGAAATGTATCGCCTCGAGTAACTAAAGTCAACGTGTGTTAAAATTTAATCGCATTAAGTGAACAAACAGGTTCGTGAACACAACAGACAGGCCAGGGAGATGTTTAAAGAAAAATTAGACGATAAAACAACTCGACATCTCACAAAGCTCTGTTAAATCCATCCAATCCATCCTGCGCCTAGAAATTCTGTCCAGGAAAGTAATGAACAGAATCTGTGACAAAGGGCAGCCCTGGCGGAGTCCAACTCTCACCAGAAACGAGCCCAACTTACTGCCGGCAATGCGGACCAGACTCTGACACCGATCATACAGGGACCTGACAGCCCGTGTCAAAGGGCCCGGTACCCCATACTCCCGGAGGACCCCCCACAGGGCTCCCTGAGGGACACGGTCGAACACCTTCTCCAAGTAACGCAGTAAATAAAACGAAAAATTAAAGCCAAACATGACCGAAACAATGACTGAAATGAAATATTAAGCTTCTGTAAACAAAATTGGCCTTTAAAAAATATTAATGATTAAGATGGAAATTATCGAGCTAATTTTCTGTCCCGTCAGACCGTTAGTTCCAGAAATCACACACACACACACACACGCAAAAAAACCCAAGCTTGTAAAAGTGCACGCGGAGTCAGTGTGAACCCACTAGGTTAAAAATGCTGTTCAAAGAACAATCTGTGGTCCATATTTCTTATTCAGGCCACTTTACTCACCTGGAGATCAAAGCGTACACATACTGTACATTTCAATGCATCAGAGCTACATTTACAGTATATCACAGTATAGTTTTGCAACTTTGAATGCCTAATTTTTCATTAAAAATAATAGTCTTTACTGCTATGAGGTAAAGTGCAATGCAGGCGAGACATTTTTATACAATATTACACCTCTGGTTTGATTTCTTCTTCTGTCTTTGAATCCCCATAAACTTTGTGGATCATTCAAAGTGTTCACATTGTGAAAGCCGTGTTAAACGTCACTCACTCCGAGGCGCGTGTCTGAACATCAATCTTCTGGCTAACATGGCAAAGCAGGTTTATTTCATTTCTTTCATCATTCATTCTCAATCTTTTTTTTTCCCCCTCCAAATTCCCGTATCACGTAAAGCACCTGGGGCTTTAATCCTTCACTAGCATTCGCAGAAAAATCCCTCACTCAACGACGCGGACTGCTTACCCCACAAACTCCCGCTCACCTCGGTGTAGTCGGACACGAAGAACGAGGTTGTTCCGTCGTACTCCATGAAGTGCTTCGGGAAGAGGCGGACCCACGTGTCGTCCCCGTAGAAGATGATGCGCTTGCCGGCCGTTTTGGCCTGCCAGATGAGGTTGTCCTCCAGGAGGGCGGGGGAATTCAGGTTCATTACCACGTCGATGAAGCCCGGGATGCTGCCGGTGGTGAGAGCCTGTAGAGGGAAAGGTTTCAGCCTCAATGACCGACTTGCAATGGATTTACATGACCTTAGATTGTCACTGGGTTGAACACAGCTTATTTAATCCGGTGCTTTGTAAGGCTAAGCGATAAAAGCCTATAATTTTTGCATATCCGAGAAACCACTTTGTCGATTCAAATAAGGCCGAAATGATTAAGTGGTTTAATTACGATGAATCGAGTATTGAAATAATCGTCCACTAATTTAGTAATCGATTAATTGTTAACTGGAATATACATACTCTAAAAAATGCCACTTGCTGAGAAAAAAACCCAACCATATTCAGACCAGTAATTAAGCCAAAAATGTACAAAGCCTGTATAAATTTGGCTTTTAAGATAAAATCCCCTTTGTCTGTAAATATGTTTTAGTCAAAAATTGTGAAGTGGCATAGTTTTAGCTTCACTCGGTTCAAATTCACTAAAGGAATGCTGCGTTATTGCATTGAAGGTGAAAAAAACAACACTTTTGATTTTTTGAAAATTTAAAGCATTTTTTAAATGTGTAGAAATTTGTGCAAATTTTTGTATGATGAATTGATTGTCAGAATAATTGATAGAATGATAGCCTGCGTTATGAATGAAATCCATGATGAAATCCGGTGCCTATAACAAGCATGAACCATGACCAAAAACGATGAGCTTTTTTGACAAAGAAATGTCAAAGAAATAAAAGCTTTAATGTCAAAGTGAAATTTCTTTTCCAAAAATAATTACAAATAAAAACATAAAATAAGTGATTAAATAAAATATGCACCCCCAGTATAAAGTGACTGACTTAATTCAACAGAGGTCCAGCCAATTAGTGCTGGTAGTCTCCCAATGAGTGGAATGGAGAAAACCTGACTGCAGTTACTGCGTCTCAGGTGATGGTAGTATAAAAACAACTTCTTTTGGTCAAAAACAGCTAAAAGGTTTGTTGATCATGATTGATTTTCAAAAGCATTAACATGGTAAACCATCTGAGTAGTGAAAATAATCTTTCAGTGGAAACAAAAACAAACCATGTGGAAACTTTAACAATACATATTCACTATGGGATCTGACACACAGTGACTTGCAAATATATTCTTTTTTTTTCCTTTTACTTCTACATTGTTTTTTGGGTTTTTTTGCATTTTGATAGATCGTTCACGCAAAAGGTTTGGCTTGAATTTGCATTCAGCCGCCCTGAGACAATTTACAGAATCACCTTTGTGCTGCATTTACAACCGCAAACATTTTGGGGTATCCATCTCCCAGCTTTGATCACGTAGAGACAGAACGTTTTCCACATTCGTCCTCCAGCTGATTTATTTGCAACACAACTCAAACTCAGTCAGAAATCAGATTTACATTCAAAACCTTCAGATCACCTTTTGCCACAAGTTTGCTTCAGTTCCCACTTCATGGTTTCTACCAAACTGCAAATGGAAGCTATTAATATTTCTTTAAGTAATGGCTTCCTTTGTGACATTTTTTCATAAAGGCCCAGCTTTCCCACCCGAGTTGTGGATCTCTGTAGCTCCTCCAGAGTTACCATGAGGCTCTTGGCTTTGTCTCTGATTAATACTCTCCTGATCCAACAAGCCTAGTTTATGTGGATCACCATTTGTTGATAGGGGTAACCAGCTGTGTCATAATTTTCAGATGATAGATTAAACAATACAGAGCTCTGCGGCCTTCACTGTGCATTAAGCTACACACTAATTAGGTGACATTTGAAGGCAAATCGGTTGCACTGGGATTTAATTTAGGGCTTGAATACAATGGCACGGAGTTTTCTTAGTACACAAATGTGAAGACCATGCATCATTTTCCTTCCCCTGACACTTTGTTACGCATTTCATTGAGGTGCGTCTAAATTTGTCATAACAAGAGAAGAAGTGGAAAACTTAATGGGGTGTAGACACTTTGGAAGACAAACCCGGCTATGACTTTGGTAGCTGCTCACTTTCTCTGATTTTATATACATTTAGCCACACTGGTGCCCCAAGAAAATTTTCAAAAGGATGGACGCACCAGGCAGAATTTAAGGAGCGTGCAGCTACAAAAAAAGAACAAAAAAAAAAACACTATAGATTTTTTTTTTTAATTAAATATCATATTTACTTTATTTATTGGGTTTTACATTTATGTCTTCATTTAAAAAGATATATGCCTTTCTATGACATTAATATTATCCTCTGGATTGGCTAACATTTTTTAGGAGGGGGCCACGGTCCCTCTTTTCCCAAATCTTGGGAGCGCCACTGTTCAGCAAAGCCTATTGTCACCATAATGTTCAGGCTACTTTTTACATAACTGTATCAATTCAGTGCAATAAGAAATTGTCCGGGTCGCGCTCCGTGTTTGATGATGGACATTGTGCCGCTGAGAAAGTTGAAGGGGTAGAAATTATTTTGCAAGGCGCGGAAAAGAAATAGCTATGTTCCCATTACAAATGTGCACAAAACTTTGTCAATATTCTGCTAATGGTGAACCCCCCCCCCCCGACAACTTTGCAAGTGTGGTGTTTCAATTAAATAAGAAACAAAACTTAAATTATATGTGAATAAGTTTGTTCAAGCGAGAAGTCATTAGAAAACATCCTCCTCCAACTACTTCCTGTTTGTTTTTTTCTTTGTGGTTTCCACCAGTAACATCTGGTTGTAAATCATGCGACTCCTGTGATGTGAAAAAAAAAAGTGTTTCCATTGCAGTTTTGCAAAATAAACCCATTTCGACACGGCCAGATAAAGACCACCTCACCCTAGCGGTGTGTTCGAAATTGTCGTGTTTCTATTAAGCAAATTTATTTTCAAAACGTCAAATTGAGCAATCATGTGGTCGATGGAAATGAATTTAATATTAGCTTCCAGGACAGAATCTGCTCCACTCCTGAAGAAGGAGACTCATGTGATGCTGCTTTCACCAAAACACTGAAGGAGATCCGAGTTTGCAGACATTAGCAGACTGTCACTTAACCCCCCCGTGATCTGCCGAGGGCACAGCCCGACGTCCTTCAGCATGTTCGAAAATACACAGAGATTAGCGGTGTTTATTGTGCGATAACCCAGCCATGAACAAAAACTACTGAGGGGTGGGCAGGGTGGGCTATTAAATCACTGCCTAAAGCACCGTCTTAGTGTTGATGTGTCTGTGTGTGTGTGTACTTGTGCTTATATAATCCGGTCTTCCACTTCACATCTAAGTATTTTGTTCATCTTGTCAGCTTTTACATTTGCAGACAAAACACTTTCTTTGTTTGTTCCAATCTGTGGTGCTGTTTGAGAAGTGCTTTAACTCGTCTATACCTACGCCGCCAAACAGAAGCTCTTCAAAAAAAACAAAACAACCACCCACACGTAAAAAAGAAACACCAAAAAAGTGATAAACCTTTTCTTATCCGTGATCAGCTCTTTTGCAAAAATGGAAATGCATATTTTACTAGTGCAAATCTATATGCAAAGATACAACATTTTGGTATTGAAGGAGGAGGTTCCAACGATAAATTGTCCCAGCAATTATTGCGATAAGCGATATTATTGTTGTTTTGAGGACACTTCATGTAATGTATTGAGTCTGGCGTAATAAGACCAGTTTGCTCTCTCAAAGACCAATTAACTTCACACTGAAACCGGAAGATACCGTAAACATCTAAAAATAAAAAGCAACAACCAAAAACAATAAATAAAACAGAACCAAAACTATAAATGAATCAGAATTTCTCTGTTAACAAAATTTCCCTTTAAAAAAAACTATCAGAATTGAAATCATCAAGCTTTATGATGGAGTCAGTACAACATGATGAAGAAAACAGCTTCAGGTTGCCATAGGAGCTAGAAGGAGCTCAGCATACAATATTAAGGCTAAGCATATCAAAGCAAACCCGTTCTGTTTTATTCAGGTGAGCTTTCGAGTTTTACATGCAAGTGAAAAGCCGAATATAGATTTGAATGCAGGCTCACAGAAGTTATGGTTACCAAGGCTGACAGGACTGAATGCAGTAAATGAGATGAAGTCATGTTTTTAATCAGTTGGCTTTATTTCTGTACAAATATCTCTGTCCAAAACCCTAAGGGAGATCATACATAGTGACACAGAGAGAAAGCTCTACAGCTGGCCAATATACTAACCTTTACTCAACTATTTTAGCTTCAGTTTGATTTTTAAAAGTTGGGGTCAAAGCAGAAATTTCCAAGAAAACTTTGTTCCTCAGCTATATATATATATTTTTTTTACCTTTTGGGTGACTCTTTTGTTTCGGCTGCTTATTACAGGGAAGGGATGGATGACTCTGCTGCAAAACCCAGCTTCGCTTTCTGCCTGTTCAGCTGCACGGAGGTCTCCGGTTTTATTAATAGCAATCTGCTATTTTGCAAATAAAGGTGCGGGGTTATGCTGTGTGAAGATACTCTACAACTGTCCTCTCCGAATGCTTTGAAATTGTTTCAATTGCTCTAGATAGAGAAATCACGTTGAAAAGCTGCCCAGATAAATGAGTGACTCATCAACGTACTAATTACCGGCCCACAGCGTGTGTCCAAGGCCTGCGACGTGAACAAATGTCGCACAAAGTAGGAGCGGGGTTTACTGACACTCTTTGGCGTAGTGAGGGTGCCAAAATGCCGGCGGAAGGTGCCACGTTCCACGTTCCAGAGTCTGGCAATAGACGGGCTCTTTTTCTCTCTTTTTTTCAGTTTCCTTTTTAGCGACTACTTTCTGCTCGCTTCTGGTAGGAAGACGTTCCTCTACAAACTGAAAAATATCCTTGATCGTCTCAGGTCATTCACCAGAAGAAGCCACGTGCCGCTGTGTTCACACCAACCAGGCCGATTCCAGCCTCTCAAACGCCCACAATGCATTGCTCTAAGTGTTGCCATTACCTGAAATCCACTTTCAAATTAAGCACCTCAGTGATGTTCCTGCGCGAAGAGAGTCTCGCCCAACTGGTTGCGGTTACAATAACTGTTCTAAGAGATAAAAAATTTTTTCCAAAAGAGTAAAATATAACTCAATTGTTAGAGACAGGACTAAAGTTAAATTGAGAATTAAAAGAAGATCTTCAATAAAAAAAGAAACCAAACTCATAATCGTAAAGCATCACTTGCGGCCCTATTGGCTGTTGGAATGCGGTTCTTCAAAGAAATAATTGCCACAGCTAAATTATGATTTTAGTTAGTTGGTTGAGTCATAAGAGTTGACTGGGTGCAATGCAGTGATGTTAAACAGAAATTAGCAGCTGGTCTGTAATGCCCCCTGCTGGCGGAGTCGTTTTGCTTTGCAAGCCTTTTTTGGGGAACAGACTTTCTGAATCACGTTGAGGTCGAGCTGACCAGCAGACAGAGCAACGTGTTGCCTTACGTGCTCGTTTTCTAAAATACAACACAGCAACAGAAAATGTATTGTTCTGATCCATTTTGACAGGGTTGTGTTGCCTAATGTACAGAAAAAATTTTTATTTCATCTAAGGGAAACAAAATAACTACCATACATCCAGATCTCTGGTCCTCCTCTTTTCAGAGAAACTGTAAATTTTTGAGGTATCTAGCTGCAAGTCATAGTTTCCACCAGGGGCGATTCTAGGATCTGACCTTTAGGGGTGCTGAGCCCCCAGCAGGGCTAAGACCCATGAGAAGATATTTGTTGATGCGGTTTTCTAAATCTAACTGCTTATTTACATACAAACAAAACTAAGAGACATGTTGTCAGTAATTCATAGAATAAAAGAACAATGTTCATTTTACTCAAACATATACTTATAAAGAGTGAAATCAGAGAAACTTTACATTTTTCCCAGAGGTGTATGAAGAACAAGAACAAGAATGAATGTCCATTTATGGAAAAGTGGACATGATGAGTCGAGTTTTAATATTTCAGTTTCATAGTTCCTGAAGTGGTTCTATCATAGTTTCAGTACCAAACACCTTTCTATTCATAGACACAGAAACAATCTAACATTCTGTTCTGTTCTTCAGTTTGACCTTATTTAAGTGACTCCAGAGAAATTTGGGAAATTAATTACAAAACAACACAACAGTCACTAATCAAACTTCAAAAAAGACCAACAAGAGTAATTAACAAGGTTAAGAACCAGGATCAGACTAACCCATTATTTATCCAAATATTTTGCACATATACAACATTTTGTACAGAACTACAAAATACTCTTCAAATAAATAAAGTCAATGCTGTACACAATTTCATTCATAAATATAAAAATCATTCTAAATTAATTAAGTACTGCATTGCCCATTGTAAAAAATCACTAAGCATTATATTTTGCATTGCAAATTGTCATCTGAATAAAGGTGCTGATGATACAAGTCTGGTCCCTTATAGCTGGTTAAAAAGTATATATATATATATATATATATATATATATATATATATATATATATATATATATATATATATATAATGGTCTTTATTGTTTTCTTTAGAGGCTGGTTCTAGACCAAATTTACCACAGGGGCCCGTGCAGACAGTGTTTTTATGGAGACACTTAAAAAAAGAATTAAACAAAAACACAGCAATATTTAATTATTTAATAATGTGAGCCAAAGAGCCACTTGAGTCTCCAGAGATTCAGGGTGCAGATCTCTGATTTAGTAGATGGAAAGTGTGATCCCATCTCCATACAGCAGTTAAAAGAGCAGTACCATAATTTTTAATTCATTAAATTCATTTTTGTTAAAAATAATTTTAATGTATTTTTAATAATACCTTTAAAAGAAAATTGTGACGAAAAAATATCTACCACTGAATATTTTAAAAAGACATTTATTTAGTATAATTTCTTTAGAACCCCTCTTGGCCCCCGGATAGAACCGGCCCTGGCCTGCAGGTCTGGTGCATTTTTGCTTAGTATGTTTTTTCTTCATTGATAGGAAATCAGATTATCCAAACTGGTAAACCACATTAATAAAATATTATTGAAATAATACATTAAATGACCACTGGACAATTATTCATAAAATATAGCAACATTTTTGAATAAAACACACAGAAAGTAATGTAATGTAGGAAATATTGATGTAATTACTGTTAATCTATTCGTATGATTTGTTCTTTAAATGACCACTTATTTTGGCTAATGCTATTATTTATTAAATATCATCCAAACTCAACATCCTAAGCAAAGAATCAAACCACAATAATCAACTAAAATCACAATAAGAAACTTAATCAATCATAACTAAATGTTCTGTACCATGTCAGCCTCAGGAGATGATTGAGGATGAAGAGACGCTGATTTCTGGTTCTTTAGGTTCTGATGGGTCTGCGGTTCCTCTCCTGATCCACTCTGTCTATCATACAGCAGCACACTGCGCCATGACGGACACTTTTTTTTTTGTCTTTCAATGTACACCGTATCCATCCTAACTGAAATTGTTCAGCTTATAATGCGCGCCTTTTCACTCATGTCTGTATTTTTAAAAGCGTTTTTTCTTCTAAGGACAGTGAATCGGGTCGAGGACGTTTTAAAAAGACGCGGGTTGATAGCAGCTCACCGCCACTGCGTAGTGTCCGTCTCTAGGCAACGGTGACGTTCAGCGTCGGTCCGTAGCGTTCTGGGGTCCTTTAGCTTCCGCCACGACAATTTAGCTGACTTTAATATATCCTGTGTTTTATTTTGGTCATTATTGTTAAACTTAGTGTTGATGTGTGTATGATAGGCGTTTCTGTCGGACAGTTATGTATCGGTTCAATACGGGACGCACATTTAACGGCCAAATATGAGACGACTCCGTATTTTACGGGAAGGGTGGCGACCTGATTCAAGGGTGCTGAGATACATAGATATGCCACTGGTTTCCACTCTCTTCACAGAGTTTTGTAGGAGTAAGATCAGCAGACTGGTTAGGGCTCTACATAACCTTAATGTGACTCTTCTTTGGCTAATCCTGTGATATCTTGGTTGTAGGCTTTGTGTCAGTACCATTCTGGAACACATCTGCATAGCTCAGACTAAGTAAAGAAGCTTCATGGCTAGTCAACAATGCAAAGTTGAGTCCATGGAAAGCTTTGATCTCGACTGATCATAGCACTTGCCTCTGATGTCTTTGCTTGATCATTTAGATGTTCGCTAACTAAACACTGGCCTTTAACATGCGCCTTCTACAGCACAGGGTGGCAAGATTTCAATCCATTACAATCTAGTGTGTTGTCTGTAAAGTTGGTCCCTAACTGTCTTCAGATAAATAAGACTCTCTTACAATGACTTGAGTCCAGATGGAGCAGATTGTCATTTATAGGTTTCCATTTCCCCAATTACTGTATCAACATCTGGGTTGCACAGTCGAGCAGTTGCCTTGCAGTAAGAAGATCTGGGGTTTGAATTCTGGCCTGGGGAGTCTTTCTGCATGGAGTTCGCCAGTTCTTTCAGTTCAAGCCAGTACTTTGGCTTTCTCCTATAGACCAAAAACACGACTGTGAGGTTAACTGATCTCTCTAAATTGTCCTTAGGTGTGCGTGCATAGTTGATCGCTTACTCACTGCTGAAGATAGGCACCGGCTACCCCATGGCCCTTCCAGGAATGGGACTGGTGTATGTATACGATGGATGGATGAATGGATGGATGCATCTATAGAGGTCTTATATTCCAACCTTGTCCAGATATACCATCTTGCCTGTTTGCAATACTTTGGTCTTACCCACGGTGGCAAAGGTTTGAAACCTCTCTCCCACCAGAAACCAGTTGGGGTTAGGAATGTCTAAAAGACATTGGTCAGGTTTGTAGGGGATCCGATTCTTGTCTGACTTTTAACATGTAAATATTCCTTATACATTTGGAATAAAACACCCAGCTGACATGCAAGAAATCATGATGAAACCTTAAATTAAAAATGCCCTGTTTTTCTTCTTCTGGGCTTAGAGACTGAAAGATGCATGAAATGTGGTCTATGAATAAAGTTGACTTGACTTTAAATACTTACACCGTCTTGCATAAATTTTATGAAAGTCTACTTTGTGACATACTCAAACATAAACAAAAATGTGAAATACATCACTATTTAAAGGATAAACATTTGCCCGCTAAAATACAACCTGCCTTACCAAATTGTGATGTATATATGTTGTCATAAAAGGAGAAGTGAATGAATATTGTTAGATGTGAGGGGAAAAAAAATTCAAGTTTGAAGATTGTTTTTTTGTGTTATACAATTTCTGCAATGCTTTCCATCTTCTTTAAAATAAACTACCCCCTGCATCAGGGAAAGAGGGAAATTGGCACCGAATGGCCGCCTGTCTTTGTCCTTCATTATCCCCACATCTTTCTCTAAACCCTCGGATTACAGGGAAACATCTGCCTCCCTGTATGTCCACATAAATCTCAATCCTCTCCATGTCCTCCCCCTTCGCTACACCACTATGCCTATAGGACGCTTCATTTCACCACAGCCAAGACGATAGCAAACCAGGCGTAAAGGTGAGAGAGGGTGCCTCAGTCGGTAAAGCCCAGTTACAACATTGTCACATCACTAAATCAAAGGCTGGACAGAACTACAGAACATAGATTTAGTGACTCAGCACATTTAATCTTACCTTAATCTCTCTATAGTCGACTGTACTAATACTAATACTACTAATACTAATAAGCTAATCAGTGTAACATTTGGCATACATATATTCACCACCAGCTTTAACAATACAGAAATCTGTTTAAAGCAATTTAAGCCTCAGAGATTTATAGGAGATGTGCAACACTTTTGCTCTTTAAGAAAAACATGAAGGCCAGAGTGGAAACACGGCCAAAGACCAAGAAGTCTGGATCAACGTTCTTTGGACAGTCTGAGAGAACATGTTTGGTATGATGCATTTCAGGAAAATAGCCTCATACCAGTAGTGAAGCATGGAGGTGGGAATGTTTTGCGCCAGGAAGACCAGCTCAGCTCACTGTCATAGAATCCACCATGAATTCTGGCATAAAAAATGTCAAATTATTAAAGCTGAAGCAGAAATGGATAACCCAAACCCAAAACAAACCTCACTCTAAAGCCCACATCTGGATTTTATTGAGATGCTGTATTATGACTTGTGCCCTAGATTAGCTGCTGTATAACGGGCTGGAATGTTCTAACGTTTTCCTCAACTAATAGGCTCGTTTTTGCTCCAGGTTTGGTGTTTACCTGTAATTGGGTCACTTTATTTCACTAGACAAGTTTTTAAAAAATGATCGGACATTGGTATATGTCAGGGGTCGGCAACCTTTTCTAGTCAAAGAGCCATTTGGGACCGCCTCCCAATAAAAAGAAAGCATTTGGAGCCACAACCCATTTTGACGTCATATATATAAAACCTACAGTATATGCTATGTACAAAAATCGATGTTGCGTTTATGAAATCAACGAACTGCTGCAGAGAACACAAAATTTTATTTCTGCATGTAACAAAACGCATTTTACACTTTGTTGATGCTCAATTTCAAACAAAACACCCTCTGTCTATTTGGGTCTTTGTATTTAAGAAATAAAAATCGAAACTTACCCAACCAGCACTGAAGGAAACATAGAAACAGAATGCAGTCACCTGTCCTCCTCTTATTCAGGAGATAAAAATCTAAACTTATCCAAATATTATCCACCGGCACTGAACGAACCAAGCAAACCAAAAAATGCGCAGTCTGCTTCTGTGTCCCGTAGTACGGAGCCCCCTAGGGGACATGGGGAATTTTTTTCTTTTGCGTTCCCTCGCAATATTGTACTGGTCAGTTATGCAGCATAATTGAATACTGCAAGCCTTTCTTACGGTGGCGCCGTACTTTCTGTTTTAATATAAGGTTATGTGAGGTTTTTCCATGAATGTTAGAATCTTTTTGTGAAATATCTGAAGTTTTATATCTTTCTTTAGGATAGAAAGGCGCCACAAACCTACGATATAAACAGAAACCTTCCGTAAGTAGGAAAGAAATAAAAATACATTATAATTTGGGCTATTTCTGAGTTATTATCGCGGGTAATAAATCATCTGACAGTTTCGATTGTGTCTCTGTTGTGTTCTAGTCTGAATGGTTTAAAGAGCTGCTTTCAGTGCCGCTCCATCTTAGCCTTAACAGACATAAACATGCAGTAAAAAATAAATCGATTTTCAATCAGTGTTTTGCACCAAACAGTTTTTACTATTAACAAGTTTTTATTATTAAAAACACGACAAACTAATGATGGTAAAGGGATTAACTCTGGGTTAACTCGGGGAATCTCATCTGTCCGTGTATCAATCAACTCCAAACCTTTTCTTTGTTCTGTCACAATTATCGATTTATTCCATTTTGATGATCAGGCTCCAAACTTTGCAAGGACTGACCGCCCCGCTCACCGCTTCCTCACACACACAAAGCCAGTATCCTTCCCATTCATACCTGGTGACGTCACTCCCACGTCGACACACCTAAGTGTCAAAGCCTCCTGCTCCTGTCATATCAATAATTACTTATTTCATTCATATGGCTCTTACAGAGCCTCAGTGAAAACTTGTTTATTATTATTAACTGTTTGGTGCAAAACACTGATTGAAAATCGATTTATTTTTTCCTGCATGTTTATGTCTGTTAAGGCTAAGATGGAGCGGCACTGAAAGCAGCTCTTTAAACCATTCAGACTACGAACACAACAGAGACACAATCAAAACTGTCAGATGATTTATTACCCGCGATAATAACTCAGAAATAGTCCAAATTATAATGTGATTTTATTTCTTTCCTACTTACGGAAGGTTTCTGTTTATATCGTAGGTTTGTGGCGCCTTTCTATCCTAAAGAAAGATATAAAACTTCAGATATTTCACAAAAAGATACTAACATTCATGGAAAAACCTCACATAACCTTATATTAAAGCATAAAGTACGGCGCCCACCGTAAGAAAGGCTTACAGTATTCAATTATGCTGCATAACTGACCAGTACAGTATTGCGAGGGAACGCAAAAGTTTTGCGAGGGAACGAAAAAGAGAAAAAATCCCCCATGTCCCCTATGGGGCTCCGTACGCTTCAGCCTTTCGCATCAGCTCCGAAACGGCCTTTTTTTCTCTCCTCTCCCTCGGGATATTTTTTTTAGCAAAGACAGAGTGTTTGCTCTTGAAATGTCTTTCAACATTTGACTTCTTGTTGTTTGCCAGTCTTTCGCCACATATTAAGCAGACTGGTGAACCAGTTTCATCAGCGGTGAAAGCAAAATGATCTGTCCACGTAGCATTAAATGTTCTGCCATCACTGTAAGCATGGCCCATGGGACGATCCACTTTTTTACTCTTGAATAAAATATGCATGAACCTTTGGGATGGATTATGAGTCTTTATTTTTCATTGAGCACACACACATTCTTGTACCACTCAGAGGACTCTCTGTGTATTGACTTCCATTTATGCCAAATGGAAGTCAATACATATATTTTTCCTTAATCCTAACAACTGAGTGTGTTCCTAACCTTAATCAAAACTAATCAATAAAAAATAATCCACACCATACTTCTAGAATTGAAATTAAAAAGTGAAGACGGGAAAATGTTGTCACTCCACAGATGATCTTTGATTGTTGGTGAAAAATGTCCTCTATATGTAGCATATACAAGCGCACACAAACACACTGACCACTGCAAAGGGTTCTTCAGAATCTATACAAGCTCTTCTTCTTTTGTCATTGCCTCCTCTCCTTTTTTTACTTGTCTTTTTCCTACTTATCTGTGAAACATTATTTGTAAACCGTAAAAAGAAAACCTGTGGATAACACTGGGTACTTGTAAATATGTGGTCAAATGCATACACAAATATGAAGAAATTACAAAGAAAAAAATAAAAGTACACAATTACAATTTCTACAAACGTTAAATTTCTGCACACAATTTTTTTTTTAACTACAACCTCACAAATCTGATCATTAGGAATTCAAACCCTCTTAGTCCTACAAATATTAAAGAAGTACGCACGAGTCGCCTGATACACAGATAAAACTGCATTTACGCACTGATCCGGTTATGAGGGCAAAAGCATTTTTGACTCATTTCACGCTTCAAACAGCCTCAGATTTGTGCATAAGTGGTGCGTTTAAATGCTGGTGAAAAGCTGGGTCATATGATTTTTACTCGGAGTCTAGTGTTTTCATCCTCTGAACGTTTGTCACTGTGCTTGTGCCGAAGTGGCAAAGACGTTATTTCGTTGGAAAAGGGAATATTTACGTACTTCTTTATCCACCTTATTCCGAGCCCCCATGAGGCTTTGCGTGATTTGTGGGCGCGACTTCCGCCGCAAACCGGAACCGCCGTTTGTTTACATGTTAGCAACTCGCTAACCGGCTTTCGTCAGAGCTTTTAGGCTATAAAACATGTGGGAACTCCAGCTATCAAAGCTTAAATGTGGCAATATTGTTTTACCGCTACCTACAGCTAATGCGGGGAGGGATGGCGACTTGAAGAAATGGCCGCAAATAACCCGCACTAGCATGTTTAGCTACTTCACTGACTCAGTTGCTTCGGATGCAGATGCGGGTTTTCTTCCGTTGGCTTTTTGTCCACACAGTGAAATGATCTCATATGAAGCATTTTGGGCTCTCTGTTCAAGTTTAGAATTTTTAGCCAAGTTCTTTTTGTTTCCTTATCTGTCAGTAGGCGATGAAAACTTGCTGCAGCCACAAACTAAACTTGGTCTGATTAGAGTACAACCAGGAGCAGCACAACAGTTACCCCCCAAAAAACCTTCCAGGAATAAGGTGGATAATTCTCCAAAATTGTTTATAGACGTATTGTGCATTTTTGAGCGATACAGATGAGAATAAATTCTATCGTTAATCTCTTTGTTAAATAAATAAAAAGTATTACTTATTTAACCCTCTATGTAGGGCAAGTCTAGAGTATTCACTCCCCTGGTTGGAAAATCCACATACTGGTTGAAGTGAGGGAGAACAGTCTTCATGTTGGCCTGGTTAAAATCCCCCAGCAAAGATGGATAGATATATCTATTTATATATAGTAATGGTAATATTATTAATAATTATTATTAACATCCATCCATTATAAATCACACTAAATCTTTTTGGACTGTGGGAGGAAGCCGGAGCGCCCGGAGAGAACCCACATATGGACATGGAGAACCAGAAAACCCCATGCAGACAGAACCAGGCTGGGATTCAAACCCAGGACTTTCTTACTGCAAGGCAGCAGTGTTACCCACTGAGCTACTGTGCAGCCCTGATGTTTTATTCACACCAAAGGAGAATTTAGAAACGAATTAACCAAACAGTGATGACTTTAGATTGTGGCAGGAAGCCGGAGCGCCCGGAGAGAAACCTGCAAACAGGATGTTAACTTTTGATAGTTTATTCACAAAATTCAATGTTTCTTCTTCCTAGTGTCCCTTATATAACAGTAGGCTGACAGGAAGGAGAGGGGGGGAAGACATGCGGCAAATGTTGTCGGGTCCGGGAGTCGAACCCGCGACGACCGCGTCGAGGACTCAAGGCCTCCAAATACGGGTCGCGCTAACCCCTATGCCATCACGGCACACTCCCGGTCCCAACTGATTTCCTCTTCTTCTGAGGTTGAGCTATCCCAAAAGGTGTAGTTTTTCTTTGGGGGAATCAGTAACATCCTGTTATAAATTTCTTCCTCTTCTGGGGTAAAAGTGCACCGTCCGGGGTAGCGTTTTATTTGGGAACTGGGTACTTGTGGTTCCAACAGTCTTTCTTCATCTTTTGTGTTCAGGGCAGTTTTGTGTTTGTCTCCTCTGCCTGGAGCTCCACTGCTGCTCCTGCGTGTTGAACCTGACGCGCCGTCTGGGGAACATTTAAGGTCAGAGACCCTGGAGGATGTGCCATTTCTCGATGTCTTCTCTGAACACTCCGGACATAAAATTGTTGAAATCGAAGGCTGAGCTTTGAGATTCGCCGCAGAAGAAACATCCCCAGCCGGGTCAGCTTGATCTCTGGGAACTGATGGAAGCCCGTCCCAAAACAAGTCTCTCTCAACATCCTGGGAGCTTGAGAAAGGACTCAGACTTTGGATAGAAGAAACTTCCCCAGCCGGGTCAGCTCTATGTCTGGGAACCGATGGAATCCCGTCCCAAAACAAATCACTCTCCACATCCTGGGAGCTTGAGAATCGATTCAGATTCGCCGCAGAACAAACTTCCCCAGCCGGGTCAGCTTGATCTCTGGGAACTGATGGAAGCCCGTCCCAAAACAAGTCTCCCTCAACATCCTGGGAGCTTGAGAATCGATTCAGATTCGCCGCAGAACAAACTTCCCCAGCCGGGTCAGCTTGATCTCTGGGAACCGATGGAATCCCGTCCCAAAACAAATCTCTCTCCACATCCTTGGAGGTACTTTTGTCTGAGTCATTTCCAGGAAAGAAATGGTCGAATACTTTCCTCATTCCTGTCGTCACCAGATATCCTAGTCCAAAACCAAGTGGGAAAGTTAAAGGGTATGGCATTTTGGAAACACAAAAATCCTCTCTAGACACAAAATCTGAATCTCACTGAAACGTTTGGATTCTAACTGATGTGTTGAGATTCAAGCAGTTAAAGCCTCAGAACTTCTTTGATCTGTTGTGATGTTCATGATGTCATCTGTGACCTCATCAGTGAGGTCACTGTGGTTCTGGGGAGGGTCCTGCTTCTGATCGTTGCTATGGGAACGAACAGATAAGTTCTGCCCGACTCAAACTGAAATTATGACCAAATATTTAATAAGTAATTTTTTTTCCCATTTATTTAACATGAATTGATTAACAATAGATTTCTACCTTGGTTTTCTGTACCTGCTGCCATATGAATTGTCTTCATCCATTATTAATTTGGTTCTGGGAGGAAATTGTTCAGATTTTATAAACATTTGCAAAACAAAATTTTCTCTAATCTTTGTTAACTCTCTGATAATGATCAAATTTTATATATTGTTGTTGCGCAACACCCCCCCCCCCCCCCCTCTCCCCCCCCTCTTCAGTCTCTCTACTCTCTCACTCTCTACTTCCTCTTCTGAGAGAGGAGATGTGCTACCAGCTCTCCGTCTGTCGGGTTAATTGAGTTTCCTAAATCTGCTGGGTTTTATCCTGTCCAGAACTGAAGTAAACTCTGTTTAAGCTGGCATCGAGAAAAGATTTGCCTGGTTCCTGACGAACTACATCCAGGTGTCCCAACCTTCTTCCCCCTGTCATTTAGACTGAGCAGCCTGCAGCCAACTAGTTTCACAGAGCTCACCTGTTAACAGTCGCTCTTCTCTTTATGACAACTGGCACTTGGTACAGAACCAGGTTGGTTTTAGTGACTCGGCGAGTCCCAAGGATGTTGTTTTACATATGGGCTACCAGCAACCTATAAAACATTTTCCACTTTTTCCTCTCCAGAATCAAACATCAGAGCTATTTTACAACCATCAAAGAACCTTAAGGTGACTCATTAACTGAATGTCCACAACATCTTTTAGATTTTCTTTATGCTAAGTATTTTATTAGTAAGGCATTTTTGCAAGGGTCAGTACAGCTTAATTCAGTAGCAGAAATAATCAAATAACTGACCAGTACAGTATTGCGAGGGAACGCAAAAGAGAAAAAATCCCCATGTCCCCTATGGGGCTCCGTACGCTTCAGCCTTTCGCATCAGCTCCGAAACGGCCTTTTTTCTCTCCTCTCCCTCGGGATATTTTTTTTAGCAAAGACAGAGTGTTTGCTCTTGAAATGTCTTTCAACATTTGACTTCTTGTTGTTTGCCAGTCTTTCGCCACATATTAAGCAGACTGGTGAACCAGTTTCATCAGCGGTGAAAGCAAAATGATCTGTCCACGTAGCATTAAATGTTCTGCCATCTTCAGAATGTTTCCTTTTCTTGGATTTATTCATGATGTATTTTCCAGGCAAGGATCAAAAAGTCAATAAATCAGTGCGCTAAGAAAACGCGGTCTGCCAGACATGTGGGGTTCGCCAGGAATGCCTGTCGCAAATCGGTGGACATGACGTATATTTTGGGTGCTAAAAATGTTCAAAACGTTTTGTTTTAATGTTACAAGTTTACCATAATCTTCAGATTTAGAAATTTATTTTAAAATGATTTTAACTTATAATTTTTTAATAATTTAATTTTAATAAAATATTCTATTTCCCAAAGTCACTGGGAGCCACAACAGAAGGATGAAAGAGCCACACGTGGCTCCGGAGCCATTGGTTGCCGACCCCTGGTATCTGTGAACAATTCTTTCATTGGGAAGCCTGAAAATGTCATTCATGGAGTTGTTTGGCCGTGTCATCATTGAGCTACAACTAAAGCAGAATGATTCACAGATGAAGCCCCATCCATTCAGTGATTACATCATACTTCAGCAATAGCTTTAGTGTTGGTAGATTAGCCTGTTTTAGAATCAGTCGAAAGGTGCAGAAACTTCTAGAATGGAAACTATTTTAAACAGTGGATCCGTTTTAGCCTGGTGAAAGACAGTCCTTGTTCTACGATTCGCTTCATCCAGAGGGTCTGGACAATCAGCTATTGAGAAATGATTGCTTTTTGGAGGACTTGACTTAGTTGGAGTTTTAAACTTTACCCAATTGCTAACGTTTGCCCATAACATTTGTAATGCAGTAGTTGTACGCTATGAAGTTTACCCGAAATTGTTTGCGCTGTAAACAACCATCCTCCACTATGAAGAGAGAAATGAAGAGCCGAACAAGATGGCTGCTAATTTAATATTTGGAAATGTGGCCAAAGTGGACTGAACGGCTTCGTTCACTTCCTCCAGTGCCATTGCTAAAACCACAGGTAGACTGCAATTCTAAAAAACAACTTCTATATATATTCTTATGATAAAAAATTTATCACGATAAATGATAAACGATACGATAAATGCCCATCCCTAATTTCTAATTTCTTTAGAAGCTATAAATGACAAAATAATACTTTTGTCCTTAATAATTTACAGCTTTTAAAAAGAAATCTAAATTGGCATCAGCAGGATCAAGTTTTACAAAATTGTAGACAGGAAATCATTCACAGAAATCCCTGACTGGAGATGGCGGCAGTGAGCCAGGTAACTTTGGTGGACCAGTGAGAGTTTGGACGGCATGCTTTCTCATATGTCATAATTTTGTTTGACGACTATAATTAGAACTCAAATTAAAGCACGTTGCGCAAGAGAAAGCCATCTGCTTCAAGCAGGGCCGCGAAGAACCCCAGGGTGTCACACCGAACCACAGCACCTTGGCTCCAGTACAACTTCACGAAAACAGTAACAACACACCTCTCAAGACTAAACTAATTCTCTAATGAGAAAGAGTGATTGATTTTGTTTCCTTGATCAGGAATATTTTTAAGTAAACATCAGCTGGGCACTTTGTCAAGAAGCCGTTGAGTGTTGATTCCAACAGCTCCTGTTCTGCCTTCCCAACCATTTCGTCAAGACATCACTGAGGACGATTCTGTCCACGCCGTCTTTTCTCTGCAGCAGCGCTCCTCGAGGCTGATGTGTGGCTCCCGTCTCCTTGGGTTGAGACAGCTTGACACCGTCAGCACATCCTTATTCTTTTCCGCCACCATCGAGAAAGCATAAATATCGCCTCTGACTTTTTTTTTTCTCCCCCTCTGACGCGGGAGGAAAATAAAATATTCCACTTTACCCTTCAGCTTTTGTCAGACGCCTTTCGTCCACCTCCGCCCTTCCCCGGCGCCTATAGGATAACAGACTAGGCTAAGCTGATTATTTGCAGGTGGAAAAAAAAAAAAAAAGAAACATAAAAATATCAAAGCCTTTGCAACCTCGTTCCTCCGCTACTGACAACAACTGCTGACTCTTTGCTGTTCACAGTAGTCGGTTCGCCGTCTCTGCGTGTTTCAGCACAACAAACTGTCATCGGCAGCAAGCACGACATGACTGCCATTCCCTCTTGGCTCGGCAGCACTCACGCTGCTCTCATCAACATGACACGTCATCAGAATTTAGCAACACGCCCCGTTTTCCTGCCTTAGGATCCAGAAAGAACATTCATCTCCCGTTTCTGAAAAGTTCCTCGTAGTTTCCTTACACTGAATATGTTATATGTTGGCTCACAAGAAGAATTTTGGGCGTTATGTGTATGCAAAATTCATTTTATGTTAAAAAAAAAACAACAACAAAAAACCGTTTGATTTGGTGGACAGGTTTGTGTTAAAAATGCACCGATCAATCAGCCAGGGATCAGAATCAGTCGATATTTTTCTCAGATCTGCTCTGATTAATTATTGGTTGAGTAAAAAGTTTTTAAAATTTGATTTCTTTTCTCCAATCCTTTAAATGCTTTAAGACTAACGACTTCAACCGTTTTATGGAACCTGAAACCTGCCTTGATTGATAAATGGGAATGTTTTTGTAATGCCTTTCACTTACTTACTTTCACTTGGATTCAGAACTGCTACGACTGTTCAACATGCAGCACACATTTTTTTTTCTCTTTTATGTGATCTTATCATGTAAAAAAAAGTAATCTGTCCGACATCTGAACCAACCGGTCAGATGACTGACAAAACCAGAAATCGGTATTGGCCTGTAGGTTAACGCACATTCTTGTTTTATGTTGTGAATGCAGATGTTGCTCAGGAGCCAGAAGTTTATCTTGTAACCTGTGGGTTGCTGGTTCAAACCTCTGCTCTGTCCTCTTCAGTTATTCTGTCACCTCGTCTGCTTTACCTGCCGGCAGGGGCTAACATGTAGCTTCTGTTTTGTTGTAGATTTTCTCCTTCTGGGTGCCATGTTAAATGACACTAGATCCTGTGGTTACTATATACAAGACAGAATCATTAACCCTACTCCTCTGTGCAGAACAGCCGATATTCGATGATGTACGATATATCGGCACTAGCATCAGTCTCTGCTGATATTCGTCGCTTTTTAACGTATCGGAAATAAAACTGGGTCGATATTAACAACCATTATTTATTTTAATCTTGGGTGGTAGTTTTCTTTTTAAAGTCTCTGAAGTGTAGCAAAGTAAGTAAATATACCTATATACTGGTAAATATCGGTTATTAGCCATAACAGTAATATTAATATCAGATATCGGCCCAAATTTTCATATCGGTGCATCCCTAGCTGATATGTTTGTTTTCAATGCAACATGATGTTATTATTTTTTTTTAGATTAATAAACATTTTTTATAAAGACTTGCAACTTGCTCCTGTAAAATCCTCTAAACCCACAACGAGTTGCTACCTATTTTGTTTTTAAACAGGAAGACCATATCCTGGAAATGAATAACTGTTCTAGTTTTCTGCCATAAAATTTAACATGCAAGATGAACAATGGAGGCCCGTACGATGTGGGATTGAGTTTTATTTTGTTCTTCTGACTGACGTCTTAGTGAACTTCCTCGGAGAGCCACTCCCGCAAAGACTGACAGGCACAGCTCGACAGAAAGACAAACGCCACAGCAGGATTAATTATTTAGGGAAGATGGCCAAGGTAACCCTTTCTTCACGGTCCTTTCTAACGTCTTTCCTTCTTTATGCTTTATTAACACACGTCTGAGGGGTTCCAACCAAAAGCTGTACACACCTTGTGTTTTTACAGAAGAGGTTACAGTTGCTGATGATTAAGTTAATCGACATACTGGACTTCCAGCTCTACGAAACGTTCCCAACTCTTATGAAGTAAGTAGTTCCTCAACTTTTCAAGCATTGCTTATGCATTCTGGTTTTGATTTTCCAACACCTGGTGGGAACCAGGTGTTTTATCATTAGCTCCTGTTGTGTATTTATGATTTTATGAGTTTATGACTGATAAAGTCGATTAATGGTGATTAGCAAAGGACAGAAAGAGAAAAATGATCATTGGAACTATGAGTTGTATGAATTTCAGAAAAGTTAAAAGCCATACTTGTATTTAAAATGATCATTTGATTAAACTTACTGTGTCCCAACCTTAACAACAGACTAACCACAATAATAATAATAATGCTGTCATATATTAAGGTAGTACAAAAAAAAGAATGCTTCATTTGATGCTGTACTATATTATTCTGTTAATAAAACCCAAAGTGGCTCAACTACGGTCAAAACACTCCAACATCTGAGGTCAGCGACACAAATATTGAAGATTTTCCTTCCTTAAAACTAACAGTCCTGATAGAAATTTTTTTTTTTAGAAAAACTACTGGAATAGTAATAATAAGAGACAGGAAATTGACAAAAGAGACTGCTCAGTATCACCAACGATCTACCATGAAACACAGGGAACAATCTGTGTGAACCTTTATTCCACTGAATCAAAGTATTTCTGAACGAAGTGATCCTGAGGTGACGGCAGACTTTGAATGGAACGACGCTTTGACTTATACGCACAAGCATTCATACCTCTTGAAAGTTTCGACACAAACTTTTTATCGTTTTTATTTGGATTTTATGCGACAGACCAATACGAAATACGAGGGGGAGCAAAAAAGATGCATGGTTTTCTAAATTGTTTATGAATGAAAAACAACCTGAAATAGCACAATCCAATGTCTTCAGAAGAGACTTAAACATTTAATGGAGTTTCTGTGTCTGTAGTTCAGTGCCAATAGATTCTCAGATTCAGAGGTTTGCTCGAGAACATCAGAAAGTAAACGGCCTAATGAAGAAACACAGCAGAAGCGCTCAGGTTATAAAACAATATGCCAAGTTGGGCTGAGCAATAAATCAATTTCAAACAAAATTTCTGCTTTTGAAGATTTTATTTCTGGTAAAAAAAAAAAGAAAAAAAAAGTGAAAACTAACATGTCCAGCAATAAATTTCCACTTACCCATTATAGACGAAAAATGAAGCTAACTAGTTAGCCAGCTAACCTTTTTCATAGCTCAAAAGGTAGCTAACTTTTTAGCTGCCTTTTTTCATAGCCTGTTAGCTAGCTTCGTAGCTAGCTTGCTCAAAGAATTTGCCTTAGCTAGCTAAGTGGTAGCCTCATGAATGCCTGACAGAAAAGTCCGGCAAGAAAAAACTAAAACTATATGAGATTAACTCTGAGTCACCAAGTGACTCAGAGCCCATCCAATCACTGAACAAATGCTTAGAACAGATAAATGTGTGGATGTGCCAAAACTTTCTCCAGCTGAACAGAAACAAAACTGAAGTTATTATTTTTGGACCTAAAGAGGAGCGATCTAGAGTCAATGCACAGCTTCAGTTATTACAACTGAAAACCAGCGATCAGCCCGAAACCTGGGAGTAGTGATGGACTCTGACCTGAACCTCCAGAACCACATAAAGACAGTCACAAAGTCGGCCTTCTATCACCTGAAGAACATTTCCAGGATTAAAGGACTAATGTCTCAGCCAGATCTAGAGAAACTCATCCATGCGTTCATCTTCAGTCGTATTGATTATTGCAACAGCGTCTTCACAGGTCTGTCCAACAAATCAATCAAACAGCTGCAGCTGATCCAGAATGCTGCTGCTCGCATTCTCACTAAAACCAGGAAGATAGAGCACATAACACCAGTTTTAAAGTCCCTCCACTGGCTCCCTGTAGCTCAGAGAATAGACTTTAAAATACTGTTGTTAGTTTATAAATCACTGAACGGCTCAGCACCACAATACATTAAAGATCTGCTGTTGTTGTATCAACCTTCCAGAACCTCTCAGGTCTTCTGGTTCTGGTCTGCTCTGCATCCCCAGAACCAGAACCAAACGAGGAGAAGCAGCGTTCAGCATCTATGCACCACAAATTTGGAACAAACTTCCAGAAAACTGTAAAACAGCTGAAACACTGACTTCTTTTAAATCTCAACTAAAAACCCACCTGTTTAGAATTGTATTTGAAACGTAATCAATTACAAATTTATTGATGGAACTTGATTCTATATTGCATTGTGATTCTGTGTTTGTAATGATGTAAAGCACTTTGAAATGTCTTGCTGCTGAAATGTGCTATACAAATAAAATTTGATTGATTGATTGATTAAATAGTTCTGCCACTGCAGGACGCATTTAAGGCTAACTTAAATTGTTTTACGTATGCAAGACATTTTAAGGCTTTTATTTTAGATACAAACATGCAATACTTTCTAAGGATGCGCCAACACCCTGTGGGAAAACCAAGCCTGCAGATGTCTTTGCCACAGATAAAAGCATATTTAAGATGTGGATAAATGTAGCATAAAGAGACCTTACCTTGATCCTTGGCATGGTGACAGTGGGAGGTCTTGCCTTGGCCACGAAGCTGTGGGACGAGCCTTTCTCCACCAGGTACCGGGTGTAGGGCATGTGGGACCCGGCGGGTCCAATCACGAAGTCGTCTCGGAGGGCATCCACCACCATGAGGACGACCCTCCTGAACAGGGGCTGGGGCAGGCGGGTGGAGTTGGGAGGGCTTCCTGTGAAGTAAGAACATCTCAGATGAGCTTGACCACAATGAGGGGGACAGACAGACAGGTAGGTAGCGGGAGGGTGATGCTGGGGGCTCTCACCTGCCAGCGGCTCCGCGGGTAAATCCGACAGCTTGCTCTTGGAGGAGAAAGAAGACTTTACAGGAACAGGGAAGAAGCCCCTCAGGAAGAGGGCAACGCCGAGCACTTCAAATATTAAAATGAAGCAGGCGAACACAGACGAGCGGACTTTCATGGTGTTTTACGCAGCAACTAACTTATCTGAATGGGACAACTCGCTGACCGCAGCTGCCACGCATCACAGGGACAACCCGCCAAGCTGCGTGTTACCCCGCAACATGTCCGTCTCTCAGAAAAAGTAGCAAACAGTCAATGTTTATACGTATATTTAGGATAAGACACTAATACCAGTTAGCAATGTAGCCATTCATTGTAGCTTCCGCGTTGATAAACTACGGCAGGCGACAGAACCAAACAAGACCAACGCGCTTTTTAAAAGCGCTCTTGGTTATTATGTTTTTGTTTGCGTCAGCCTGAACAAATGCATTAAGCAGGTACAGAAAGGGATTAGAGCTCCTGTAAAAATAAAAAAATAAAATTATTTTTTATGTCATAATTTATCTCATAATTTTCTGACTTTTATCTCAGGATTTAATTTCAGATTATTCTGATTTTAATCTGAGAATATTCAGACTTCAGTCTCATAATTTGGATTTTTCTGCCCTCAGAATTCTGACTTTAATCTCTGAATTTTATTTTAAATCTCTTAATTTGATCTCAGCAAGAGAACTAACTTCCTGGAGGTGCATGTCAGATTTAAGTGACCTTTTACGTGGCAGAGGAAGTCAAAGTATATTAACCTCAAAATTCTGAGGATTGTTCAAAGCAGTGGCCATTCCAGTTGTGGCGTTTTGCCTATTTTTTGTCCTCCCGGTTCAATAAACCTGATTTAAACATGGGCTCTCTGCAAAACTGTGACAACCCGAAGAAGTGATTCAACTGTTTAAATCCAGCATCAGAGGTGGAGAAACTCTAAAACAGAACGCTGACTGTTGAGGATTTGCATTGGGCACCGCAGATCTAAGGTTTTACGATGATGAAACTGCAAATTAGAAAAAAATTAATCCTATAATATTAGTTTTAGTTCTGCTCTTAGAGGAGAAAGAACAAAGAATATATTTGCTTTTTACTTTAAAAAATGAACTTTTTTTAAAAAAAAGAAAAGAAGTACGTTAAAACAATGATTACAGAACCAGACTACCCGTATGTTCATGTCAAAGCCTCTGCCGCCATCTGCTGGGAGAACTTAGTCACTGCAAGACAGCTCCGTTTACACCATTTCCCTGGGTTGGACATTGATTTATGCTCGATTAACGTTCATTCCTATAATTTTAGATTCGCAAAAAGTAAATAGTGGTGAATATCAAATTAATACAATTATATCCAGATTCCTCCCTTAATAGTTAGAATTTATTTCCGGTTCCCTTCAGTGTTAACATCTATTAACATACCTTTGATGTGATATTTTATGGAATTTTAATAACAGCTAAAGTTGTGGAGTGTTAACACAACATCAAACCTGACTTCTTAATACCTTTTTTTTTCTTAACATTTCATCTTGCTCTTCCATAAAGGCCAGGATTACAGACGGGAAGACCTGCAGTTGTTTCTCCCACCCGAGTTGTGGATCTCTGCAGCTTCTTCAGAAGTTGTAAACTAGCACATTTTTCCTGAACACTTCCATGTTTTAACAAGCACTAACTTATGTTGTTCACTTTTTTTGTTTTTAGTAATGCCAATAATGAAATTGCATCACTTCTTATCCTCTAAATATGTATTAAAATCCCAACGTGATTGAGACAAATGTCTAATTTTGTATTTTATTTCTGGTACTGTGTCCATTTTGATTAGAGAAATGTAAACAAAGCATCAGAAAGGAAAAAAAACTAACAAAAACTAGAAGAGATTACCAAAGTTTTGTTAAAAAAATATGAGCAATTCCTTTATTTTTTTTTTGATTACAGTTGCAGCAAATCCATAAATAATGGATTAAAATGATGTTTTATTTTTCTTTCCTCTTCAGAACACTAATAAAGGCGTCTTTTGGAACGTCAACGTTGCCGATGCGCCGCATCTTCTTTTTACCCTCGGCTTGCCTCTTCAGCAGCTTCATCTTCCGCGTTATGTCGCCTCCGTACTGCAAAAGATGAATGAGGATTAAAACGACAAGTTGCGACAAGTTACCACACAAGACAATAGAAACCCTTCTACTTACACATTTCGCAAGAACATTTTTCCTGAATGCTTTTACTCTGAAAGAGGAACACAGCACCACGTTTACTCCAAAGCACTATTTATTGATTGTTGTTCTATGTCCAGAATTTTGCCGACAAACGGAGGAGCTGCACTACTTACGTTTCTCTTGCTATGACTTTACTTCCAATGGCTGCCTGTATGGCGATCTCAAACATCTGCCTGGGAATGGATTCTTTCAGGCGCTCACACATGGCTTTCCCCATACTGTACGCACGCTCCCTGTCAGAAGACACAAATATAAAAAAAACAACAAAAAAAAAACAAGCACTTAATTGTACTTAAATTTTCCGTAAAAACAAATTTTGCTGAATGATAAATTGTTCAAGAAATGAACTATTTCTTGAACAATGTTGTTGTTTCGGAGACCATTTTCAAGTAATATATATTGATAATGGTATAATGCAAGTTCGCCCTCTAAAAGAATAGTAAACTTTAATTTTGTACAGAACACATAGCGATGGAACTGTAGGATTAGAATAACTGTCATATTATTCAAACTCCACTGGAATCAATTTAATAAAAAAAAAAACAACAACCGAGGAAGTATGAAAGTGCTACAAAGAGTAACAAATACAACCATCCCCAGAATATTTCAACACAATACAGACTTGACTGCACCTGTGTACGATGGTGGTAAGTTCCTCCACCGGCCGGCCGTTCAGTAGAATGTCCATCTTTATCAAATCGGCAGCCTGGTAATCTGCATTCTCATAGTCAAAGCTGTGGAAGCAGGAGATGAAAGTGGTGAGAAGAACGCAAAGCTTTCACAGTTACTTCAGAAAAATAAACGAGGTCTTGAATTGCCAATCAAATGGGAATGACAAGAAAAACATCTTAACTGGAGGAAAATTATATTTTATAAGTGACTTTCAAGCAGTTCTAATTACCGCCTTTTATTAGCATAAAGGGCTAGCCTTTTCGTAATATGCAGCATTTGCTTTAACTCACGACTGCTTCCAAATCCAGCCTCTTATTGTCATCATGTCCCTCTCCCCCAACCATCATGTTACAGTTTTATTTGTTATGCCCTACGCACATAAAAAGCTGAATGAGAGACATTAAGGTGATAACATGAGGACCCTGTCGAGTGTTTATATTTCTAAACAGAACCGCATAGAGTACATTTAGCATCCCAAACCGGACTCTGTCTGAACCGTGTCTCTTTCTCGTTCTGGTGCAGCCGCCATCTTTCTTTGCGGCCACTTAAGAATGACCAGCGGCGCCATCTGCTGGTAGGCGGCCGAACTACACCACTAAAAGAAGGTTTAAGCGGACGCCATCAGTTAATCGATAATTGTAACTAATTTTAATCTGATTAATTGACAATTTATCTTTAGTCTATTAAATGCTTGTCTCTCTAATATGTTCTTTAGATATTAAAATGCATAAATCTACTGAGTGGTAAAATGTGAAATTAACACTCGGACAATTTTAATGGAAAAGACTGAGTAAGGTGTTCCAAAATGTCCTCCAACTTGACGTTTAACGCTAATCATGAAGCAGCTGGAACCAGTCAGTTGTAGTTATAGCTACACACAAATGTCTGAAAATCCTGAGTGTGAAGACTTACTTATTTTTACCGTCCACAGATTGGTAATTAATAATTAATTTTCCTCAATAAACACACGACTAAACATAACAAATTTGTCCCTTTTCATTCTCTACTGGTTTTTCTCTTGATGTACGAAAAGCAGCCGTCGTTTGGAGCTGCATGCTGTGACCGCCTACAGTTTACCTGGCGTATCCGGACGACATTGATTTGAGGAGGTCGTAGAAGTCCACAACGATCTCATTCAGGGGGAAGAGATACTTCAACATGACGCGCTGCTCGTCAATGTACACCATGCTCTTCTGCACCCCCCTGCGACTCTGAAAGATAAACCACGGCTTTCTTCTCCAAGGGCTTTTAGTTTTACTTTTATCAGAAAGTCGAGCTCAAAAGCTCATTTTCTGACCCGCAGCAGGCCCACCTGTGTGCATTCTTAATTTTCTAAACTGCATCCATACTGAGTTTTAATTAATCTCTTTAGCATTTTACTCCCATTCCTCTTACCAAGCACAGGCTCATAATCTTGCCGGTGTAAGCGTCTGGAGCCAGAATCGTCCCCAGCACCATGGGCTCCAAATATTCCAACACGACCGATCGGCCTGGGAACTGAGCCGGGTTCACTATGGTTACCTCCTCGCCGCCGTGCTCCTGTGAGGACAAGAACACGAGAACATGGACGGGTTTTAGAGGTCCTGATCACATATGTCAGGCTTCATTAAGGAGAAAGTCAGGAGGAAAAATACCTTAAAATAGGGGGGTGAAAATTTTCCTCTATAACCAGGTAGAAATTATATCGTGATTTTTGATAAAAAGGACCAAAATCTGCAAATATCTTATCATACTTGAAATGAGACAAAAATAACAAAAATAAAGAGACAAGTCACTTTTCAACAAGATATAGGAGCTGGTTTTAAGTCAATAATTCTTGAATATTGACTTTTAAAAAGGTACTAGTTCCACTGGCAGATTATTTCACTTATGAGAAAATGTCTTATTATAAGTGAAATAATCTGCCAGTGGAACTAGTACCTTTTAAAAAAATTTATATTAAAGAATTATTGACTTAAAACCAGCTCTAATTTTGTGCTGAAAAATTACATATCATTTTTGTCTGTATTACTTCAAGTGCACTAAGACATTTACACTAAAAACAAGACATCAATACTTCGTAAGATTTTGTGTTTTGTCATTTGACATGTTGATAACGTATAAAACAATTATTAAACTTACTCCAGAGAAAACTACTTTGAGGTTGTAGCTGCTCACCCATAAATAATTCATCAAAGTTTTCTCCACATTTCCAGTGAAAATATTGACAAAGAGTCAACTTGGAAGAAGCTGTTTGACTTGCTGTGTGAAGCAGCCAATCAGACGGCTTCTCTGATCCCGCCCACTCATGAAATAATTATGGGTGGAAGTTTAATGGCTAAAGTGGACAGTTTGTTTCAGCAAAAGAACATGAGATCATTTCTTAAATCTTACAATAATAATAATAATAATAAAATCATTTTTTTAAGAATAAAAGCCTTGCAGTTAATTGAGGCACATATAACTGATTCTACATTTCTAAAATATTTCTATATTTATTTCCAGTTTTAATAAAACAACGACACATTTAACTTAGTATTTACAAAGTTATTTATTTATTGTAATTTGGCACTTCTCACTCTCCATAACAAAACATCCCTTGTCTGTAACTCAACCAAACTCTGCAATAAAAAAAACGCACGACGTTTGTGCAAGTAGCGGCTTCTACCTTGATGAGCTTCGCCGAGGAGAGGATGGCCTTGTAGGGCACGGTGGGGGAGGTCACTATGACCGACGCGTTGTACTCCTGCTCCAGTCTCTGATTGAACACCTCCATGTGAAGAAGACCCAGAAAACCAAGTCTGTATAGAGGAGGACACACAACTAAACACCACTAGAAAACAGGTGGAGGAAGCAGGGAAGACGTCTAAGGCCACATTCACACAGCAGGTTTTGACGCTCGATTCAGATTTTTTGTGTGTGTGTGTGTGTGTGTGGTCGTTCAATCTGCTGATCAAATGCGAGCGCAATCAGAAGAAGAACGTCGACGTCGCACAGCGGCGCACTGTTTACGGAAGTAATGACGGACGGAGCCGCTTGTGGATCGATTTTAAAGTTTATTCAGCTACGAAAGCCGATGCGTAGTCTACACGAGGTCACAGCAACGGCAAAGATATCGCAGCGAATAGCAACGGTATTTTGTGAAGCATTGATGGCGATTTCTGTAGGGAAGTCAGGATGCGTAGGGATCATGATGCAATGCCAGTAGCACAGATTTCATTCATAAGTTCATAATCATAATTTTCTGCTATAGGATATGTATCTGAATTAGTTCCATGTGTGGATGTGGCACAGATCGGATGTTTTTCCAGGTGAAAAAAATCAGAATTCCGGTGAAAACGTCAAACACAGGTTACAGTTTGGGGGGGGAGAAGCGGACTGTGGCCTTATCACCAATGTTTTCTCCTTGGTGACCTCGGTACAAATCCTGACCCCACCTTCTGTCTTACGACCCAGAAGTCCATTTTTCCACTAATTGAAAAGCGCCGGTTCTGACCTCCAGCCTGCTCCCAGGGCCAGACTGCTGTCTCTCTGCACTGTGACACTGGAGTCATTCAGGGTCAGCCTCTCAATGGCGCTCCGCAGGGCCGGGTGATCTGATTGGTCCATTGGGTACATGCCTGAGGAGCAGGAAACCAGAGAGGGAGTACATTAGCAGCCACACTGGACTCCTCACTGAAAGCCTCACGTAAACAAAACTTGACTATGGGGCCAAGAGCAGAACAACTTTTCCCCACCTCCAGCTTGAATCCGAGTTTACTTTTTAAAAACGGAAATCAGGAAGAGTCTTACCGGCGAACACCATGGCTTTGGCAGGCTTAAAGCCAGGAAGAGCTTGGACCGGACGCTCGAGGCAGTAAAGAGTGTCGCCAATCTGGGCCTCCTTCACGTCCTTCATCCCCGCAATGATGTAACCCACCTGGCCTGCAAAGCTGGAGAACGGCCATATTGGTATTAGCGCGAGACGCTAACGCAACGTTTGGATAAAACGTTTTATTATGTTGGCCAAAATTGTCAATCAAAATTGATTGGGGGGCCAAAAAAAAAAAAAAAAAAAACAATTTTAATTTTTTTTAAAACACAAGAAATACTAAAACAACAACAACAAAATAAAGTTATAACTATATGTTTTGAAGGTTCAGCACTTTTCTTTTTTCTTGACCTGGATTTTTATTTTCCAGGCTGTTAGACGTTTTGACTGGCAAAGAAGAAAATGTAAACTAAAGACCAGTAGGTAACGATAAACGCCGTCTGTGTACAGTTTCTGTGTAGCGTGCTCCTCTGGCCGCAGCAGGCCCAGCTCATTGACTTCGTAGGTTTTACTGAGATGCGCCGACACGATCTTGTCGCCCTTCTTCACCCGACCTCCGATCACGGCGATGTTGGCCACCACTCCTCTGTAGTGGTCGAAATTGGAGTCAAACACCAGAGCTTTGAACGGGTCGTCGACGCTCCCTCCAGGACTGGGGGGGAAAAGAAGGAGAGCGTGAGCAAACCGAGACAAAACGAGACTTCACGCAAGAGATGGAGACCGATCTTACTGCGGGATCCTTTCGACGACCGCCTGAAGAACCGCCTCCACGTTTGTTCCCAGCTTGGCTGAAATCTGCCGCACAGGAGGAGACGTTTGTGAGGAGCGCGCGGTGAAACGTACGGGGGAAACGGCTAGCGTCTTCCCGCCATCTTTTACCCTGATGCACTCCTCGCGTGGGATATCGAACACCTTCTCGATCTGCGACTCCACTTGCTCCGGGTTGGCGTTTTTCAAATCGATCTGAGGAGACGGAACAAAGTCACCTTTCTTTGTACAGGCAACTCCCAGCGGGAAGGTCTGAAAGTACCTTGTTAATCACAGGTATGATAGCTAGCTGGGCTTCGAAGGCAAGGTAGAAGTTGGCGACGGTTTGCGCCTGAATGCCCTTTAAGAGACAACAACAGATGAGAGACCACACATCATACAGGAAAATAAATCCTCGGAAAGTCAATAAATATATATTTATTACTTGATTGGCATCAATAATCAACAGGACGCCTTGGCAAGCGGAAAGTGAACGGGACACTTCGTAGCTGAAGTCCACATGGCCCTGGAGAGAAAGCAAACCTGCCTTCAAAACGAATTCTTAACACGAGACAGGGTTTCCCCAAGTGTATTATAAGCCTGGCGGGCCACCAGGCTTGACTTGTGCCCCCGCCAGGCTAAGCATTGCTTATTTATTTAAGTCTTTTTCAAATGTTTGCATTTTTCAAGACTTCATTGTTGGTGTTCAGGTCTTAATCTTCCAATCTTTCAATAACACATAATTATCAAGTGATATTTTCAAATTTCCTGTCAGCTTTAAACATTTTTTAAACTCAAAAACATGACGGGTCGCTGGATGAATGACTGCCCTGGCACCAACCACCAGGCTTAGCAAGTTTTCCTGGGGGAAACCCTGCAAGATATCTTTCATATATAGTCACATTACTACAAACATTTGGTGCTTGGGTCGGAAACACGTTTTGAACTGTGAAGAAGTGGAACTCTACCGGCGTGTCAATGAGGTTCAGGAGATACTCCTGTCCGTCGTGGCTGTAGAACAACGAGGCCGTCTGGGCCTTCACTGTGATCCCTCGCTCCCGCTCCACTTGCAGCTTGTCCAGAACCTGCTTGTTCTTCTCCGTCTTCGCGATGGCGCCTGTTTTCCAACCGTATCAACAGTAAGAGACAATTCCAGCACAACAGACACACATGCCTACGTCACATTTCCAAACACGCCGACAAAGTGGCAAAGAGGACAATGATGATAATGACCTATGAACAACAACAGGAACAGAACAGAGCCCTGTGACGCCAGATGTGACGGCGAATGTCTCGGACTGAAAAGATTTGGTTTGATTTGGAGAAATCGAACCGAGTTTTACACAGACATGTAATATTCAGCGAAACAAAGGTACACATTCCAGGTGTTTGATACTGTTTTACAAAGGAGCTTTTCTACCTGTCATTTCCAGCAGCCTGTCAGCCAAGGTGCTTTTTCCATGGTCGATATGGGCAATGATGCAGAAATTCCTGATTTTGTCCACAGGGAACTTGGACAGGTCGACAGCATCCTTAGGAACAACAAAGAACAACTAACTCTGTTAACTCTAAAGGAAACGTATTAAACATCTCATATTTACCAACAGTAATCCATCCATGGTTGCCTTAACTGACTCTGAGGTGGGTTTGTTACCTTGGCTGGCTGTGTGCTTACGCTCCTGAAGCTGCTGGATAAAACAGGCAGACTTTTCATCCAGCGGTGTCTCAGCACCCTGTAGCAAATGTTGTAGCTCGGTATTTTCCTTCTGCACACTTTAAAAGGTAAAACCCGTCCTAACAGAGAAAAGTCGCAGAACTGTTTGACTAGAAAATACGTCATGTTTTCTAGAAACCTCACAGCATTATTATTATTATCAGGGCAGGAGAAATGCTAACAAGCCTCCCAAAGGCTACCTGCCAGCATTAGCAAGGTTAGCAACATGCTAACATAGCAGAAGCAGCTAAGTGAGACCTTAGTGAACAGGTTGCTTCAAATAAATAACACCCATAACAATACAGCTGCGCTACAAACAACAGTAGTCCTTGCACGAGCGTTCAGGGCGCTGACATTTTGGGTTACAGGTCAGCAGCAAAGAATTATGGGAAATGTATTTCTTTCGAACCAGAACTTGGGGAAAAATGTTAATTTGAACCACTTCACTTGAAACGAGTAACTTAGTTTTTTCCAAATGTTGAAAGGCAGATTAAACAAGCACAATGGCAGGCAGCTTTATTATCGATAAAGAAATTAGCAACATTTTGAGGGCATCCTGAAAAACCGCTTCATTCAGCTGCATGTTGTTTTTTTTATTTCACTCGACGCTCTCTCGACACCGCTGTCCTTTTTATATTTGCATAAGTGATATTGTGTTTCTTTTCTAAATGAAAACTGTGATTTAGTTTCTCGTTTATCTGTTTATTTTTGGCGGAAAGCAGGGAAAGGAATGAACTGCGTCGCCTGGAAATGCCTACGCCTCACTTTGTGTAAAGGAGCCTATTCGTCGTTGCACGACGCATTTATTAGCTTTCAACGCGTCTGACAGCCGTTAGTCCCGCCCACTCAGCCTGTCAGATGTGGGATAAAAAATTGACATCAGTTGCTATGACAACGAAGCTGCCTTGAATAGATTATTGCTTTTATCCTTTGAGCAAAAATAACAAGCATCTATTAGCCCTACATGCGGCATGTCATGTTTTTTTTTTTATTATTTCTTCTTTACAATTAAAATCTAGAAACATTGTTCTAGAGAGGATGCATATTTTCCTTTGTGAGACAATAGAGCAACCCGCTTGAAAACATTTAATTCATATTTTTTATTTATTTATATATTTACATATCTATTTATTTTCACTTTGCGGCTAAAAATATTTTTAACATCAACATGTGAAAATCTCAGCCATTTCTGCTCGACATACATAGTGTAGAGCTGGTAATTGTATTTTATTTTTTTTGATTCATTGATTAATAACTGGATATGTAAAGGTGCATAACAAGGGATTTTATTTATTTATTTACAGAATTTGAACCAGGTGAATTGAAAACTAAGCTGCTTGAGAACTTCTGAGTAAAACTAATTTACAGAAAAAATACTATTTTCATCTTAAATTCAAAATGTATATATATATTTTTGTAGTTTTGCCACATATTAGTGTGTTGAAGCCACACTAATGTATGGCAAATGGCTGCTTTTTGAGTTAACGATTAATCACTTACTAAATTAGTTGCTGATTATTTGAATAATCTATCCATCACGATTAATCGTTTCAGTCCTACTACGCAGTGTGGATTTAGCACAAAATGTCCATGCCAAAAAAAAAACAAAACGTGACAAAATGTTGAAAAGCTTAAGGGTGGGTGAATCATTTAGCAATAAGTGTTTTAAAATGAACCAAAAATATATTAAGAGTGTTAGAAATGAAAGTTTCCATCGGAATGCTCTTTAAATGTACCAAAAGGACTCTTTTCGCTTGAATGCCGCGATTGGACATTCCCTAAAACCCCCGCCAGGCCGTCAATTATGTGGATTTCTGTAAGCGGCCACGCAGCGCTGCGCGACCGGCGAGATACTTCCCGTCCATCAGCAGAGATTTCTGTCAGGGTGCAAAATCTCTGGGCGGACAAGCGGGGTCAGCCGTGGACTGAGGAGGAGGCGAGGCTCGAGAAGGAGGTCAGGAAACGAGCCCCGCATCACAGCCCAGCGCCACCGGGGCTTTCTGGCTAAATAATAATGGTTGTTGGCAGCATGGCAGCGCTGGTTGGCAGGACCGACTCCTGCAGAGGAACAGAGGAGCTGCTCGGCTCATATATTAGTGAGAGAGAAGGGCGAAACGCTGCTACCAAAAGAAAAAACATTAGGTTAGATGAATAGTAAAAAAATAAAATAAAAATATTTATTCACTTATTGTACTTTTTAAAAAAAACATTTTATTATGATATTATTGAACCAGAGATGTCGACTTGTTTTCTTTTCTTTTTTTAAAATCAATAAATCTCTATAAGAACCAAGAAGCAACAACTTCAAATGTATCGGGAGTCTAATCTACAGCTGCTGCTGGCCTCTGTGTGGTTGTTGCAGCGCGAACGGCGAAAGCATCACAAAAGAATAGATAGGAAGAGCTGGGAGAATGTGTTTTATTAAAAACAACTGTGCGCTAAATCAGTCCTCCATCTTCTGAACAATCATCTTTACCTGGAATGTTTGAAGTTTCTGCCTGGAAAAAGCTGCACGTCCTGATATGTGAAATTAATCTGCATGCAAGGTCTGTTCAAATAAGTAAAAGAATAGGGCAAAATTAAATATGTTAAGCTGTAAAGTCAAATCATAGCACTTTATGAGAATATATATGAGGCTGAATATAATTTTTTATATGCTGTATATACACAATGACAGACAAAAATCATCAACAAATGTTTTATATCATACATTTCTGTAAGGGAGGATAAATTAAGCCTTAAAAACTTAATGGACTTCATGACACAGACATGGGTTTAACTTAATATTCAGATTTTTTTTTTTTTTCTCGTGCCAGATGTTTGTGAAGCAGAACAACTGGTAGCTCCTGTTCTGTTTTGAGGCTAATGGCAATAAATTACATGACAACCGCGTGTACCTTCTGGTTTTCCTCTACAGCCTGACAGCGTCCTTTCACTTCAGGCCGCAAACACAAACGATTAGCTGGATGTGAAAGAAAAACAAAACAACAAGAGATATCTGAACTTTTTTTCTTTTTTTTTTAGTGGAGTTAAAATCGGATCTGTACGTTTGGATATTTGCGGTATCGCTCTCAGATGTGTAAGGATTTCCTGATTTGTCTTTGGCGACGTTGAAACATGGTGGAAACAGTGAACACTTCAGAGGAAGACAGTCTGATTGAAGCAACGACGTCGAGGGAACGTCTCTCCCACCGCAACAAATCTCAACATCGCTTATGGAGAACACAATTGTCACATTTCAAAAGTTAACGTAAAAACAACACACACTTTTCTACATTTCTGTTCCTTCTGTCTGTAGTTGCGTCTAGTACACTTTTCTACCTCCGGTTCCTCCTTTTGTTTGTCTTTTTCATGCAAATTGTTTTCCTTTGCTTAATTCAAAAGCAGTCAGTCATCTCAAATCCACAAAAATGTTTTAGCCTTTTTCCTCTTTTTAAAAAAAAACAAACTTTTTTTAGTGACTGACAACTGAACAGAAAAAACATATCACCATGCATAAAAAGTGTGTACAGTGTGTAAAAGTCACTGTAAGGTTTAAGCTGGCCAGCAGGGGGCGACTTGTCTGACTGTAAACAGAAACAGAACACATGCTCTCAGCTTTTAAACCTTTTTTTTCCAAGGAGTTTTTTCATCTCACCATTTTAATAAAATCTGTATGATATACACTAAAAAGAGACAATGATGTAGATGAATTTATGGTTTTGATGATATTGTGTCTAAATTGAGTATGAAAGGCGTTCTGGCCGTCCCCCTTTTTTTTTACAAATTCATACACTTTCTTCTTTTTAAACGTAGCCACCCTCTTCCATTTTGTATTGATGTTCCATCGATTTGCTTCACTCAGTTTTTAAGTTATTTAAGAAATGAAGATTAATAAAAACAAAATGAAAAACACTTCAATCTTAGAAGTTATCTGTACATTTTTTCTGAACATGTCAAATTTAATCCTAAATTCATTGATTTTATTCTGTTCTTTGTTTTGGCTATACAACTTCGAGTAATCTCCCACTGGGATTTTTTTTTTTTTTTTTTTGCTGGCAATTAGTTTAAAACTGGAACAAAATCTCCTCAAGGGATGACAGAATTGTTGGAAAATTGGTATAAAACAGCTTAAAAAAAAAAAAAAAAAGTCAACAGCAAAACCAGCAAAAAAACATTGATATACAAAATCATCGAGACGTAAAATGACCCCAAACAAAAACAACAACAAAAAAAAGATAAACAATAAACCAAAGTGGTTGCAGAAAAAGAATGCACACAACCATTTAAAACAGCAGCATAAAAGTGGAGTGAAATGCTGTTGTCTAATGTGGGATCGTATCGACCGTACATCAACTCGTAGTTGCCATAGGAGACCCATATAAAAATCCATCACTATGGAGATTTCTTTAAGTTATTTTGGTTAGGTCATGGATTATTTTACTGTTAGTTTTTTACCAGAGTCAACAGGATCCAACTGGATTAAATGTAATAATAGGCGATGGGGTGTGATACAAACTCTGGTGAAAAAACAACAACAGCTAAACACATGAGCGATTTTGGCTCAACCATAATATTTGAAGTGCAAAACATAAAATAAATCTCATCCGTTATAATGGCAATGTAACAGGAGGGTTAAACAATAGCATATGACTACATAATTATGGAGATAAATTGTCAGAAAGCACTCAAATCATGTATGACTTAATGCAGTTGCATATTATCATCTAAAAACTTTGTTTTAAACTATTTTCGCATTTGTTTTGGTTCTGATTCCAGTCCGACCTCCAGCTGATAGGCATCATTGACCACCTCTCCCTACCGTCAACCGTTTTATAGATTATTGAAGATTACTTCGAATGGTAGGTCGTCAAAGCAGTTCCAAAATGTCCACCAGCCATGGATGACTTACAGCATGGTCAATACAAAACACCTCATGGCACATGACACCAGTTCATATTCAGAAAAGTCAGCTCAGAATCAAAAACGTCAAAGTACAAAATTATGAAATATGCCGAAAACCAACAGGCTGGAAATGATTCGTTGACATGGAAGAAAGGAGGGATGTAAACGAAATCCATGTGGACGAAATGAAACCACGCGCCGACATAAAGCCATCCCCTTAAACATGACCACAGCTAAATGCTAACGCTGATGCTAATGCTAAACAGTCAGCCAAGACAGTGCTTCCTGGTGCTCATACTTTCACTTCATATTTTGAATTTCATACCAGAGTCCCCCTGATTTCTCTTGGTTTTTCTACAGAAGTACTGCTCTGAAATCAAACCTGGCAACTAAACGCTGGAAAAACACAGACATTGTTTCTGACACACGAGTGATTTCTTTTTTTCACCTTTTCTTTTTTTTTTTTTAGTTTAGATTGCTTCAATTGTCTTCTGTCCCAGACTATAATGTAAGTTTAAAACAGGAACACTATTATACTGATGTGAGTTATCTACTTAAAAAAAAAATTATGTTGCTCAAATAATCATGGTCGAAACCAAAAACGTTATTTTCAGTTCCTTCCACTCAAAAAACAAACTAAGAAACAATACTGTGATTTTACCTTTTATAGGTGAACACACTAAATATATTAGTAAATTTCTGCGTGTGTGAATGTCCAGGGTCTTTATCCATTTGGTTTGTATGTACAGTGGCCACGTGAAGGTTTCCGTATACATAACTTTTAAGGAAATAATCAATACTTGATTAAAAGTAATCACACAATGTATCACAATGATGCCTTAAATATATAAATATACGTACACATTTACAAAAGCCGGGATTTTTCAAAAGTGCTGCAGACAGTGTAGAAAACGGGCGGAGAAAGAGGATCACACTGCAATCCGGGACTGCAAAAAGTATGTGTACCGCAGTGGCTGGAGGTATTTGGTTCGTCTCTTCCACAGGCCGGAACCCGTCCGAAGCCGAGTTCTAGTTGGACGGGACCATATCCTTTATAACCGGTTCTCTGTTTAGGTAGGTGGCCCAGTAGACGAGGTTGAAGCCGCCGAAGAGAACCGGGAACATAATCCGTGACAGCCTGTCAATCCTGCTGACGCTGTTGAACGTCTTCTTGGCTTCCGGGGCCTTGCCGTCCGCTCTGGCCTTGCCGGGATCCACGGCGCCGCCTTTGGCGATGGTCGGGAGCGTGCCGGAGTCCTTGCCGACGTTCGGCGCGTAGTTGGCCACCGCTACGGCGTAGGCGTTGTTCTTCTTCATCATAGAAGCCCTCTCTTTCTTCTGCTGACAGACAGAGGGGGATCAGTTTCACGAAGCCTCGCTTTTCGTCACCTGTCCACGGATTTCCAATGACTTCAAACTGAGCGCCTCGGTGGCTGGAACGCATTTTGCAAGGCCAAAGAGGGACGAGATCAGTCAACGACGTGTTTTGTATGAACACTCATTTTCATAATTTTCAAAAATGCCGAACAAAAAAGGGAGCATGAGCAGCTATGGACAAAAACAACGTGGTACTGACACCTAACCTTATATTTATTTTTTCTACAAGAAGAGGCGAAAAAAAGGTACTTTGGTTCTTCAACATGTCAAGCCTCTTGATATGCATTTACATCATCTATAGAGAAAAAAGTGTTTGGGTCCTTTACAAAGTAATTTTATTTTTGCTATTTTGACATATTTAAGTATTTCAGATGCTAAAACTCATTTAAATATATGAAAAAGATTTAAGATTAATACAAAATGTAGGTTTTAAAGCTTCAGAGCAAACTACAAAAATACATCACTTAGTAAGAAACGACCAATCAGAGCCAGGAAAAGGGTGATAGCACTGTCAATTACACTTGTCTACCCGCTGCTCACACTCCCCCTTTCTCTCTGCTACGCTACAGCTTCTCCCCGAATGCTAATGCTAGTTAGCATGACCACCACTGATAACAGCGAATACGGAAACTTCCTGTAACAGTGAGTTGTTTCTCCGCTACTAGTAAATTTAGCAGCGCATACAGGAGAAGATTGACAGCGCTAAGACCAAACTCCTAAAGTTTTATCAAATATGTAAAAGGCATTTTAATACAGCAGCTTTAATGAATGACATTGACATGTGGCTGCTTTTTGTCTTTCCCATGTTACTTCCAATTGAAATTAAAATTTGGTTGATGATCAGAAACAGTTAAGTGTGACAAAAAGGAGGAAACGCAAGAAATTAGTAAGGGGGGAAAAGCAGTTGGTTCTACCGTCCAATCCCCACAAAAACAGAAAATGAACACAACATACTTTAGATAGTCACATTGTCCTAATTCAATGAAGTGTAACCAATGTGCTAAATTGAAAAAAAACAAAACAAAACAAACCCAGAGAATTAAATGAGAAATTGCCATTATTTCTCTTCCTCTCCAGGAAATGCCTCTGGAGCCACAATCTGCCGCGGTGCAGCGCTAATAAATTTTCTTTGAAAATGGAGGCTGTCGGAACACATGATTTCTTCTTCATTACCTTCTCACTCACAACACTCTTCCCATCCCAGGCCCAGCCGCGCTTTGTGAAGTAATTGACAGTGGCGAACTCGATCAGAGCGGAGAACACGAAGGCGTAGCAGACGGCGATGAACCAGTCCATGGCGGTGGCGTAGGCGACCTTGGGCAGGGAGTTCCTCGCGCTGATGCTCAGAGTGGTCATGGTGAGGACCGTGGTCACGCCTGGAACAAGACAACAGAACGTTTCAGGATCCACCTGTGATCATTTTTATGTCTCTCCACAGGTTCTTTGCAGCGTAAATGTTTGCCATCTTTAGACACGTTGTAAGTTATTGTTTAAATCCAGAAAGTTTCACGCATGTGCCCAACGCTGGAGAGACGATTCTTTTACTTGCCATCCATTTACTTGCCCTGGTAGAACAAAATGGTAAAAAAAATAAAACATGAAGATGTCGGTATTATTAAGTTAGTGCAAAGGGAAAATGCCGCAGAAAACCCGCTGAAGAATAACTCAAAACCACTCCTATTCTTCTACTTCCTCGCTCTCTGTTGTTGGCTACTCTACGGAGACCCGTTGCCATAGCAACAGACTGACAACAGCTCCACTAGTGTATCAGGATTAAACATCAAAAACCACACAAACATTTCCCACACAAACAACAGAACATTCGGTCTCTCACAGCATTATGTTTTCAAGCTTGATGTTTATTTTGCGATTATTAATAAGTGATCATTTGAACACTGGGAGAGTGAATTAGCTCATTTAAACTCCTGCTCTACTGATAATCTGTCAGACAGCTGGTGTGTGGATTGCCTTTTTTGATTTTTAACTGAAACGAAACACGTTGAATTCCACAGCACATCCACATGTTAAGATTGTCAAAGTCAAGCTAGCGTAACTACCTACTTCCCTCTCCCTCAATATTTTTACATTTAAAACATTTTCCTAACTTTTAGAATGTCGTACCTCGTTATCTAGCTGTTGTAGTGTTCACAATTAGTAGCAAAGCATTGCATCTCTTTCTATTTTATGTATCATGCCTACATTTAAGATTTAGTGCGTTATGTTGGCGACTTGACAGCTAAAACTAATGGTAGTCATCGTCAGCAAACAGCTTTTTCCTCTCAAGCAGGGAGCTGGAGGGCGGGATCCTGTGCCCATGACAACATGCTGCAATGTGTCTATGTTTATAACATGTTTATAACATCAGAAGGATGTTCTGACCCGTCTTAGCCAACTAACATGAACTCTCTGTTCAGTCCATTAGCAGCTGGTCTCTTATATCCCATTTCCTTAATTTCTAATGGCTTTGCCATCATGTCATTGGTGTTAAATTACCTTCATCCAACTAGAGGTGAGAACATTCTAATAAGGTCTGGAAGGTAGGAAAAAGAAAAGTCGATGCAGAACAACTCCACGTACCAAACACAGTCCTAGCAGGGACCGATTCTCTGTTTAGCCAAAATGACACCTGGGAAAGGATGACTGTCATGATGCACGGGAGGTACGTTTGAATGACAAAGTAACCAATCTTCCTCTTTAGGTGGAAATGAGCTGTCATCACAGTGTATTCACCTGCAAAAAAAGAAGACAAGAGCAATGTTAAAATAATACAAGTAAGAAAACATCTTCACTGGTGTATAAACCCTGCCACAAATCCATTTGGTTTATATAGGTTGTGATAGTTCCTATTAACGTCCTCTTTGTCTGGTTTGGTTTAGTCAAGTCAAGTTTATTTGTAAAGCACATTTCAGTAACAAGGCAGTTCAAATTGCTTTAAATCATAAAAACATCATACAGTCACTGATTATGAAACAAGCAAACATTACATTTTGTCAAACGCCATCTTCAAAAATCACATCAAACATGTTGATCAATGTTCCACTAATCAGAAGCAGCTGTAAGCAGGTGGGCTTTAAGCTTCGGTTTAAAGGAACTCACCAGGTGCATTTCTGTTACAAATGACAGTAAATCTTTGCCGCTATTCTGCTAATGTCGAAAAAACACAATTTTGCAGTTGCAGTGTTTCGATTCCAGAAGAAATTAAACTAAAATCACACACGAATAAGCGTCAGCACACGTTACGCGACAAGTCTAACAATCATGGCAGCGACGGATGTAAACGGTTACATGAGATTATATTCATAATCCAGCCATGGCGCTAGTGCTCATCATCCATCAGCCAATCAGAGGACACGTCTGTGTCTTACTCAAGGCCCGCCTGCTTGGGAGGGGCTACAAACACGGCTTGTTGGGGAAATAGTAGTTGGCGATTTTAAGTGGATTCAACACGTTGAGATGACACAGAGCTTTTATGAACTGAGCTCTGGTGGAGCCAGCTGCTCACTGGTCTGAAAAAACCAACAACAAACCATCATCCTCTACTACTTCCTGTTGTCTTCTTTGACGTTATCATCAGTAGTAACATCCGGTTGTTAATCATGTGACTCAAAAGAGTTTCCATGGTAGTTTTGCTATATACATGTATTACGATACGGCTGAAGAAGCACCTCATCATAACAAAAAATACCTTTTTATGAAGGTTTTTCTAAATTGGTGTGTTTCCATTATGCAAATGTATTTTTGCACTTTCAATTTGCACAATTTTATGGTGAATGGAAACACAGCTAGTAGTCTGGACGTTTGTTCCAGATTCTGGTGTTAAATTATAGCTAATACATAATTTGTGCCTGACACCCAATGAGTGCTTGAGATAGGCATCAACTCATGTGGACTTGCTATTTACAATAATTTAATAAATTACAGCCTGTTCTGCTAATAAAAAAATAAAGACACCTCTGTGTTTTCTTAGCAGCACAGTCGAATGTCTGACAGGAGCATGAAACTGTGTCAGAGCTGCACTAACAGGCAGGCTTTCCAAATGGAAGAGATCTGAAAGACCAGCCAAGATTAGCAATGAGAAGAAAAAGATGTGTTACCCATGGCAACAGAGCAGAGAAACATAGCTCATTTGTTGCGATTTGGAAATGAGGGCCTTGATACAGGCATCCATTTGGCATGAAGGAAGTCCTTTTCAGCAATGTGAACGAGGGGGGAGGGAGAGTGTCAACTCCATGGACTAATCCTAGAACGTCTTCTTTTCGTTCCCTCTTCTTTTTGGTATAAAAACCGCGGTATTGGTTGTGTTTCTGCTGGAGCTAATTCTCTCTGTCACCATTCCACAGCCACACACAGAAGCTCAGAAGCTCTCAGTACCCAACGGAGAGCTCTACATCTTGTGTAATTTCATTTGCATGCCAGTCCCCGTGCCTCGGCTGTGGATAGGGGGAGGTGTACGAGCCGCGCGCTGGAAGAGGCCGAGTTTCCTTCGCAGCAACCTGCGACGCTTTCATCCGGAGGGAAGTTAACGACTGGATCCCACAGAAAGTAGTCCCATCAGCCAAAGCACGCTCGGATCCCTGATAGCGGCAGGGACTAATTTAGGAATCACAACGGGGTTATATGGCGCTTAAGATGCATAATTTAATTTCTTACAAATAATGCTACTAAATAGACAAAAGCAAAACCTTACCGTTTTAAATAAAGTAGAAAAAAATAATCATAGCAACATTTCTACGTTTTTAAGATGCCAGAACGACCAGAGGTTTTCTGGCTATATGGAGGACAGATTAACATCGTGTTTCCCCTCCTCCACTTGTTGCTGTACACTTCTTTCCCTCATCAGAACAAGATAAGTTCAGCTGTGTGGAAACATTTACAAATGATGAAAGTTATGATAGACTAAGTTAACTTTCAAGAGTGAAAAATGTTTTTATTCTTTAAAGAAATACTATTGACTACCCACTTCACCCATGAGGTTCTTAACTTCATTAAATAATGCCTTCCTCCTCTCTATTTGGTCACATGATCAGTGTTTTTTTTGCAATTTATAGTGTTCAATAAAGTTCAAAATACAACAACAAAAGAAGAAATTAGCTGAGCTTACTGCACTGTTTGATCACTAGCGTCAATAGGAATGTGCGTTATTGAATTGAAATAGGTTTTTTTCCAAAGTGCCTACACACAACACTTGTTGTGAATTGGCGCTAAATATAAGAATTGAATTGTATTTAATTGAACTGCACTTCGGTTAGGAATTTGGACAGATCACTAAAACACATCAGCAGCTAGGCTGGAGTGGCCTAGTCAAATTCTTGGCTCAAATCCAATTGAGATGCTGTGGAGTGGGCTTTTTACATCTATAGGGATGACCGTTTTCACAAACCCAGCGTTTAGGCTTGGTGGGATATTACTTTTCGCCAATTCTCTGATAATAAAATGTATTTGATGAGCCGAAGTGTGACGAAAAGGGAAAAACCAGAAGAAATCTGTATGCGTGTCGGACAACATTATTGTCGTCAAGTTTGCAAAGCCAGTCATTTTTTTAAAGTGCCCAGATAGAAAAAAGTAGATTTTAAGACCAAGCAGAAACAAGTGAGTCGTGTTGTAACGGCTTCGTCTTGCCTGGCTGGACGGTACGGCTACAGATGCAGCAGGATGTCCGACCCCGTCAGGTCTCAAAGCAGCTTCGTTAGCGCCCAATGACCTAGTTTGCTAGCACGCTGCACACCAACACTGACACAAGAGCGATGAATGATTAATGTGGAGCCAGCCAATCAGATACTGTGGAGAAGCCAGTTAGACGAGAGAAACAGCGACTGGCAGCATTCTGCCTTCCACTGACGCACCAAACGCCACTTAACCCAGATAGGAGCGTGGAGTGATGATGGCAAATTGTTGCTCAGTGAAACTGCAGCAGGGATTCCCCTGATAATGGGATTCACTCTCTGGGTGGGGGGAATACATACTGGTAAAGGTTATCTAATGGGAGATGTTGGTGGAGCTCTTGGTTCAGAGACATGTAGAAAATAAGTCCAGAATATTTCTACAATATAGACCGAAATATCTGGACATAGCAGAGAGCTATATGTAAATTCATTACTGTCATTTTATAAGGAAGGAAGCTCTGCAGACTGCCCACTATTCCCTCAAGAGTTCAGCTTGCCGGCTGCACGGTTCTGATCGATGTCCGCCGCCAGGGACCAACTCCTCAGAGTCTTTCATAACCATCAGGTGTGAATCCGACTTTAAGCATTTCAATCTCATCTGGTTGTCTTCAAAACACAACCATTTCTAGGTTTTTTAAAGTCTGTGTTTTATTTAAGCACCTCATCTAATCGACAACACTTTAAGGAATACGTGGCCACAGCTTCTCTAAGTAGGAACAACAAAACTTGTCATGAATTGCGGGTGTTGAGGTGGTGAGGCAGACGCTGTAGACCCAGGTTGTGACAAATGAATGATTTTAATGGTGAATGTCCAGCAAAACACAGTCCAAAATAACGGGCAGCACGGCCGAGCGGAAACCAGGGCTCGACGCCGGTAGCAACCGTAAAAATGAAGGGACAACGGAACAACACGAACGCACATTAGACGAGGACCCGACAAAGAACAGACACACAGGTGACACTAAATACACTGGGGGTAATCAGGGAACAAGAAACACCTGGGAACTAATCAAGGGGAGAACAGGACAACACGGAGACACGGAGACACTGAAAACTCGAAATTAACACACAGAAAACACAGAACACGACAAAAGCATGGAAATGGAGGCTGTGTAGTATGTGTTTGTCCTGCTGTAATTATGACCAACTTTTTATCTTTTGTGGCACCAGATTGAGCAACCTGGAAACCTGTTACAGAAATATGTGCACTAGAACAAGATCTTCACATGGTGCTGCATGGTGCAGTTATGCCATCTGTGTATTTTATGATCTGGTAATGCAGAAGTTGACCATTTTCAGTCACAAGGAGTGAAAAAGCTAAAATTTCATAAATTTGGAGGACAAAAGTGAAGTTTTGTTAGGAGTTTTGCAGTGTATGTTGGGCCACATTCACAAAGTTCTGAAAATTTTTGAGAACATGTCTCAGCCAAATTTTAAGCAAAAATTTCTCAAGTGAAATTCTGACCATTAATTAACTACTCTACAGACCCCCGCTTCAAAAAGTGCTATTAAGCCTCTTCTAACCTGTCACATACGTCTTCTGACCAACCCTCAGTTAAAGTTAGGGCTGGAAAATAAACCCATCATAATACCAATCTATTATGTCGGATATAATGTTCAATAATTTCACTAAATCCAGAACCGCACAGCATCCTGGGGGATGTAGGCGGAGGAAAGACCGTAGCCACTAATCTCTCCTGGCTAGCAAAGCCAGGTTGTTGGCATCAACTACGTCTCTCATTCTATGGTTACCTAGCAACAACATGTTGAGTAACTTGCGCAGCAGTAGTTTCATGTTTTGACACCGTGCCTCACGACCGCTAAAAAACATGTAAAGCAATGGCATGGAGTGAAAGGAGAAAATGAGAACAACTTCTCCAGAGGTAATTATGGCTTAAACAAGGTCATGTCACCAGTTTGGCAGTATTTCAGATAATTATTGATTATAATTAACGATTATAACAATATAATCGTTACTGACATGTAACGATTATATTGTGATACGATTTCCGGCCACATCGTCCAGCCTTCAGCTTGAATGATAAATAGCTTCTGATATCTTTGTGTCTTCTGAAACGTTTCTCACCATCTGTGGAGCGCTGTGCTACAACTTTATCATTAGTTTACACAAATTCTTTTTCAATGGCAATGTGCACTGTTACCATAACAACACACCTTGAATCTGGTTCATCTGTCAGGTGAATTTTGCGACCCCTCAGGGCTTCACTCTCCAGCCGCCGCTCTTGCCCTCCCCCCTCCGTTTTTTTGTTGTTGTCACAAAGTCACGTGACACGTCTGCTTTGACCCTGTTCTGTTAGCCGTTTACGTCGCCACGGCAGCGCGGGGCGTCCCAACCTCACCCACAGCCGTCACGCCTACACGGCACTGATGCAGCCGGCCTACTTAACACGTTTTGTGTTCCTCGCTGCCTCCACCTGCTCCAGCTCTGCTGCTGTTTATGCGTTCTCCCCAGAGGGCATTTATTTCTGAGTTAATAACCACTAAGAGGTTGTTTTGCGCGATGCCCTGTATGATATCTATCACTGTGCTGCGTGTGACTCCATATTGCCACAGCGGAGGGCCTTGTCAAGAGAGCCAGTTATAATGCAGTCAATTGATATTAATGCTTTTTAAGCAATAGGAGATTAATTAAAACTGTGGAGAACTCTCAAGACTTGTAAAGGTATTCATATGCCTTACATTTTTTTCCACATTATGTCATATTATGACACCATGGGATTTAATCAAAGTTTATTATTGCATATTGTAAAGGAGATATGAAAGGATCTATAGTTTGAAATAATTTTTACAAATAAGAATCTGAAAAGTGTGGCACAAATATGAAAGACTCACCTAGCCTAAATTGTCAGGTTTAGGACTGAACGATTAATCGGATTAATCGATTATTGAAATAATCGTCAACTAATTTAGCAATTGATTAATCGTTCACTGGAGTATACAGTCTCAAAGAAAGCCGATTTTATGAAAGAACAATGTATTCAGAGCAGTAATTAAGTCAAAACTGGAGAAAAAAAAAATGCATTTTACATTTAAGATAAACAAAATAATTATATGCTCTACACAAAACTCCTGAGGTGACAGACAGACATCACCCGGTTTAAATTCTGTAAATTAAATGCTAGTAAGCCTTTAATCCAGTAATTAATCGTTTAATTGAAAAAATAGTCAGCAAATCATCCAAACACAGCATTGATGTTAAGTCATGCAGAAGGGGCTGAGCTTCTCACACGTTGATATTAGAAGTATTTCTTTTAGCTGCACCTTTGCAACAAATGATCAGGTGTTCACTAAAGGAATGCTAAGTTATTGCATTTTAGGCAATAAAATGTTTATTATCTAAATTAAGAAGAGGAATTTAATTATTTATTTCCATCTTTTAATGCATTTCTAATAAATGAAAAATCTGGTTAATCGATCGACTAATCAATTACTAAAATAATCGCTAGCTGCCGCCGCAGTCAGGTTATTTGCTCATTAAATGATTTCTGAAAGTGATTGAATGCACAGGGGGTTAAATATAGATGAGTTTCAAATTTTGATTTTGAAAATCTTTTTTATATCCCACGTTTTTCTTTCTTTTTTGCAGTTATGTGTCACTTCTATCACTTGAAATTCCCAAAAATAAAATTTGGTTTGTAAACTAAATGCCTCATGACGGCTGTCCAGCACAGTGGCGAAGAGGTGACGGATTTTTGTTCAGCACCTGGTCACAACGCGATCATTGGTTTGACGACAAACTCATATTTACACCAAAAGTAAGATGCAATCAAATGTAAGATAATATCAAGCTGAAGCCCAGACTCCAGTTGTGTTGAGTTAAATGTATTAATCGTTACAGATGAGTTGAAAACTGAACCAGTGTGACGTTGCATAATGTGAGCTGTGTGCCGTCGTCTAAGATAAAAATGGCCGGGCGTGATTTCAGAGTGAGTTATGTTTCTGAGCGGCCGCTGCAGAAAACATCACTGGCTCTTCTTGTTTTTGCTGAAGAATCCCACTAACTCTACAGTAGCTAAATCTACGGTCAGGTTTACTTCTTCATGGCTCACAAGCAGCACTTTATCTGATCTTCCAGACTGTCTCAACATGATATCTCTTTCTTTTTTTCCCCACACATGCACAGCAACATATACTGTAGATGCATGCTACCTCAAGCCCTGCCCCCATTTCTTGTCATCTGTGTTAGCATGCTTGCGTGAAATGTTGCTTCTATTTTTAGCCGTCATTTTCAGTTTTTTTTTTCTTTCTTTTTTTTTTAAACGGTGTGGCCTATTTTCTGGAGCATTTGTTTTCTTGGTTTTCTGTCTTTTCTAAAGCTGGAACTTGACAAGTGATTTGCTTAAATCATGTATTGTTCTCGTTTCATTCAGGCCCCAAGAAGCAAAGGGAGAGCTTCTTTTCAGCGCAGACAGATGTCTCTTGGATTTTATGCAACCGAGCAGGCTGCATGAGAGAACTGAGGGGAAATAGAAAGCAATTACATTCTGGGAGGCGAGATAACTTTTATTGGGCTTGATTGGAGTCGTAATTAACCCTAAATGAAATGTAAAGCAGGGCACAGCCGTGTTAAGAGCACTTTTCTTTGTTAACCATAAAACAACAGTATTTAGCTTTTTGCATTATTTCATGTAGATATCTGAACTGACCTTTAATCCAGGAGTCTCTGTTCAATTAAATGAGGTTAAAACAAAGCCATTCTGCTCAAGCCAAACCAGCAGTCCTGATATTTAATAATAAATCAGATGCAAAAAGAAAAATAAAAACAAAGTGAGCATGCAACACGTAGGAGGTTGAGGAGCTCAGCATCCTCTCGAAGAAGAAAAACTGTTTGGTTTTCATACACTGCGACAAAACTCAGAAAAAGATTCGAAAGTGCCGAGCCCACAAAAACCAAACAGCTGAAGACATCACTGCAACTCTTAGATCGGACCTGACATTGATTGCTGCAGAAATAATGACTAAAGATGCTAGTTTTACCGCATGCTCAGCAGGTGTAGCCCTTACAAATATTGGCTATTGGCGTTTCCCAAGCTGAAGGATACACATGTCAAACTCAAGGCCTGGGGGCCAAATCTGGCACGCCATAAGTTTTTATGTGGCCCTCTGGACTCCCCAATCTTTACAATCGAAAAAGCCAATTTTGCCGTCAGTCTTGTTTAGAGCCATAAATGATACGAGACCATTTGGAAACATTTTGACAGAATCTTGTTGTCATTTTCAAAGGACCAATGTTTGATTTTTTAAAAAGATTTTGTTGGCTCTCGTGGCCTTTATTTGACAGTAGTTAGACAGAAAAGAGGGTAATGAGAGAGGGAGAAGACATACGGCAAATGTCAGCAGGCCGGGAATCGAACCTGCCCGCATGCTCAGGTTTGATTCTGAGGCGAATCGAACCTGGACTTAGTCCACCGCCACAAGGACTAAGTCCTCACTACGTGGGTCGTGCTTTGCCCCTACGCCACCACAGCAACCCGATGTTTGATTTTTATGTCTTAAAATAAATAAAAACCTGAAACCAAAAAAACCAGTTTAAAACCTAAAGACCGAAAATACATCTAATAAATATTTTTCAACAACAAGAACAACCTGCTTTGCGATCACATTTTAAACTTACGTTTAAAATGGCTCCGTTTTTAGCTATCATTTTATCAATTAAATCACAGCAGTTTTTATCTGTTTTCTGCCAAATTACATGAGTGTGAAAAGATGTTCAATATTATTTAACTTTAAGAATTACTCATCAAATGCAGAACCAGCCATTGATTCTTATTTTAACAGTTTGTTACTGGGTAGTTTTATCAATACATTCTGCATCAACCAGCTTTGGACATTCATGATCTTGATGTGGCCCAAAATGAAAATGAGCCCGACGCCCCTGGTGTGATGAGTTTGCTTCTAGACGTCTGCTGGAGTCCCATCGGCTCTTACCTGTGCTCGATTTGATGCGTTCCTGTCCAACAGTTTGACCAAGCAGGTCGTACTGGTTCAGGCGGGAGCTCTCCTCTTCCACCACCACCGAGTCGGAAGCATTTAAGGTCCAAGCGTAAGTCACCTCTGAGGTTGTGTAGGCGTCTGGAAAAAAGGGAGGAGGATAAACCCAAAGGGGAATAATCCTGAGGCGGTTACAGATATCAATTATTTTACTTTTTTCAGTGACCCAAATGAAGCATCCCTGCTACTGTGTATTTAAAGGGGCAGTATGATGTATAATCAACTATTTTTGAGCTTTACGTCATGTTATAATGTTATCCCCTCATCTGAAACATACCTGTAGTGTTGCTTTGATTCTGTCATGCATGTCTGAGAAATCTTTTAATCACCATGGCAACCATTCAGCTGAGCAAAACTCTTTGTGGGATCTAGCCTCGCCTTCGAGGATGAAGCTCCTCCTCACAGCTGCAGTTTTCAAGCTTCCGCCTCTCCCGCGACTCCCCCCCATTCAGCTCCTTCAGACTAGCCAGCAGCAATTAGCAAACACCTGGTGGAACTGTGTGTCTGCTGAGCTCATTATAGGAACTACTTCTCAGTGAAACGCTGGTAAAAAACCATTATTATTAAAGGGTTAATAATAGAGGTGTGATGACTTCCTGAAGGCGGAGGTTCAGAAAGAGCCGGAGCTTCTTAAAGAGACAAAGGCCTAATTTTAAGGCGTTATTTCCAGAGTCAGATTTCTTTTAAGTCAAATTGAATATATACAGAATGTTACTGAAGGTAACTAAGTTACTTTCTTGAGCAATAAAATGGCGCTATGTGCCTGGAAAATATAATACTGCCCCTTTGAAGCATAAGCTTTGAATCAAAGCCCTGTTGACGTTTTCTGTTCTTGTTTGACTGCGTTAAGAAAACGCGATAAAACACTTTTTTACTGTAAGTCATCACATGAATGCTAAACATGTATTTCATTTGCTCCAGACGTCAAGGCATTTCAGACATGACCTACTGAGTTCTGATGTCTGATAATGGCTAATTATTAATCTCCACTTTTCCTGTAACCAGCTTCACAGCTTAAAGCAAAAATTAAAATAAATTTTAAAAAAATCAGTCATCCAAATGTAAAGAAGCCATAGCACCTAATGAAAGACCTCAGCTCTCCAAAGAAAAATATTTGGATGATTTTAGCAGAAAATAAGAGCATTTTCCCTGTCGATGCTATTATGTTTAAACTTTTAACGCTGGTGCACTGCTGTTGATATTTGTAGGGTCACTGCCAGCTGAGCCGTGCATTTTAGTTTCACTCGGTACTCAGGCCGCTCTTGCCCCGAGGAACCAGTGAGGTGCAAGGCAGACAAAAGGATTGCATCTTAGTTGCAGTTGCCTCAGGCTCTATCATCATGAGAGTTACTCACAGCTGCCAAATTTTAGAGGACAGGAGTGAAAGTCCATGGGGAAATCCTCCAGATGCATTGGGCACTCGGCATGCACTGTTAACCTGCATCCAATTCACAGAACGTTAGCGAGAATTTGCAAATGCATGAAAAGTAAACAGCACAGGTTATACACAAACAAATAATGAAAAAAAATGTAAATGAAACTAAAAAAGCTGCATGCACCATTCAAGACACTAAACATCTCCAGTGCCTTGAATTGGAAATAATTTGCCTGTGTTTTAACCAGCAGAGCACAGTAAACAGGAGGCTGCAGAGAGGCTAAACTCTCTGCTCTCTGCTGTTTGTAGCCTATAGCACAACACATGACGATACATAGCTAAAACAGGATATTTTTATTCACTGTATCTCACTGTTTGACTAAACATGTCCTGTTTTAGGTCAGCTAGAATTATTTAAGAATTGTTTTATTGTTTCAACTAGTTACATAGCGAGCTAAGAAAGCTAGCTTAGTCTCAAACTTGAACTGCCGCTAATTGCTAAAGGCTTATGACTTGTGTTTAACTTTGCTTTCTAAGGTCTCCTTTGCTTTATGCTATGTTGTTTTTATTTTTATTTTTTTGCGTGTCTTTATAGTCTATGTGGAATAGGTTTCTCTTTGCCACTCTGAGGATTTCTGCAGCTACGAAAGTTAAAGAGCAGTCAGTTCTCACAGCTTCTTGTCAGGAAGCTAGTTCTCAAGTCTATCTTGTCAATAGTTTTGCACTTCTGTCCTTGAGTATAAAAGACATTTCCTATGTTTGTAGGTCGGAGCTTACTCTCTGTCTTTGCTCTCATCTTGTGCGAGATACTTTAATAAACCTGACTAATGTGATTTTCCCATAATGCCTGGCTCTCATGGCTAGATTTTAAGATTGTCGGTTGATTTTCAAAATCTGAGAGAGCCCCCACCTATGACAATACAAAAACGTCCCGGTTCTAACAGGTTTGGTCCTACAATGTGTGGTGTCGAGCTACACGGTAAATACAGCAAACCACACACAGACAGATTTCCAATTACCGTGAATCATCACGATAACTGGATCGTCCTTAGGATGATTGGAAGGGAAAAAATGGGTCAAAAGTTTTACCGTGTGAACCAGGCATTAGCAGTGGATAATTTCACTTTTCCTCCACAGAACAAAGAGCAAAAAGACATTTGTGGTTTGCAAGCAGGGTTGGCTTTCCAAGCAAAAATGTTTGGTTATTTTCTACCAAACCAGATCTAAACCTGTTCTAATGCTTTGCTGGGAACCAATCTGCCACTCTCGGGTCTTTTTTGGTTTATGCATTGGCTGGATACACTAAGTTACAGTTTTGATTTTCTTTTCTTGAACAAATGCAAACCGGAAGAGACTTTGTACTGCCAGAGCTGAGAGTTGTTAAGAGATTGGGTTGATATTAATGCTTTATTGAGCCTGGCAAACGAACCAGATCTCTGCGTATTTAGTGAAGACCAACAACCAGTCAAAATGTTCAAAACAAATTAAGGCCTGCACATGCACCACAAGAACAGAGAAATTAGTCATTTTGCCTGAGGTGGAGAGAGCAAAAACAGAGTTCTTTAAGAATAAGACATTTTATACTTCAGAAGAACTGGCGCTGAACTTTAGGAATGTTTTTATAGATTTATCTTCCAATGTGCCATTTGTCATTGTAGTGATCACTAGAACGATGGTTCTCACTCCCCACACCAGGACAACGTTCTGGCCAGAGCTGCAGGAACAGAATATCATTTTCTCTGAGACGATACATTTCCCCATTCTGTGTAGAGAGCGTGGGTATAAACCGTGATTTCAGTCCTTCTAATTTAATACAAAAACAATTTAAAATCCCTTGTTCATGTTCAATACTATTCCTAATTTCTGAAACTATATTTACCTTGCTTAAGTTATTGAAAAACAATTACTTCATTAACACATCTTTAAATTCAACTAATATTCTTACAAAGATCTTAAAAAGTTTTTTATTTATGTAACTGAAATCTGCGGATTAATGAAGGTTGAATAGAGAGTATGATAATACCAACTCATTGTATCTGTTCTTTCTTCTGTTGTGTGTTTTGAAGTGAATGTAAATCACTTCTATAGCCGTGTGACTTACATCCACTATAAGTCAATAATTCAATAATAAAGATTCTTTAAATTTCATCCTAATTTAAAGATTATTTCAACTGATATTGTGATTAAATTCTTGGACTTCTTGAGTATTGATCAGAACTGGAAACTGGTATTGTGCAGATTTTTTCACAAGCAAACGGTTTTAGTTCAGTGAAACGTTTCTAACGTTCAGCTATATTACAACTATGGTTTGGAGGGACGCAGCGATAGCGAGGTTTAATGTAACAGAGAGAAAACCCAACAATTATTAAAAGAGACATTTTTAGTGATGTAATAACGTGACGATGCGGTGCAGAAATCCCAACAATTTATTTTGCTGTGTTTTTATAGTTCAGAACCAGAACAAGCCCCGGTTTAGCACTAGAATCTTTCAAGACTAAACACTCAAGACTAAAAGTGGTGTTTGACGTTGTGTTTGAACATGAAGGTGTAATTGTTTTTACCTCATGGTGTAGAGCAGAGTCCCGTCGTCTTTGATCCGTAACAGTTTATTGGGCATGGTCATGTTGTGCGCCACAGACTTTTTCCCGTTGTGAAAGAAGGTGTCAGGAGTCCAGATCTTACTCGCCATCAGGTTGTTCAAGGGCAAAATGTTCATCGGCCCGTGAAACGTCAACCTCTCATCCCTCCAGCTTTGCCGGAAGAAAACGTCTATAGTGTACTCCTGAGGATGGGGAAAGTGAATTGGTGAAAAAGTGATATTCCTGTTTTTTTCCCCCTTTCTATTCCTGTGTGAAAACTAAAAACCCTTCCCTGCTAAATATAGCGGAGGAAAACAGTGCACAAGTCCACTCATGATTTATGGATGTCTACAAGCAGCATCTTCACAACTGACTTCATCTGCCACTTTAAAACCTTTTCCTGCTTGACAAAAGATCCATTAAGGTGCGGCCTGCGCTCTCTGTCTTATTCCCTGGGTTGGTGTTTTCCCGGCTTGTGAGGGCAGAGCAAACCCCCTGACCTAAAACCCAGAGCTGTCAGAAGGAACCGCACACACAGATTTAGGGCAGAAAGCACAGCACAGCACTGTGAAATGCAAGTATGTGTGAGATTCACAACCAAGAGTGGGAGTGAGAGATACAGAGATGTTTTTATCTCTTTTCCTTTTTACATCACAATCGAAAAGCCTCTAATATTTAGATCTCTGGATGGTGAAACTGCAACTGAACCCTCATGTAGCTCAGCGGCACCCAGGAGGATTAGATGCCATTTACGTCTTTGGTCATCTTAGGCAGGGGTGGATATAGGAGAATAAGTTTCAGAAAGAGCAGGAGCTTTTAAAGAGACAGGGGTCCAATTTGTTAAATTACACAGTAAAATTTCTTTTGAGTCATATTTGATATAATCAGCAATTTTATAACAACTGAAGTTAACATAGTTACTTGTCTATGATCTAAAAGGGCACTATGTGACTGGAAAATACATAATGCTGCCCCTTTAATAAAACATAAAATGGATAAAGGCAAAAAGTTTCAGCTCAGTTTTCTGCTCTATGTTTAAGTCTTAACTGATTACACTGAAAAGCTCATAGGCCTCTTTGACTATAAGATTCTTCTTTTTGGCTTTAAGCAATCTGGTTCCCATGTTACTTCTCTTTTTATTTAACTTCTCATATGACAGGATTATATGACTCTATGAAACAGTATGCATGTCGGCATGTCAATAATGTATTAAATGAGTCGCCTGTGGTGGTGGAAGGATGATGATTTGGGCTTGTTTTCTCTTCTGCTTTCAGTTACTGAGCAGAACATGAACTCCTCTTTATGCAAAGTGATTCTTGTGACAAATGTGAGACCATCTGCCATGTGACCATCTGTGAGACTCAGAAGATGACTCCTCTGAGTTACTGCAGCTAAAGGTGCTTCTAAAAGCTACAGTTTCGTCACTGCGATCAGTTCTTTTACATTTAGGCTCACTTTGTGCTCATCAGTCAACAACATGGCTTATTGTGACATCTTAGGTTCAAATCACCTCATTTTTTCCCCAACCACTGACATTTCTGTGTAGAACATACTCACAATGAAAAGGTTGTATTTACCTTAAATGCAAAATGTGTATATTTTTGTAGAATTTTAGTTCTGAGTGTTGTGTTCTTTCAGCAAATGGCCGTTTTTGAGACTGTATGCTCCAGTTAACGATTAATCAATTACAAAAGTACTTCACGATTATTTCAATAATCAATTCATCATGATTAATCTGACTAAAAGTTTCAGCCCTAATTACTAATCAAAGCTTCTAGACACTTGATATATAGCAACAGTTTGGGATGCCCAATAGGTGTTGGATTTTCTGATCCCAACGAGTGTGAAGGCCCCTGTGGTTTAATTAAAACCCACCTAGAGATGAATTTTTATACATTAGGGCTTTAGTTGAGCTGCGCAGTGAAATCTTCCTCCAGTGAAATGAAATTATTGAATGTTTCCCTATCAGATGTTTGCCCATCTGTCCATCTGTTCATGCGCAATATATTTTGAAAAATAGACATCAGGGGTGCAATTAGGCAGACTGAGCACTCCACTTAGACAATTAGTCACAGTACATCACATGTGGGTGGTGATTTTTAGAACTGGGATCTTCGCCCATGCAGCAACAAATCTTTCACACAGTTTGCAGACTTAATACGCATTTCATTCCATGCAGGAGATGTTTTGTTTTAAGCCAGGAGATCTATGGTGTAAAAAAAAAAAAAAAAAAAAAGTTTCATCACACATCCAGGTTCTCTGATTGCTAAATCGACTGATCAAGCACCTGGAAAGTGGGAGCAGATAAACAGAAATGGGGCTGAAGCAAAGGTGGCCATGTGTTTCAGAATAACAAGCAGGAGGGCGCGGGATAAAGAAAGCAGTGACTTGAATACCAACAAGATGTTCAATAATGTATGAGATGAAAATTTAGAGATGAATAGACATCGTGCCGTAGTGTGGCTTCTGTATCATCTGTGTGTGCGTGTGTGTGTGTGTGTGTGGACAGAAAAAAAACAGAGTGATGTAACAGCAAATGGATAAAAAGGGCCTACATGACTAAAATAAAGCAAACAGAAGCACTCTGCTCCTCCAACAACAGCTGAAGAATCACAGTGAGTATCTGCACTCACCATGTCGGTGTCTGAGACCGGCCCAAAGCTGGTGACGAAGATGTTGGTCTTCACCTCGGTTACCCTGTCTGGATCAGAGAAAAAAGCCCGGTGTCATCTCCTACAGCGTCTTTCCTGCCTCAGAGACCATTAACATACAAAACAGGAGATGGGTTTGTTCGTCGGACAGTCACTGAAGTGCCCATCTGGCCCCTTTCACCAGATAATCTCAGGCTGAGATACCCGGTAAATTATTATTTTCTAAAAGACTTTTGTGTGTGACTCCCACAATGTGGAAAAGTGAGGTGCAGAAATACACTTTTAGAAAGAGAAACTTGTTTATATGTGGAAAGTAGAAACTTTTAGTTGGTTTTCTCCAAATAGAAAAGAAAAAGCGAGGAATGTATAAAAGTAGATAATTTTTAATGACTTGGGTAGATTTGGAAGCACTGGGCTTCCCAAAAACAGTGAATGTTCCATGTTTCCACTTCTATGTAAATAGGGTTTTAACTCAAACTATATGTAAATGACTTATATTAAACTGTTGGTTCGGAAAGTGCAATTAGACACTCTAAATACAATGTAAAAATTAATAATAAAGCTCAGAGCACAAAGCATGGAATTAGAGTTGAGTATATCTGATGGATCTAGAATTTTTTTCAATAACTGAACCGATACAGATATTAATATCGGATCGGTGTTATTGGTGAGCATTGCGATCATTAACATTATCATCGTCACACTAAAATCCTACATGCAGCTCCAAGCTATAAGGGCAATCAATATTCATTCTTTACATCTTCTATTTCCAGACATCAATAAGTGAGAAAACTACTAAAATCAGAAGGATATCAAATAATAACTTTCCTCAAAAGCACGTTTACAAAATACAGTCTGAGCAGAGCTTTACGATGTGAACCTGCAGAGCTCAAACAGCCTCAGAGAGGTGAGGTCAGACTGACGGACTCCGTGTAGGGAATTGGAGACACGCAGCGAGTTAAAATCTTAACCTTGCAGGGCGGCCTGAGGCTGTGGTGAGCGCACCGCGAAGAATCAATAAAATGAGAAACTTGGAAAAACTACAAGGAGAGATTAGAAGAAGCATCTTGGTGTGTTTAACTCTTCTTTTGAAGACGGTGGAACCTGATGTGAATGGTTGACGCATGAAACCAGAGTGAGGCTTTATGTCTCATCCAACGGTAGGAAATTATAGGATTGGAGTGGAACCGGTCTGGACCTAAAGGAGGTGGAAACAATGCCCCATCAGTGTGCTGTAGGGACAGTCCTGCTGTGCAGTCTTTATTTCAAACTAATTAGCAAAACTCAGTAAAATTATTCCAGCAAAAACAGTCTGGTTTTGCCTCTTAACTATTTAAAATAAACAATTGCTGCTGCTCTAACCATCTGGTCTACTGGTCAATCTGAAGATTTACGTCTCAGAGGAAACAAACCATAAGATCAATTAGAATTACGTTACTTTACTTTTTTTGAAAAATTCCTTGAAATGACACTCATTGTGAATTAATACAGCAAAAAATAATCTGGTTTATTAAAAACCCATGTTTTGCCATTTTTATAACCGGTGTTATTTTGCCATCTTTTTTATACAGTAGTTCATTAAAGCTGCAGTGTTATTGTGGTCTGGGAGTTTCTTTTCTGAAGCGTTTTATAGCACTGTGAATGGTAACTGTGCAACATTGTGCAGAAAAAGAAACAACTACTAGGCTGGAGCCTCAATCTTTACAAGCAAAATAACAAAAACATTAAAAAAAGTCAACTCGGCATATCGCTCACGGCCAATCAGCTGCATAAGCAACAATTAAAAATAACAAAATTACTCATTAATGTAATTTTTGATTGAACGGTAGAGTTTGCTACATGTAGATAATTCACTCTCCCGACAGGAGTTTTAGTTATTAGTTAAAAAAAAAATGCAATTAGCAACAGCAATTAACAATAATTAAGCCTAAGGGTTCAGATTTTAGAGCAGAGGATTCTGGGTATGTTGTAACGTCGAGAAATCACAACCCTGAAATATAAGCAAAAGCCCAAAACAAAACAAACATATAATTATAATAAGTCATCAAAAACACAAATCCACCACCAAATGGCAGCTCAGGTGAAACCGCATTGCACAAGAGGAACATAACCGAAAACGAGCTTGTCTCCTGAGGGGAAGAACGTGTTTACTGTTTGAAAATATCAAGAGTGCATTTAATGCCTGAGGACTCCAGGATCTGTGGGGATAAGGACAATACCTAAAATTCATTTATTCAGCAACAAAAGTCCCAGACATGTGCTTTCCATGCAGTCTGAATCATTTGGTGCAGATGGGTCCACTGAGCCGCGTTTAATTGGTAAGACACAACCTGCATGTGTTAGGGACTGCGCATTCCTCTGTGCAACTATCCAAATGTCAGCTTCAACTCCTGCCAGTTTGGACACAGGGGAAGGAGACAAACCAAATGCTGGACTGAATTTCATCAGTTTGGAGAGACGAACTCTTTGGCCAAACAAACTGGGAACAAACAAACTGTGCCGGGCTTAATAATAATTAAATAATTAAAGCTTGTCAGGGAGAAATCTTTGATACATGATGAACATTAATGTAATGTATTCAGGTTGTACAATGCGGGGCTGACTTCTTCTTTTTTGTTTTTCAAGAATTAGCAATGAAAAATAAACCATTAAGAGAAAGACGTACTGCCATAATGTAAATGGCATTGGACGATCCAAAACAGTCACTAGCTGAATCTGAGTTTCCATTGCAAAACGTTTTCAATATTCCACTAATGTCGAAAAAACACAATTTGCGATGGAATAAGAAACACTTAAAATCACGCGAGAATCATCATCCTGCTACTACTTCCTGCCGCCTTCTTCATCTAGTAACATCCTGTTCTTCATCACGTGACTCGTGTGGGGTGAAAAAAAATGTTTGGAAAAACACATTAATTTCAATAAAATCAACAAAGAAACAAACAGGTGTGGAGCCCATCCAATCACGGCTCTGTATTTGTTGACTGTCCTGTGAAACAAAACTCCAAATTATTCACGGAGAATGTTGCTGTTCTCACATCTTTTTGTAGAGCTTATCTAAAATATACATTTTTTAAAAAGTGCAGCTTGTGTAAGCTAAAATACCTCACACATAAAGCTACCTGATACACGATTGGCTGCTGTTTGAACAGCAGCCAATCCAAGAATAAAGATGTTAGTTCCTGTGCTAGCGATAAGACCTTTTCTGCTGGGTGTACTTATCCATATTAAGGTTTATTTGGTGTTTGAAATACTAATACAGACAGATATAAGTGTTTTAGACGGATTTTCAAGTATTCGTTTCAGCTATGGAGCATACAGATTAACACAATACCACGAAGGAAAAACTTGTATCAGAAATGGAAACTGCAAAAAAACCCCCGCCATTTTGTGAATGATCAGATTTTCACTAAACAAGTCATTCTCCTCTTTCTACCCCCATCAGCTCCAGCTAAAAATAATTTTTCACTGAAGGAAATGGAAAACATTTTTTAACTGAACAACATTTAAAATCTCTCCAGGGGGAAGCTGCTGCCTTAAATAAATATCTGAAGGTTTCCTGATCTGCAATAAAACTAGGGGTTCGGTTTTTAAGTCTCCGTCTCTCTCTCTCACGTTACTTGAAATGTGAAAACCGTCTCCAAGCCCGTCTACCGAGTGAGCACGCGCAGGCAGCTGCGTTCGGCCTCTTTTCCAGGCGTTGCAAACCAAAGTTCGGTGGAGCGTTAACAACGTTTTCCCCACAGATGCCACAGACGGATCTAATGTGTTTACTGCGTGGAAAACTGCATCTGATGTCGTGTTGTGTTCCCTTCCTAAACTCGGTTTGTAAAAGCTGCTTCCCCGGTGTCGCGCCTTTGTACGTGGATGCGTGCAGTACAGCGGTACATGCCGAGTGTTGCAGGATTTGGTTTAATGAGGTAAGGGGTTAAAAGAAAAACATCTGATTTACGTTTTCATGCTTTTGAAAGACGTGTCGGATTCCAAATGATCGCTTCAACAGAGCTGCAGTTGCAACCAGATGTTTACATGTCCCGTGTAAAAAGACACAACCTTTTTCTCCTCGACTGTCTGAGATCAAACCAGGCTAAACTTCCTGCTTGCTAAATGCCAGGATAATTTTCTGATTTCTTATTTTTTCATTACTTTTTTCAGAATCTCAGGTTTGCTTATATTGCTGTGGGTTTATACAATGACGTCATCTCTTATTAGGCTTCTGATAAATTTACAACATTTCATCAAACACACTGCATACCTCATGTGGGTGGGAAAAATCAAAGGAAATCAATGAAGATATCATACAGAGAAACCAGATCCAGTTCATCCTCAGATACAATTTAAAGAGGCCTGAATCTCCCAGATTAATCGGTTAAAATACTTATATGAAAATATAAACACTGAGGATATCCGGCCATCATCCTGCTCTGACTCTGTCCTAGAGATGAGCATGTTTTTGGTAAGAAATCTGCAAATCCAGTCTGATTTGCAGATTTCTTTGCAGTTCTTTGCAGTTCAAAGAACTTTGGTTCTTTGAACCAAAGTTCAAAGTTTGTCCATTTGATGAGCAAAGAAGAAAACCTGAATGCTTAAAAACATTATTTTGTTTTCAAAAGGGACTGGTACACTTCAGAAAATAAATGGCATCATGAGGAAAGAAAACCTTTATGTAGAAAGACTGCAGTGAATGTTTTAGTAGCCATCAGGAAGTCCTGATTTCAAAAGTGTGTGAGCAAAGTGACCCTACAAACCTGATTTCTTTACCCTTTCTACCAGGAATGGGCAGAAATTCCAACAATTTACTGTGAGAAGCTTACAGAAGGATGCATTTGATCTAAAACTTAAGTCTAAAATTCAGTTTAATGCTAAGGAAATGTATACAAACTTCTGAAATCGACTAAATTTTTTTTACCAATTTTTTTCTCGTAATCTGGCTTTCAGCAATTAGGAATAATTTTAGTAATGCTAACTGACTCCAAACAGGAAAATGTCTGATTTAATGTCAAACTGTGAGAAAGATTGTTTATGTGTCTAAATATTCAGCTTATGAAAACACAGTTGAAACCAGACATTTACATGATCTGAATGATGAGACGTAGACAGTTTTTCTCACTGTCTAAAGTCGAATCAGACCGAACATTTCTCATTTTAGGTAAATTAGAAATAATCAAGTTATTTTAACATGCCAGAACACTTAGCCAGAACAAAGTTTCCGTTTGACCCGTATCATACGGATTAAAAGAGTTAGATATCCACGATAGTTACCAAATCGATGTCAGCTTTAAAAATTCAAAGAAAATTACAAAAGAAATACTCTAAAAACGTTTTCTGGCATTTAGCAAGTTAAAATAATTTGGGTAATTCCAACTGACCTAAAACAAGAAAAGTTTTTCTGACTGAACTTTAGACAGCGATTAAAGAAAAGTGTATATCTTTTTATTCAGGCTATGTAAACATCTGCATCTGTTGACTCCAAATCATGAATAAATTACGTTTTTGCAACATAGTCTTAGGCTGTCATTCATCCAATCCGATAAAATTAATAAATCAAAATGAATAAACAGTAGATTTATGGTATGAAATGCAAATCTCAATGAACTTACATCGATTAATAATGACACCTTCCTGCTGGCCGTTCAGTTAGTATTATTACTACTTGCTATTCTGTGCTGTAGATTTACACCATACAAATTCAACAGAAAAAAAACAATAAAAATTTAGGAATGTTGATTTTCAGATCCCTAGATTCTGCCAGTGTTGATTTGTGAGATTCCTCAAATGCTTGTTTTGTTTTTTTAAAGAAATTATTCATAATAAAAGCAAACAAAATGTACAATTAAGCAGAATATCACCACAGTGCTCCAAAACAAACATTTCAGCTTTTCCTGTTCAACAGCTAATGTGGCAGCAGCCAGCTGAACAGGCTGAGCTAAAGGAGGTCTCTCTCCCATATGGCAGCTCCTGGGATGGACTGATGGCCCCAGGAACTGGAAATTCAAAATGCACCAAATCCTGAGGGAGGAGCTCAGCTTTGGATGCCGAGCAAGCAGAACGTGGAAGTTCAAACTTCCAAGTGTACTGTGCTTTATAAATTACAATATAGCAAAAGTCTGAGGCTGCGATCACACTGCAGCCTGAAGTGACCCAGTTCCGTTTGTTTTGGTTTTTTTCACGTAATGCAACCCGTGTCCGATCTTTTCATGATAGTCTGAACAGCACAAGCCGGATTCTTTTCGAATGCGACCCGGGCCACTTCAGTATCCGATACGTATCCGATTCAAATCTGACCTAAAGTCCAGGTCGCGTTCATCTGACCTGAACGTCCCTGATACTCAACAAACGTCACTATTCTGCGTCCTGATACGCTCAAGCGGGAAGAAAAACAACAACAACAACAACGGACTATATGAGGATTAAGTTGTTAATATGCTGGCTCCGGTCAGACAAGAACTTCAAAATCGTAAGATATGCTTCACCGTTCGCATCAAAATTTCTGCATGTTTACTTCTGCAAACACTGAGCACTTCTTCTTTTTGTGGCGGTTGGTAAAACACTGAGAACGCTGACGCTATTCCGCCCTCTACTGCGCATGCAGGTTGCCCGTTCACACTGCAGAACACAAACAGATCGCTTTTGTTTAGAAGTGTGAACGGCCACGGCAAAAAAATCCGATTTGACAAAAAAAAAACAAAAAAAAACGGAATTGGGTCACTTCAGACTGCAAAGTGAACGCAGCCTTGGAAGTGGAGAAAATTAAAAATTAAAAGCGTTACCGTGGACAAGTCTGTTTGAACTTTTTCATAACCACAGATTTCAATAATTAAAGATAAATTGTTTATGTAAAAATCTGAAAAGGGGCGGCGTGCTATTGTATTCTGCTTGAGGGAGTAGTTTGTAGAGCCCAGTCATTTGGATTAGTTTGGATGTAGATTCTCAACTGGATCAGGATCTGTACTTTGACTGAGCCATAGAGCATAAATATACTTTGATATAAACTAGAGGTTTAGGATTAATGTCCTGCTATAAGGTGAACCTAAACCCAGTCTTAATATTGTTCATCATCAATTATAGTTTTATTAAATAACTTTTTTTGTTTTCAAATTAAACTAAATGAAATCCAAGTTAAAATTAATGTAGAATGACTGAAACTAAAATGTTTTCAACAACAAATGAAAACTAGACAGTTATTAGAGGAAGAGGAAATTCAATTTGATTCACTTTTGGGAAAAATAGATAGTGAGATTTATGGAGTTACTCCAAAGCACAGCTGTTTATGGTAAAATACTGTATAACTTTAACTCCATCCCACTGTGGAATAAATAGAAAGGATGTTTCCTAAAAAATGTAAGACTCAAAATTGATGCATTTCTTTATGATTTCACACGACAATTGAGGAATGCTTTTACCATGACGTTTCTCGACTAAACGTTGGCGAGATTTGGCTGCCTAAAACTATGACACTTTTGTAAAGAAATTTTGACTCTTACGTTAAAACATGCTGTTAAAATGACCGTCAGTTGCTCTGTCTCTGTTAGAGAAAAGCATCTCCACACCAGGATGCTGAGGTGGTAATGTTGGGTGTCCATGACATTTATATTTACATTTTGCATAAAATCCCAATAAAATAAAGTGAAATTTGTGCACGACAAAATGTGGAAAAGATCAAACCTGCTTAAAATAATCTTTGGAATATTATACTTTAGTATCAATATTGTTTTTTTAATGCATATAATACAAGAGTTTGTCTATTTCTAAACACATCATACATCATGACCCAAAAACAAACTGACTTGTGTAATAAAAACATTTATCTGGAAGAAACGTCAGAAAAACTGTGAAGCTGCTGAAACACCGAGTTATTTTAAATGAAAGCTGTTTAGATTTGCTCTTGAACCATAAGACATGAAACATTGACCAACATATTTCATGTGTGTAGATGATTTTGACTGTATGATGTTTTTATGACATTTTTAAAAAGCTTTTATTGTGTAAAGCACCTTGAAATGCCTTGTTGCTGAAATGTGCCATACAAATAAACTTGATTGTTTTATCATATATTTATCTGATTCTGTGAAATTTGTTTTTTTTTTTAAAAAAGCTATAAAGAAATGATTTATCCATTCGTGTGTTTTGATGCGTCCACTTTTCCAGGAAGTGGACTGGGTTGTTGTATAATCTGAGCGCTGCGGACGCAGAGTGTGTTTATCGGTGTATTCTTGAGGGGACTGCTGCTCAAGGTTATTGGTGCTACGAAGGCTGACGTTAAATGAAGTGTTCTCGCTGCGAGCGAGCTCTCAGCCGTGAAAAACGAGACGCGTGCGGTTGCGTAAGAACAATCGTAGGGCCCGCCCCGGCTCTGTCTGCGCACACACGCTGCGTTTCCTCACCTCCGAGACCCGGCCGGAGACGGTTGTCGTATCCATCCAGCAGTCTGTCCAGGATGAGCGTGAACAGGGTGATGTTCTCCGACACGGCGTTCACCGATCTAGGCAGCAGACACATAACAGGACCGTGAGACAACAACCATTTCGCAACTTTTTTAGACTCTAGTCTTTCCTGGGTTTTCTAGCTCCTTGCTGTCTGGTAGCGACTCCCCGCGCATGCCAACACAAGACGCACAAATAGACGTCGTTTCCCCATCGTGGCTGACCCAGTTCGAGGCGCAACCTTCAAGAGCCATGTGATCTCGGAGCCAGAAACACAGCCGGGTATGCAAATGCAATCAGGGCAGAGATTGGTGGTAAATGACTTCAGATTGGGTCCCACATTAAATCTTAGCTTAATCACCGGCACAGACAGCTCTGCTGGAGCAGCCTCGGGTTATTGGTTACTGTGAAAGTATGCAATATTAATAACTGTTTACATCTGGGCCTTCTATCTATACAACTTTAATAAACCGAGTTTAGTCTGAGCTGGAACTATTTCCTCCACTACGGCTTGGAAATGTTTATTTCTTTGTCTAAAAACTAAAGTTATGTTGTATTTTTCTCTTTTTTAATCTGTCTATGTTTCTATAGGCCTATTTTGAAATTACATTTAATAGCACAACAATGTAAATAAAAACAACAACAACCTATTCATGAAGTAAGAAACAATTTCTAGTTTGTTCTTTAACAGAGAGTCACATCACCATAGTCATTAAAAAATACAGCAGTGCTGTGTTCTGAATGCCGTATAACTTCATATTCTAAGTGTCGAAGCGTTTTTGTATACCTTCTATCGTTAGGATTTGAGTTGGGCAATAAAATAATGGCAATATACAGTATATCCGAAATAGGTTTTCCTCGATTGACATATGAGAAAGGGTCGATATAGACCTTCAGCATAGACACGTTGCAACGTGACGTCACATGCACAAAAACCGCCTGGTCGTTGGGTCAAAGGTCAGGTACAATATATTAAGGAGCACATCCTCAGAATAGCTTGCTGAATAATTCAGGAAGCTGTGACAACAAAATAAACCGTTAGTGGCTGCGATACTTATTGACAACAGATGGAAATATGGTTAAAGGAGGAGCAGCAACATATTGTCACCCTAGTTTTAGTTGGAGTGGTTCACACTGAGAAGTAGTTATTTAGTACAATATGAAACCTGCCACAATTAGTGCAACCGCTAGTAATTCACGTTAAATAAATGTAACTAGATCATGTCTAAGTTTATCGTTTCTCTTGAAAACAGGACAGTAGGACATGCAGTGGAAGAAAGGCTTATATGTGTTGATCTTCATAATCCATGAAACAAACATCGGCTGAAACACAGAGTCCCTTTAGATCAAGGCTACAATCCACCTGATTAGAGCTGCCTTTGATTCATAATAACTGGAACATATTCAAAGTTCATCTGCATGATGATTTTGAGGTGGCATTTGACAAAATCCCATGTTTATTGCTTGTTTCATAATCAGTGACTGTAAGATGTCACGAATTTGATCTGCCTTGCTGTTGAAATGTTGCTATGCAAATAAACTTGACTTTAAATACTCTGTATTTTGTTCAATCCTGTATTAGAAATATACTTTGATACATACATTGTTGAAAAAAAAAAGACACAGCTGTATGGACAGTGGGGGGTGGGGGAGGTCAGGGCAAGAGATATGTTACTATCCTTGGAAGAGATCATTTGGCTCAACCAATGGGTTCGACTGGATTTCTTTTTTTTTTTTTTTTTTTATGAAAAGACCCAATCGGGTTGAGCTGAGAACTGCTCATGCCAGCAATGTAGGAAAGCCCAGCTGCGTTTTATTTAATTTCCCACGTGCCCTTTAGTTTACAGTTTAAGGCCATGGCTGAAACTGCTCACAGGAGGGGAAGGGTGGGGGGTCCAATGATAACTAGAGTCCACCTGGACAGATAAACAAAGAGCTCCCCACATACAACATGTGTGTGCGCGTTTGTTTCTAATACCTTGTGGGGACCATTTTCCTGACACATACTAGGTTGTGGGGACCCACTGCTCTTTGTGGGGACCGAAGCCTGGTCCCCACAATGGGAAACGCTGTTTTTGGGTCAGGGGTCAGATTTAGGACTAAGGTGTGAATTGAGTTTTGGTTAGGGTTAGGTATGTAATGGTTAGGGTTAGGGTTAAGGTAAGGGTAAGGTTTAGGCTGTAGAAATGAATGGAAGTCAATGGAAAGTCCCCACAAAAATAGCCGCGCAAACATTCGTGTGTGTGTGTGTGTGTGCGTGGGTGGGTGTGTGTGTGTCGAGGCGTCTCCCGTTGCTAAAAACCACTCACCTGATTTCCCCGAGAGCCGTGAGCACCAGCAGGCAGAAGACTGGTGAAGACGTGCCCTCCTTGCTCCACATCGCTGCTTTTCGGCCGACAGCCGCTGGGAAGAGCGGGAGCTCCGGGTTAATGAGACCCACAACAATGTAAAGACGAAGCCCTAGTATTTGTGGGGGAATCCCTCTTCGGCGGGCATCACATAAATATATAAATAAATGAACAGAAACGGTGGGGGAGGGAAAAAAAAAGAGAGGCAAGAGACGGCATCTGACTGTAATTGGTATTCAGTGGCACGTCCCACGCGCTCACTCAGCCAGTTAGCATAAATCCAACATCACGTCGCGTCACTCATTACACCGCGTCCCTAATTAGGGCGACAAAAACCCATTACATACATACGGGAAGGAAACGAGACGTTTGGAGCGTCTCTCCCACGCTCCTTTGCGTTTCCATCGGTGAAAAATGTAAAGAATTCAATTTAACGCGTCTAAATGGGGGAAAAAATGATTAGAGAGGAAGGGAAGGTGGTGGTGGTGGTCGGGGGGAGCGCAGCCTCACCTCAAGTGGAAGAAGTACCTGCTGCCGCTGGAAACGTCAAATGATGCGCAGAAAAGTTAACAGGAATTCACCGCTGTTGTCCTCGGTTCGTGTCACAGGAACGCAGCTGGCAGCATTGATAATTCATGGTCCAAGGCAACAAGAGGAATGCTCCTCGGATGATGCTCTGCGTCTCATACTCTACCGAAATTAACCGGGAAAATATACGCCTTCGATTAATAATTAATATTACATAAAGTAATTAAAAAACAAACAAACAGCCTTTTAATGGAGAGCAATTAAGAGGGAAAAAAGGGGAGGACGAGCAGGTGCTGGAGCCTTTAAGCTGCCCCGTTCAGCTCGGTTCGGTTCGGCTCGGCTCGCTCAGCCGCGATGTGAATCGTGATAGGAGAAGAAGCGCATCTCGGTCTCCCCTCATCGCCTCCGAACAACTACAAAGGAGACAACCCGGGTCCTAAAGGCAGTCCGATGAGGCCAATACAGAGGAATGTTGCGTGTCTGAACGCACGCACATGTGATGCACAACACGGAGGCATGATGGCTGAGCGCTCTAGGAGAACTGCACGCGATTAGACTGTCTTCAGTGTGTTGTGTTGCGTGGGTTTTCAATGGAAACAAAAATCTAAAAAGTGTGGCCTGCACGTGTAACTAGCCCACGGTGGCACCCCCAGAAAATTTCATAGGGGTGTAAAAATGTTATGGAGGCACAGCTAAAACATGAATGTATAAGTTATTATAATTTTATCATACTATCCCCACATGGTGGTCAAAACAACACAATTTCACAAATTGCAGTGTTTCCATTAAATAAGAAATGAAAATGAAAATCCCGCGTGAATAAGCTTGTTCGTGCAGTAAGTTATTAAAAAATTATGACAGTGATGGATGTAAACAGTTACGTCACATATACCTATAATTCAGTCATGGTGCCAGCGCTCATCATCATCTATCAGCCAATCAGGAGAGACATCGGCATCATATTCAGACGTTAGAACGACAAGCCCCGCCTACTTGGGAGCGGCTACGTATGCGACATTTTAGGGAAAATGTAGTCGGCCATTTTACAGAAAAAATATGGATTCAACACGAATGACATGCAACCTTTGATGAACTCTGCTGGAGCCAACTGCACATTGTCCAAAAAACAAAGACAAACCATCATCCTCCTACTACTTCCTGTTGTCTTCTCCGTTGTTTCCGCCAGTAGTAACATCAAGCTTTTGATCACAAGTCTTGTGTTATGTGTGATGAAAAAAGTGCTTTGATATGGCTGAAATATTTTTGTTTGTTTGTTTGTTTTTTCAAAATTGCCATGTTTCCATTAAGCAAACTTATTTTCCTAATTCCAATTTGCGCAATTATATGGTCACTGGAGATGGAGCTACTGATAAAGCTGCAAATATATATTTCAAATTAAACCATGTCAGATTATACCAGCTGTTTCTTTGAAATACTGATCAATTTGACATAAAATATTGCAACTTGTCATTTTGGAACTGAGAACTTCAAATTTTTAATTTGGATTTTATGGAATAGATCAACCAAAAAGTAGAACACAGGTATGAAGAGGAAGGAAATGGGTGTAATTTCCAGCATTTTACGCAAAGACAAATCCTAAAAGTGGCGTGCATCATTGTCCTCCTACCAGTTCCTGTTGTCTTCTTTGTCGTTTTCCCTAGCAGTACCTGGCTGTTGATCACATGACTCGTGCGATGTGAAAGATGTGTTTCGATGTGTCAGAAAAAGCCGGCCGTATCGAATCGAAACAGCCGAGTGACGATGCTGCCATTTATCAGTATCGAAACATCTGTATCGATGCGTATCGCCATTGTGATACGTTTTGAAACGGTGCATAATCTTTTCATCAAAAAAAAAAACCATGCATTTATTTTGCCAAATTTGCCGTTGTCTACATTTATGCTCTTATTACCGCCTTACTTTTGTATCAGGCAATTACTGCCAACCCGGTAAGGAAAACTCATAACCTCCAATGAACCTATCATGCATGTTTTTTGGACTCTTGGAGGAAGCCAGAGTGCCGCGGGCCGAACACGCAACCTCCAAAACAGATTGAAAGACTCCAGCCGAGATTTGTAATCATCTGAAGCATCAGATGAGTACAGACCGCCACTCAAGAGTTACTGCCTCCCTTTTGCCATCCGTCAACTAGAAGGTTGCTCCCTTAATCTCCCCAGCATAAATCCATACCTGTGCGTCAGGCGGTGAGTGATGCAGGTCATCCCAGTAACAGAGGCACTTAGGCAGTTTGTCAAAAGCAAAGCAGGATTCTTATTAAACTGCATCTGCAAGCGCATTTCCTTTTCCTTTAAACTGCAGCCCCTTCGCCCTTTGGGTTACAGCGGCGCTGATCGTAGTGAGACGTTGCGTCATGCTCAACGCATCGACCTCCGTGAGCGCATTTCTTTAACTGGCAATGTTTGCTGATCGGATCAGTGGAGAGCAACAGGCAAATAAACTGCATATCTAAATTTGTGATTTTTTTTTGTACCTTGGATTTAGTTGCGGACTTTATATGAGTAAGAGTATGATATGTAAATCATTTATTCTCGTTTTGATACATGAAAGAATGAGTGAGAGCCACCAATCAGTTTGATTGCTGACATTGACGAAGTTCATTACGTCTCCCTTCCCCCTTAACCCCCCGGCTCTGATTTAATGGACTGGGAACCAGTAAACAGGAAGGATTCCTGGCAGAGAGCTATAAAATTTAGGCTGATCCAGGGAAAAAGTTGACTGCTGAGCTGTGGAGTCGGGGAAAAGAGCAGCTCAATAGTTTCGTCGTCATCAAAAACAGCAACATACACAGAGCCGATAGAGACGAAGGTGCGCTGCCTCTATCGGCTGGATTACAGATTAAACCGGTTTTGTCGTGATGTAAAAAAAATAAATAAAATTTACCCGAAGGACCTGGTTTACAATTAGCTGAGCTGTAAAGGAGCAGTATTATGTAAAATAAACTTTTTGATCTTTACATCATGTTTTAATGTTATTCCCTCATCGAAAACATACCTGGAGTGTTGCTTTGATTACTTAATTCATGGAGAAATCGTTTAATCTCCATGGCAACCATTCAGCTGTTCAAAACGCCTCCTTGGAGCTGCAGCTTCCAAAATTCACAGAGCAGCCCTCCTCTGCTCCTTCAGACTAGCCAGCAGCAATTAGCAAATATCTGGTGGAACTGAGCATCCGCTGAACTCATAATAAGAATTACTTCTCAGTAAAACGCTGGTAAAAACTTTCTTAAAGGGTTATTAGAGGAGCCATGTTGTGATGACTTCCTGAAGGCGAAGATTCAGAAAGACCAGGAGCTTCTTAAAGAGACAGAGGCCCAATTTCAAGGAGTTAAATTAAAAAGTCAAACGTCTTTTTAATCATATTTCATATATGTAGCGTTTTTATAACAACATCAGGCAACATAGTGATATAATTGCGCTACACAGTGTCACTATGTGGATAATACTGCCCCTTTAAAGAAGAGGTTAGCATGCTAAAAGCCCATGAGGTGAGACACGACTCACTGTACATACTGGCACACAGCGTCCTCTGTTGGACAAACATGGCAGCGCATCATGCAGACTTGGAGAGAGATGAGATGAAACAAGTGGTTGATGCAGCTCAAAAGGAAATCTCTGCAGCCGACCCCAGCTTTCTGATCCCTGACTCACAGCAGCTTGATTGTTCCTGCAAAGCAGTGACATCCAGGGCGTCACCGTTCAAGTGGTTCAGATCAAGCAGCATTTCATAGCACCAGGTGGTTGATCTGTCATGGAGACATTTCAGGAAGAACCCGTTTCCCTCTCCTGTCTGTCATGCACCATGTCAAAGAAGGGGGTGTCAGCCTGCATGTCAGCATGGCTTGATTCTCTAGACGGTGTTGAAAAAGACTGAGCCCGTTGCCTCGGCAACAAACCATGCCCCGACAGAAGAAAGATGTTGCGAGAGAGGAAATATGAGGAGCCCACCGAGGGGCTCTGACACTCTTAAAGCGATAGGTCACCCGCTAAAGCCCATGCACAGAGATTTGCACAAAGTCCAGCGCTTGAATCGATTTGATCTCCTGTGACAGATCCACACAGGGTTAGGTGGAATTTAAAAGAAACACCTTTTAAATTCTGAGAATAAATGGAGAAAAAAAGGAACGTGCTCTTTGGCAGAGCACTGTGTCTTTGCGAGACTTGTCACATTGGAGTTTTTATATGGCAGCTCAACACAAAGTAGTCATTTATTCTGAGGTAAGAGGAGAGGACTCGGTAGTTTTAAAAAAAAATTTACAAATGAAAATCTGAAAAGTGTGGCTTTCATTTACATTCAGCTTCTACGGAAGAGGATTAGGGCCACTGGAAACTCAGAAGACCAAAGTCAGAATTCTGAGATTGAAATTTGAGTTTTGACACTGAAATCAGGATTCAGAGAATAACGTCAGAATCCTGAGGGGGAAAAAAGAAGAAGAAAAAAGAATTCTGAGAAAAAAAAGCCATAATTTTGAGATTAAAATTTGAATTCTGGGAAAAAAACCTGAATTCTGACAAAAAAAAAGTCATAATTTTGAGATTAAAATCCAAATTCTGGGGAAAAAAGTCTGAATTTTAAAAAGAAATCCGAAGTCTGAGAAAAAAAATCCAAATTCTGAAGAAAAAGTTAAAATTCTTAGAAAAAAATTCTGAATTCTGAGGGAAAAAACAAAATTCTGAGAAAAGTCAGAATTCTGAGAAAAAAGTCAGTTGCAACATTTCCCAGCTTTCAACACAGTCCTGTAGTTTTGACAGACAGACCCCTCCTTTCTTCATAACTAGGTTTCCTCTGGTGAGCCTAAATGCTGAGGGCTCTACTACTGAATCTTTGCAGTTGACTCTATTGTATTTATGGTAAATTTCATGTATATTTCTTGTCATGTCTCTCTTCCTACAAAAAAATAAAATCATCTGGGGTATAAACCACAACATTGACCAGCTCAGTCAGGCCCAAAATGTCAACACAAGAATCAGAGTCAGCAGAATGTGTAGAAATGAAAAGCCGTCTGTAAGCTTGTGATCAGACAGGATCAGTCAGGCTGAGTCGGCAGCAGCAGTGCAAACAGAGACAAGTGAAAGTCAATGTAGAGTTTGTGTTGCTGGACGCCAGATGACCTCACCTATACAAAACATCCCAAAAGCACACCGTCCTTTTTCGCTTTTAGTGATCTTCATTTAACGTCACTGTCTGTAGCGCACGCCGCGTTGTTCACGCAGCAGCTTCCACTGCTTCCTCGGTTTGCCATGGAAACTAAGCCCAGAGCGAATCCCCCGTCCTCCGTGTGTTCTGCCAATCCGTCTGCATCTGCCATCTTCAGCTCCAGAGTTCCCACAATAACTTTCCTTTTATCCGCAGCTAAATTTAACCGCCGCGCTCGTGTACAAACAGCAGAGAGCTAACGCGTGGGCCCTCGCACCTGGTCTCAGCTGTCACATGAAAACATCTCACATTGTTACAAAGGAGGCAACCGGCGACAGATTTTGTTTGACTCTGTGAGCTTTCTTTGTATTTCGTGACTGAAATTGTACGGAAACATCACATTCCATTGGCAATAATCAAACTGGGAAAGTTGCGTAACCCTGGTGGGTGAAATGCTTGTGTTACAGACTTTGGGAATTTCTCAGCTAATTGTTCTTCTGGTGCAGATAACCAGACATCGTCGCTATCAGATATATTGGTACTACTGTGTTGGCGAGATACTGTTGCAATAAACGTACGCGAGTGTTTTGTATTTGGGAATCAGAAAGTGAACTTGTTGCAAGTTTGTGCCAAATTTACACCAATCGGGTGTTAATTTTGACAATACTGACCTCTTCTGATCGGCTTGCAACATCTGAAATGGGGTCCGGGTTGTGGGACTTTGGTGTCCAGACATAAAAAATGACTTGAACCCAATCAGATTTCATGTGTTTTCCTTCACAGAGCTGCTTTGAGTCATTCGACAGGCTTTAGCCCTTTGAAACAAACTGAACTTACCATCCTGTCGGTCTGAACCGGGGAGGTCCGGAGGACGCCGCCCGATCACAGTCCAACACTGGGACGAATCTGGCTGAGAAAGACGGACAGGGTGAAATTCTTGCTGACCAACTGAAATCTCATCAAAGTGGAATATGTTCAAAGCAACCCATAGAGATGCTTTTGGCTGTAAAACAATGTCCAAACATTAAACGATTCAAATTTCTGTATGAGGAAATGGTTTGCACTAAATATGAGACACTGTCTTGATGTATTATGTTGTTGTTGTTGTTACACAGCAGTGTTAGCGTCAACATTACTATGTTTACTTTGTTGTTAATATTGTTAGTATATTATAGAATGCAAGGTATTCTGATGCAGTACTGACAAACAGGATGAGATCATCTTGTGACGTTGCTGGAGGAGGGATGGGTTTTAATAAGTTTACACTTCTACCCACTCCTTTGAACGTTCATTGTTTGCATTGCTGTCGTTTTAATTGTAACTTGACGCGTTCAATAAAATACAATGTGACTTAGACACTACGGGTTGTGGTCATTTAAAAGCAAACAGCCACTTTATTTGCTTTTATTTTAAGACTTGTTGTAAAAGACTTGGACCTAGAACTGAACTGAAAGGTGATTTCGCCACAATTTTTTATTTATTTTTTTGTTAAAAAGAAAGTAAAGCGTCATTTTCCTTTCAGTTTTGTAAATAATTTCACAAGGTTAGCTAGTTATGTATGATACATAAATAGCTAAAGAAAAACAGGATGCCGTCGCCTTAGATTCAGCAGATAAAATGGTCATTTTTTGTTGCGTTCTTCTCCCACCCCCCTTTTTTTAACCTTAAAACTCTTTCAATACAGCTTTGTTACATTCCTGTCTGAGCCTGAATCAAAAAGCCATATTCAAGCACAGAAAATAATAGAACATTAGTGTCGTGACCACAGGTTGCTCTTTTAATTTTGAGTGGGAAAAAAAACCAAACCCATCTTGTACTTCTAGAGTTGACTGTTTAATGTGCAGGTCTGGGTCGATGTTTTATTGCTTCTAAATTCTGATTCTTTCGTCATCGTTTTTCATCTTTGTACATATGAACATATAATTTTTATTTTTATTTTTTTATTCAAGTGATTTAACTTTGTTGGACATTTTGTTCCTCTTGGCCACGAAAACAAAACAACATTGCGTTTCTCTAACATGTTTAATGACGTTTCCTCCAAACTGGACATTGGGACTAATAAGTAAGACAGTTATAAAAAAAAAAATACTTTGTCCCTCGTAGTGCCTGTCGGAAATCACTTCTGTTGCAGAGTGTTGTCGCGTAACATGAGCATGGCATCAGGACTAATTACACAACATACAAAACCATCTCACTTTGCTAAAAAAAAAAAAAAAAAAAAGCAGAGCAACATTTTACATACAATTTTAATATCACATGTACATCTCTGGAGGTCTCAGTTTCCAAAGATGAGAAACTTTAGAGATATTAGATGGCGCTTTAATAAATGAGTCGATGGGAGATGAGTCCTTTGGTGCTGGACTGGTTTTTATTACAAAACCCAGCTGAGATTGTGTACACGTGTGTTAATGTTTTTTTTTTTTTTTTACCTTATTGCTCTCTATTTTTGGTTTCTCTAATGTGGTGAAGATGAAATCTGTCGGGGGCTCCTACAGTCATCGTTGTGATCTTTGGAAATCACGAATCAATGCAAACATTTACCAGTAGAAAAGAAGAGGATTTCAACTGGAATCATCTTCTCTTGGAGGATTCGAGAAAGGTGTTCATGTAAAAGAAATAAAAAATGAAATAAAAATAAAAAGTGTAAGAAACTGATGTTTTATAAGCAGGCTTTTTCAAACTGTGGTGCAATCGTCGCTGGTGATATCTAAGTTGTTTGGTAAATAAAAAATCACTTTCCCAGCATTTCACTGGCTGCGTTTTCATACTATGTAACAGCACAAATTGGAATTATGAAAACAAATTCACTTAATGGAAACACGGCAATTAAAAAAAACTAAACTAAACCGTTTTTGAGCTAGGATGAGGTGGATTTTCAGCCGTATCAAGATTAGTGTGTTTTGTAAAAGTGCGATGGAAACACTTTTTTTCACATCGCACGAGTCATGTGATCAAAAACCCGACGTCACTACTGGCGGAAACGATGAAGAAAGACGACAGGAAGTGGTGGGAGAATGTTGGCGTTTCTCTTTCCATGGAAGCGCTGCAATTACCAAATTGTGTTTTTCCGACATCAGTGGAATATCAACAAAGTTTTTACGTACATTTGTAAAGGAAGCGCAGCTACTGATGCCTTATGTTACAGCTCCAAGTTTGAAAAAATAAAACAAAAATTGGGATTTTCTTACTAATGCACTCATTGATTAAGCTAAACGCTGTTAGCAATATAAGCTAATAATGTATTTCGCTCCGATTTGCACAATGCAAAACTTCAACATGGTCACTAACTGAGGATTCACAGACATTTCTGTGAAAGTTTTACGTTTTATGTACAAGGCAGCCATATTGGATTCTGGGTCAGTGAGAAACCTGCTGATTTTCTCTTAAGTTGTGTTTCTGTTCACTTTTCCACCTACAACCTTTCCAACGGAAGAATCAAGCAACTAACAATGAAACACCAGGAGCTTGAGTACTGAAACAGGCTTGGAAAACGACAACGGAATCAGATGAACTAATCAAAGGAGATTTGGAACAGCTGCAGCAGGTTGAAAACAGGGAAACTGAGGGAGGGAGACTAATTAACGCAGAGGGAGCTGAGTCAAAGGATCTACAAAGCAAAAGGAAAAAGGCCTGGAAAAAAAACACGAGAGAGAAAAAACTCTAAATGTACAGATGAAACCAAAAGGATAAGATGGTCCAGCAAATAAGGATTTTTACTACAAATTGAAACTACTAAACAGAGAGCCAAATGGAGACAGGGAAAAACATTTTTAAGAAACACAAGATCTTGATTAAAGCAGTCAAGAACTATAGTTATTTGCCTCAATCTGTTCAATCTAACCAATGACTGAACAGTTGTTTTTCTCTCTCCCAAATCTGAGTAACATTATGACGAGAGCACAAGGTTCACCAGTTTCCGTCTTAAATATCGCAAGATCTTTGTTGTATTTCCTTTAGTAAAATCTTAAATAATTTTCACAGGGTGAAAAGTAAACCAACACAATGAGCTGGATATTCCATTCAGCGGGCTGAAATATGTAAGGATTATGCCTGGATTTGGAAACTAAATAAATAAAATAAGCAAAATATTTCAGAATGACTTTCTTTAAAAACAGGAAAACTACTTTGTCTAGGTGTAGTGTAGAAAAATCAGAACCATAAAGCTAAACAATCCGAACGCCTGAAGTCTGAAAAAGACAGCTGCAGCACCCTCTAGTGGCTCGTTTCAGACCCTGCGCTCCGCTTCACGTTTCCACAGTCTGTAATTACTATTTATAATAACGAAAAAGAAACAGAAAAATTAAGCTGCTCATCTTGAAACGAAATGAAAATAAATTTAGTGAGATACCGGCTCTTTGGGTCACAGGCAATGCTCCACACCTTTTAAGGCTCAAAGCTCGCTTTTAGACTAAAACGGCCAATACCAGCAGCTTCAAAAAGAGCCAAGGCCCATTGACGTTTAATTCCCACAATGCGAAAATATGATCTCACAAATTGCATCCCGGCCTTCAATCCGTCCAATGGCTAAGCCCATTTCATCCTGTAAATGGTCACTGGGGGGCCACAGCTTATCCCTTGTGATACCAAAGGAGGGGTGAGGCGCAGGCCTTTGAAAATATGAACGTCCTCCAAGTGGATTTGTTAAAAGTACAGAGAAAATGGGCTGATGTGAGAATCTGTAGCTCAGATTGGTAAAGAAGTTCTGATAGAAAAAAGCCAACCCATTATGTTTGTATATATGGTTGTAAATGGGGATGTGTAGCCACCGAACAATCAGGGTGCCCATTTTGATCTTAATGTTATGCTGGGATCAGTTTCGTTTTTCAAATTGTGGATTCCTCCTCTTGGTGCTGGACCTCTTCTCCTACCCGGAGAAGGCACGCTTCACTTTTCCAGCTCAAAACCTTTGTGTCAGATTAGGACACGCCAATCCTCTGCCCAGCCGCTTCACACTTAGCTCCAGTGAAAGCTGTAGATCACAACCTGATGAAGCCAATAGGACCACATCATCTGCAAAAAGTAGGAACGTGACTGGAAGACCACCAAGATGGATCCCTTCAATGCCTTTGCTGCACCTGGAAATGCTATCCACAAAGGTTACAAACAGAATTGGTGGCAAAGGGAAACCTTGATGGAGTCCAAGCTGCATTGACCTTTGGCTTACTGCCAGCAATGCCGTCCCTTGGCTGTGATAAGGTGATCCCATATGACAGCGGCCATAAAGGGCTCTAACAGCCCATATCAAAGGACCTGGTACCCCACAACCTTTGACCTCTTGGTCACCAGTGGTTTTGACCTTGAAACTTTCTTGAGTAATCAGGCCTGGATACAGATTGACATTAAACTCACTTATCCAAAAAATGTGGTCGAGCCAAACTATCATGATTCCAAGACGAGAGCAATTATTTCTCCACATAATGACAGGTTGGTTTGGATAACTCCTTCATTTGAATGAAGTTGTCATTAAAAAACTCAATTTTGTACTCACTGAGGTTATCTTTTTTTCCTATGACATTTGTTTAATGATGTGAAACATTTACATGTGCCAAAAAAAAGCAAAAAATAAAATTACCTTTAAAAAAAAATAGACATTTGAAAGGGTGCAAATACTTTTTCACAACACTGTATGTCCCTAAAACCAAACCTCGAGGAAATGAAATTCCTTATTTGCCTTGTATGGGTAAATGGCAAGCAAATCTAGTGGTGAACTGAACCACTAGAGGGCGTGTGAAGCCATGTTTTGCCTCCTGAGTGCCGTGTAGAACTTTCCATCACGGACCCACTCAAAGGCAAACTGTTTGACAGTCGCCGCTTCAGATTTCCTTGATAGTGATAAATTGAAAGCTCTTCTTTGTATGCGACTTTGTATGCCGATCCTCCGATCAAAAATGTCAAGGTGAGCATCTTTAATCTGTTTATCTAGAAAGAAAAAGAAAAACAAAGCACCAGCAAAAAAAACAAAAACAAAAAACACAACCTTGCATTGGCAGCTCCAATCAATCACGCTCATGCTCAGAGAAATCACGGAATATGGGGTTACGGTTGGGGCAGCAAACATCAATCTGTTGCTGACAGGGTCCTCATTAGTCCCCCGGATGTCTTGTGTTTTCTGAATGGGATATGCTTTGTTTAACCCTATTAGAGACAAATGCAGAAAAACAAACAGGCAAAAAAACCAAAAAAAAAAAAAACAGAGATCAATGGAGAGCTAATGATGCCAAAATCAATTTCACACATGGTTAACTGCAGGAGAGTGGAGTGGTGTGTGGAGGTTCTTGATCTGCCTATCAGCCCCGTGTGTTTCTCATCAACATCAGCACTCCTGTCGGACCAACCAATCGACGAGGAGCAACAACCACACATGGACGATACGGTTATTATCAGAGGCAGAAACGAGGTACAAATTGCATCACGAATCCCCGTCCATGTGACATGTCCGTCAGCAGACGTGCTCATCCGCCAACTGTTCAGCGAGACAACTGGTACCACCTCATTTTGGTTAGTCACCGGTCCAAAATGGAAGGTTTTATGCCGTACATGGTAACTTTCTCATCTCAGCACGCCAAACAATAACTCCCATCATATTCTCTTGTTGTGGTTTCTCAACTATATTTTCTTGTGCATTTGCACCAACACACTCCAGTCCATTTTCTTAGGCAGCTCAATGACTTCTCTACTTCACCTCCTACTACAGCAACAGAAGACCTGGGAGGACAATTTTGTATCATCATGTTGCCTATTGCTATCAGGACAATGGTATGTGTGCTTTGACCACACAAGAATCGTTTTACCGCCAACGGACTCGAGCTTTTGATTTTTCACCAGGTTTCCATGAAGTGCCACAGTGCGTCTTTTCACTGGATTTAATAACATACTTCAGAGTTTCCTGTCTGACTCGAACATTAGTGTGAACACTGAGGTGAGGTAGATCTATTTTCTTGGCGTTAGGTTTAAAGTAGGGCTGGACGTTATGGTTGAAAAACCTGTCACGAAACAAGCGTTTCGTATCAGTCAATATCGATAATTGTTGATTAGTTTTTTGTTTTAAATATCTGAAATGCTGCCAAACTGACGCTGTGCCCTTAACTGTTTTACCCAGTTTTCACTTCACGTTAATTTTTAAGCAGTTATGAGGCACAGTGACGACAAATTAAACTGCTGCTGCAAGTTACTCGACAAGTTGTTGCGAGGTAACTAAAGAGTGAGTGAGTTGAGCTTACTAGCCGTAAGCGTTTGAGCGCTTAAAGTCTTTCCTCCTTTGCCTACATCCCCCAGAATGCTATGCGGTTCTGGATATAAGTTCAGTGAAATTACTGAGTATTCTTTGGTACAGTCAAAGGAAAAAGGTAATAATTGTTGAACGGTCTTTATTTAACCAAAGCAATAGTTGTACAGTCCACAAACACAGCGTCTTCCTCACGGTCTTTTTTCTTCTTCTTCTTCTCCATTCTCTCTCCTGTCTTGCGCCACCTATGGTCAGGGTTGGTAATGTCTCTGTTGGTAATATGTTTACTGACGTGTCAGTAAACACACAGTATTGATATTGACCACGTGTCTGTTGCGCTATTTTTATGGTTATTGACTTATTGTTCAGTCCTAGGTTAAAGCGTGGAGATTCGATGAAGATCAGTCGTTGAGACATTACATTCACTATCTTATTTCCACCAGTGCAGATTTATGAATAAAGTAAGAAAGGTCGAGTTTTAGCTATTAATAGTCACAGATGGCACAGATCCACTTCCGTACCAGGGTATGTGAAGGTTTTAAAACACGCATATTTTCCATCTGTACCTTTCACGGGGTTTTGAAGTCCACCAATTACAATTTGTCTGATTGGCATAGTCATAGTGTTGAAACTAAAAGAGGAGGTCACTTTAAAAAAAAAACAACAACCAAGAAACCTACTGTTTTAAAGCTAAAATAATGTCAGCAAAGGAGGAAATAGCAAGCGTCTCTCTCGCACCATAGGTCTGATTTAATACAGTAGAATATTTTTCACAACATTACAGGTGTGTGCTGCAGGTAGACTGCAAAAATACCAAATGTTGCCAAATATCAAATATCTTAGTAGACTTGAAATAAGACAAACTAACTTACAAGTCACTTTTCAACAACATATGGGAGCTTAAGTCAACAATTCCTTAATGTTGAGGAAAAGATACTTATTATAATTGAAATAATCTATCAGTGGAACAAGCCTCCTTAAGTTACTATACTGCAGGATAGAATGTATTATTCCACTGGCAGGTTATTTCGCTTACCACCAGTATGTTTTCATCAATATTAATCAATTACTGAGTTAAAACAAACTCCTATTTCTTGCTGAAAACTTACTTGTAAATAGGTTTTACTCTATTTCAAGTGTACTAAGTTGTTTGCACTGGAAACCAAAAATGCTTTTTAACGTTTTGTGTTTTTGCAGTGCAGACCGTTAACCAGTTGAGATGCAGCATAAACAGAAAGTAAGACATTTAAACATTTTCTGCAAGTCTTTTGCACACACTGTGCTTCTAATGAAAGCCGTCATACTGCGTGAGAATCTCACAGCAGCCCAGAATCTCTTCCACGCCCAGAGGAGGAAACCATTTGTGTGATTTTCTTCCATGTTTAGTGAAGGCAACATTTAAACTCCGCATTGCCATTTCACCTAAGAAAAACGAGGGATCTATTTTTGCATTTCTCATTTTAAATGGACGTGCCGGCGACAGCTTGGGAATCTGGGTCATTGAGTGTTCAAGTGCTAACCTAAGTCAAACAGTTAATAAACGTGGCCTCGTTTGTTGCGGAGATGTTTAAGAAACGTGTCGAGCGACGTTGAAGGGATAGGGGTTCGCTGAAGTCGTCATCGCTAGTTGTGACGCAGTCTGCAGTAAACGGAGCCCTGCAAAAAACTCTAAATCTCACCAAGTAGTTTTTCTTTTTTGTCTAGTTTCCAGTGCAAATACACTTGGAATAGGACAAAACTAACTAACAAGAAACTTTTCAAGCAAGATATAGGAGCTTGTTTCAAGTCAGTAATTCCTTAATACTCATGAAGAAGTGCTGGCGTCCCTGGCAGATCTTTTCACTTACACCACATGTGGCAAACTCAAGGCCTGTGGGCCAAATCTGGCCCGCCATAGCTTTTTAAGTGGCCCTCTAGATTCTAGACTAAATATTAAGTCTGCTTAAATATGATGTTTTCAATCAAATCAATGCAGTTTTTATCTGTTTACTGCCAAATTATATCAATCAGTCCCTCCAGTTGCTTGAAAATTATTGTGGAAATCCACACAAAATCAAACAAATCCCTGCATTTTTTGCACTAATAGTCGGGAGTTTATTGCAGATTGTTCTCAAAAATTGTCAAAAACTTTCTTACTTGTACTAAACAGCCGCCTCAGCTTCAATTGATGTCAGATTATAGTCCATGATCTATACAGCGAGTAATAAAAAGTTGCATTTATCGTCATAAAGAAGCACAAATATCATAAATATGTCCAAATTAGAACCACAAACACTTAAATTTTTATTGCAAAGAATCACAACAAGAATCATGAAATCCTGGAGGGACTGAAAAGATGTTATATTATAAAGAATATTATTTAATTGTAAGAATGAATTGATATTTTAACAGTTTGAGAGCAGGTTTAATCAATACATTCTGGGACAACCGGCCCTTTAAGAGCATTCATGATCTTGATTTGGCCCAAAACGAAAATGAGTTTGACACCCGTGATTTATAACATAAGTTAAATAATTTACTAGAGAAACTAGAACTCCTACTTCTTGCTGAGAAGTTACTTGTAAGTTAGTTTTGTCTTATTTCCAGTACTACGATATCTACACTAGAAACTAGACCAAAAATACTTTCTAAGGTTTAGTGATTTTAACTGGAGCTCTCCGTTTAGCCTGCTGACTCCATCCTGGATTAGGCAAAAGATTATAGATGGATAGACTCAACTTTATGTGGTCTGTGTTGGATATGAAACTCACTCCGGTTTCCAAATTTCCAAGTCAGAATTTGGTTTTGACCTTCCACTCCTCTGAGGATTTCTTCAGTTTTCCTCAAACTTTCCGCAGCGTAACATCTACCGCGTGTTGTAAGGGAACTATCACTGATGATATAATGCACGCAAAACTTCACCTTGAAGAAACTGAATTATCCTTTCGATGAATGGAAAGCAAGGGCACTGCTAAGTGTACGAGCGGCAGGAAAATGAAGCGTTGCCGTCTAAGTGACCAACAGCTGCACTGACGATAAGGTAACATCTGGCTGCCTGAAACAAGATGAAACCCCATCCAGGTGTCTGGGTTGACGACGCCCTTGGGCGGGTTCAGTAACACCGTTACTGTGTCTCAGAACCTTTCTGTGTCGCACAGCAGATGATTTCCAGCGAAACGCATTAAAAAAAGAATCACAGCTCCAGAAGAAACAGCAACTTACTTTCCCTCCTCTACATCTACTAGTAAATGTCTTTCCATTGTCTTTGTTTTTGTTTGCTCATGTGGATTTTTTTTTTTTTTTTCCATTTTACGTAATCAAAGTATGAATCTTGGCCAGACAGTGAAGAAGCTTAAACCCTACTACTGTGAGCACGTCTCCTCCACTTCGTTCCTGATTTATCCCCACATTTCATCTTGTGTTTTTTTTTTTTCTCTCTCCGTATTGCTTAATCCATCTTGTGCAACGCAGATACTTCACACGGAGGTTCGGCGCAAGAAGCTTTCGCCGCTCAACCATTCGTGACCGGCGCTCCTCTAAGCTTCGGTTTGAGGCCTTTCTCATCAAATTTCTTCTTTTCAGCTTGACACTCGTTTTTCCAGAGAGCATTTAAGACCAACGCAGATCTCTTTGTGCTCTCCGATGGATTTAATCCTTAAATCTATTGGCACAGCAGTGCATCAGGTTTGCACATTAAATATAAATCTGTTTAGCCTAATAAATAAATATTTATATATATATATATATTGTACATTGTGGGCGAGGTTCAGTTCCGATTGATGACATATCCAAGCATCCCGAAAGGTTACAGGGTACAAAAATAGGAAAATAACAAATCCCCACGCTTTCTCCAGGCCAAATGGATCACCAGGCAGTTGGAGACCTTTACAATCAGATGAGGCAATGTGAAATAGAAAGAGGATGGTGGAGTATTCCAGTGTGCGCATGTTCTTTCTTAAGCCGAGTCAGTTCGTTCTAATTATAACGATTTGTTCCCATGCTTGTGGTCCTTCAGCAAACGCATCGCAAACACGTTGTCCAGGATCCACTGTTGACGGATGAGCACATTGAACTGTCTGGTAAGAGCCAGCAGTGTGTTGTTGTTGTTGTTGTATCCACGCTAGAGGAAATCAGGAAATCACAATGAACCTTCAAGCCAGAGCGAGATTTATCCCCCTTTGGCCACCACTGTGTCTTTCGACAGGTAGACCACCCAGTAGACCATGTTGAACGCCCCAAAGGACACCGGGAACAGGATCCGGGCGTATTTGTCAATTTTGCTGGTTCCACCCATGCCGGCGGCGGTCGGCTGGGAGCAGGGCGTCTGCTTCGGCTCCAGCTTGTTGCCCATCATCTGGATGCGCTCCAGCTTGGGCCCGAGCAGGTGCTGCAGAGACGCGGGGCCGGCGTCCCGCCTGCCCGGCGTCCCCGCCATCACGTCCGGGCTGGACGCCGCGGGCTGAGGCGTGCCCTTCATCAGCTGCGCCGAGGACGAGGCCACGCTCAGCAGGCTCTCGGACTTGGGGCTGGAGCGGGAGAGGGTGGAGGAGCTGCTGTTGGCGCCGCCAGCCAGAGCTCTCAGCCGCCTTCCTCTTCCCAGCCCTGAGATGTTGGTGGTGGACTGGGCTCTCGGCTGGCCCGCCAAGTCTTGGTGCGAGATGTAATTCATCCGTTTCCTCAGGGAGCCGTTGGTGTCGGCAACTTGCTGCAAAGGATGAGAGAAAGTCATGTCAGTAGGGCATTTTCAAGATGTTCTTTCTTTAGGTGGAGGCGAATTCATGAGGTAAAAACACTCTGAAGAGATACATAATATCTTTTCATTGGTCCAAAATGTAAAAACATGAGACATCTTGTAATCCTGTAGCAAAACGTTGTTTCTTTCTCCATTGTTTACCCTTTGCATGACGCCTAACCCTTAACTCACTTGGACTTGGCTAACCAAAGTCACACTTAACTCCACCCAAAGCACCTTGGAAATGCCGAGGCATGCTCTGAAACGCACCTCCACAGGCTTTCGCACTTAGTGCAACCTCTGACCTTTTGGCCCTGTCCGTGGCGGGTGTCTAGAGAACAGGGAACCAGCTGCCAGCTCAATCGGAAACTCCATCCAGTGCTAATTTATCTGTTATTCTTTGTGTCTAGTGACATCCTAGGTTTTGACTGACCGCTATAACACGATTGCTCCACTTGGGGTGCCACTAACGTCTTTTGTCACCGAGCGTGTGCATCCCGCTCATGCAGCTACCGTAATAATATTTTTATCTAAGCTAAAATAAGAACCTACAAAGCGAATGGTTTCTAGAGCATGTGATGCTTTATGCTTAACCGGCCTGGATTGTTTTAGTGAAAAGTGCATCAGGCAAACATCAGCCTTGTGCTATTGATCAGATTACACCACCCCCCCTCCACCTCTGACACAGATGGCGGCGAAAGGGCGCGTGCATCACAGATGTCACTTAACGAGGATTTCACTCATTTCACACAGGCTTAAGACAGAGAGTAAGTAGCGCTTGCATCCGGGTGGTAATGCAGTGTAGCGTCAAAGGAGCTTATCCTTCGAGAGTTGATGTTTTTTTTTTTTCCCCCATGCGGGGAGAGAGTGATGCCGGTACTGAGGCATTTGCAGAAATAATCCAACCTCCATCCCAACTATCCACTCTGAAAATTGAAAGGATCCGAAATTATTATTGTGTCCAAAGCATGGCCGGGGATGGCTGCGCGTGTGTGTGTGTTGGCGTGGAAAAGCCAGACGCCTGAAAGCCAAAACCCATCAACGACCCCCAGGCCCGTGTGCCGGGCCTCAGACTAACGGGGCCTTCTCCTCTCTCTCCCTGTCGAGGAAACCAGCACTAATTCCCCCGCCGCCTCTCTGGCTCTCTGAAACCTATACAGATGTACCAGGGCTCTGTTGCCGTGGCAACCTGCTAATCCACTGAAGTGCCGTTGTCACTGTACCGCATTCAGGCACAGATACGCCACGCTGGGATTTGGACCGGAGGGGGCAACTGAAAGTGTTTAGTGTAAAACAGGCGTACTGTACGCACTGCCGGGTTGTGTCAGCGTCACCGATCAGCTACCAGCAGATCCATATATACGGTTTAGTGTTATCGCCGCAGAGAGATACACACACTGTACACACACACACGGGGAAATGAGCGCCCTTCTTCTCGCCTCCACAGCTGAATAAACTATAAAAACTGGGTTTTAAGAACACACAGAATCTGGCAGTAACTTTGTGGTGTGTATTCAACATATTCAATATGTGTTGAATCTCTACAGCAGCTACATGGCATGCTCATTGGTCCTGATTCACTTGGCATGTCAGCTCCCACGCTGCTCATGCACTCTGCCTCGCAAAAGTAATCACACCCCTTGAACTTAAAGGGGCGGCATCATATGTGTTCCAGTCGCATAGTGCTATTTTAAACCACAACCAAGGAACTATGTTGCCTTCAGTAAAAATGCTGTATATCAAATATGACTTAAAACTAATTCAAATTTGTAAATTAGCGTCTTGAAATTGGGCCTCTGTCTCTTTAAGAAGCTCCTGCTCTTTTTTTAAACTCTGCTTTCAGGAAGTCGTCACAACATGGCTCCTCTATTAACCCTTTAACAAGGTTTTTACCAGCGTTGCGCTGAGAAGTAGCTCCTGTAATGAGCTCAGCTGATGCCCAGTTCCACCAGGTGTTTGCTAATTGCTGCGGGCTAGTCTGAAGGAGCTGAGTGGGAGAGGCCTGCTCTGTGAGGCAGAAGCTTCAAAGCTTGGAAACTGGAGCTTCACCTCAAAGTCGGAGCTCGGTCCACCCAGGCGGTTTTTACAGATAAATGGTTAACCGTGGAGATTAAAGGATTTCTCAAACATGCATGAAAGACTCTAAGCAACCAGGTACGTTTTTGATGAGGGGATAACATTATAGCATCATGTAAAGCTCAAAAGAGTCGATTACGCATATTAATGCCCCTTTAATCATAAACTTGAACACAATAATTAGGATTTCAAGTTTAATCAACACTAATTAGCACATAATTGTGGAATGGAATAAAATTTTGTTTGGCCAACATGACATCAGAAAGCTGTGGTGTACATTTGTCACCAAATGACACTCCAAAGTAACATTGGATACGGGCGACTCTCGTTGCTGAATAAACTTTAAAATCGATCCATAAACGGCTCCATCAATTGTTACTTCGGTAGACGTCGCGCTGCTGTGTGACGACAACGTTCTTCTTCTGCGCACGCAAGTCACTTTGGGGTTATAAACCATTAGAAACCATTCGACCCCAAGTCTCGCAGGGGTCGCATAGAATTAGCAGAATGAACAACCGGGCTAAAAGCAAAAAATAAAACAAAAAAAAAAACCCTGCTGTGTGAACGCAGCCACAGAGTCAGAGAATATCACGTCCTGGAATCAGGACTTGCTTGATTCAGCTGCAAAGTCCTCCACACATACACACGCACACCCACGCACACACACACACACACACAAGGGCAAAGCTAATTATTCTCAAGCACACTCTCTTCACGTCATTCAAGGGTCTAGGCTAAACGCCAGGTAAGGAGAGCCCATGCAATAGGGTATGCTGCCCGAGAGCCCCTTGAGGTAAAAATGCGATCAGATTATTGAGCCAGCCTGAGAGGTGTAGAGGGAAAATAAGAAAAAAAAACAACACACACACACACACACACCCTCACCTGCTGCAGTTCCTCTGTGTCCTTCACCTTCACGGGCGTGCTTTGGGGCACGGGGGGACACTTGCCTGGCTTCTTCTTGGCCCTCTCAATCTGTGCGTTGGTGAAATAGTTGACGGCGGCGAACTCGATGAGGGCAGAGAAGACAAAGGCGAAGCAGACGGCGATGAACCAGTCCATGGCGGTTGCGTACGAGACCTTGGGGAGAGAGTGGCGGGCGCTGATGCTGAGTGTCGTCATGGTCAGGACGGTGGTGATGCCTTAAAAATAAAACGAGTCACGAAAATTAGACGAGTCACACGAATATTTGCATTTTCTTTCTCTAAACAAGCATTTGTTTGAATTCAGCTTCTTCACTCCAACACTAGAAGAAAATTTGGTACAGAAAACAAACGAGATCGTTAAAACCGAGGATCGCCCTACATTTAGGTCGTATTTTAAGGCAAAGGTGGGCCATAGAACAATATAGAAACATTGTAATGAAAACTCTATACAGTACATAATGTGTACATGGTATTAGTACAGCACAACTGAAATCTAGGGGTGCACAGATTGCAGTTTTCTTTCAAATGTATGACGATTCCAATTTTGGCCGATACCAATTTATAAAAGAAGAAAAGCCTGTAAATATAGTCAAAATTGCTACGTAGGCAATGGTGGTTTTTGTTGAAAGAAAACCATTAAGTAGGTTCCAAATTATAAATGCTACAAACTTTACAAGTTCATGTAATCTCTTAAACATATTTCTAATTTAGTTCATCTTTCTATAATTGGTCATATAGCTCTAGCTTAAACACTGCTGCCGTAACGTTGCTTCACGTTTGTTTGTGGCGGCGTTATGTTGCAGTTTGAATCCATGAAATGTTTTTTTAAAGACAACACTACCGAACCGTTACATTCATTCAAATGTTTTTCTGTTACAAGGTGAATTTCCGGTCATTTATGTCTGTTTGCGGCTTTCATAACGTCACTGATTACCAGCTACAATCAAATTTTATTTTTGTTTCGTATTGTTCATTTCCTTTAAAGTGACCTCCGGAGTTACCCTGTATCAAATGTTTTACTTCGTAGCTCATGTAGTGAGCTACACACAGTTAGTTGTGTAGATGAGTTTGTAAACTAGATTAATAATCTTACTCAGTTCTTTTTAGTTTTTTTTTGTTTTTTTTAGATTTTTTGCTTGGGTCTGATCTATTTTCTAATGGCACAAACTAGTGAAGTGCAGATGTGTTTCCAGTTCTGACTGAAACTTGCAGGATTTTGTCTACTGAGAGGTTAATTTGACTGAAATATGAAACGTCAGAAAATAAAATCCACCAAGAAGAAAATTACTCATCACCTTCCTTGGTACTTTTGACTGTGCTGCCTCTCAGTTTGTATTCAGTTCCTCTGAACATACATATGTATATATATGTATATACAGTATATATACAGTATAACCTTAGACATCAGGTTTTCACTAAATCCATAAAAACACAAACACACTGAACCCAATTAAATTAATGAAGAAGCACATTGCCTTCAGAGTGTGTGCTGTTCTCTCTCTCTGGCTGTGGAAACTGCAGCTTCCCTACAAATGGACTCCCCCTCCTCCTCCCCTCAAAATAACACATTAAAAATTGGAATAAAAAAAAAACAAAAACAACAAGTGTTCAATAGCCCATGCATGCACAGTAATGTTGCTCTCATCTGCATCTTTCATTAACAGACTGCAGCGTGATAATGAGCCATTTTGCTCTCTGCAATGTGGAACATGTACAAAAAGGACTGTAGTGCTTTTCTCAGCATGAAGGGGCTTTTTGTTCGGGGACCTAAATGTTAGCAGATCTGCACCATGTGTGCACATCCAGCAGATTAAGGGTAATTTAAGCATTTTTTTTTGAGGATGAGGTGACGGCAATATTTAACTGGCAACGCCAGGCGAAGACTTGAATTCATCTCACATTATTCTTAAAACAGATTTAAACTTTAATTAGACACAGCGAGCGAAAACAGGAGAATGAGGAGGGATGTCTGAGTCTGGTAAACCATTTCTTTGTGTATCTGAACATATGCTTACTATCGTTATTCTGTTGGAACTCCATGACAACCATGTTTGGTTTTTTTTATTTTACTACAGAGCTGGTAAGCCAGCTGCAGAACACCAAATGCGTTGCTATTTCAAAGAAATCCCAAAACTGTGAACTTTAAAGAGTTTCCGAGGACGCAGAGTGTCACAGATCCTCCGCCACACTGCACCATGGGAACAAGGCTCTTTTCCATTTCATCCATTTCTTTTACATAAGACCCACCAAATGTTTTAGTTACTGAAAACACACAGCTCCAGCTCGAGTCCAACTTGAGTTTGGCTAACTCTATACGTTTGGGATGGTAGGACATCAAAAGGCTTTTTTTGTTCTTTCACGTCACTCCCAAACATCGGCTTAATGTGAAAACGCTCATATAACGGTTGCTATGGAAACCTAGCAGTGCCTATATGCTCTTTGGTGTGTGTTTGAGATTTCTTTTATACCTTTCCATATTTATTTGTGTGGCACATTTCAGCAACAAAGTGCTTTACATCTAAAAAATATAATATAATTGTGACACAAGCGATAAACATTACACGTTGTCAAACGCAGTCATTAAAATCATCAACCAAACACACATCAAATTTGTTGATCAGTGTTCGACTTACTATTAATCAAAGGTAACGCTAAACTGATGGGTTTTTAGCCTTGATCTAAAGCAGGGGTCTCAAACTCCAGTCCTCGAGGGCCGCAGTCCTGCAACTTTTAGATGTGCTTCTGCTGCACCACCTGAACAGAATAATTAGGTCATTAAGGCTCTGGAGAACTGATCTACACAAGGAGGAGGTCATTAAGCCATTTCATTCCAGCGTTTTGTACCTGTGGCACATCTAAAAACTGCAGGACTGCGGCCCTCGAGGCCTGGAGTTTGAGACCCCTGACCTAAAGGAACTCAGTGTTTCGGCAGTTTTGCCGTTTTCTGGAGGTTTGTTCCAGATTAGAAGAGCGTAGAATCTGAAAGCTGTTTCTCCACGTTTGGTTCTGGCTCCAGCCGTCCTGCTCTCTTTGCACAGCAGGAATATAAAAGCAGGTCCACGTCCAGCCCGTCAAGCCGGCCAAAACCAGAAAACTCTGGTTTCGAATCCTGAGCAGCTCTGACTCGACAAGACGTGGACTCAGTTTGACCTCTGCAGGTCTGGCGCTGCACCCGGCGACAGGCCACCATGGCAGAGCCTCTCTTTTCTGCTTCCAAAAGCAAAGGTGAACTTTATTTTTTTGCTTGCTTTTTTAAAAGTCGCAGGGCAAAATGAAGACGCCTACAGAATCAGACATTGCTCAATAAAGACAGTCACCGATGGCAGGAGGAAACAAACGTCAACAGTCACGTTGCGTTAACTGAAAAACTGCGAGTTTCTGTTCCAGATGCAACGACAGTCACAGCTGTGCTATTTGTAAAGGGCTGCAGCTAACGATTAGTTTAGTAATCCATTGTTCTATTGATTATTCTGACGATTAATACAGATTATACAGATTTTTTTATTTTACCACTTAAACATTTTTATATAACCTCCCTAATTTTTAAAATAAGGAAATAAAGATTTTTGCATTTTAGGCTATATTATTGCCTAAAATGCAATAATATGGAATTCCTTTAATGAATATGAACCAGGTGAAGATAAAACTAGCCCAACTGAGTTTTGGGTTAAACTTATACTTATAAATGCATATTTTGCACAGTTTTGGCTTAATTAAGGCTCTGAATATGTTGGGATTTTAATTGACTGATTCCTAAATTAGTTGACAATTATTTCAATAATTGATGTAACATGATTAATAGTTTAGTCCTGGACTAATGGTAAATGGACTGAACTTATATAGAGCTTTTCCAGTCATTTTGACCACTTAAAGCGCTTTACACTAGAGTCACATTCACCCATTGTTAAACACACACATTAATACCCAACTAAGTGCCTTGTCACACTGACATGTGGCAGAGATATTTCTTCACCTCAGCAACGCTACGTTACTTCATATGAGTCCGCAAATCATGACTCCATCCCTCACTCCACCCTAAACATGACCCCTGACCTTCTCTGCTTCAGGCCAAGACCGAACCGCTCAGCTGGAAAACTCTGTCTGAACTCTCAGCTTCAAATTTAAATGAAGTGAGTCTGTCAAACTTGAATTCCTCGGTTTGGAAATCTCCGTTTCCTACTGATTTAAGACTTCTGAGGACTTGGTATTATTTTCCCGACGGTACAAAAGATCCAATTCACATCCCAGATTGTCATTTGATGCTGCTGCTAATCAGAATCGGTTACTATCATACTAAGTAACTGAATCATATGTCTAAATCCAAAATGTATTTCCTACACTGGGCGAGTCAACAGTGACTGACGAGGCTAAATACCGTAATCGTTAAAGTAAAGGAGCAACAAATGAAAGGCTTTGTGGCGTCTGTGCAGCTCTCTCATATCGACTAGGATTATTTCTGCTAGCATGCAAGCTCTGCCTCCAAATGCTATTCTTGTATCAAAAGACCCGACGCCACCAGCTTAGAGTTGAATAAACCGCATCTCTTGTGCTCCATCGTCTTTATCTGCGACTCTCTCCCACAGCGGAAGCAAAGGTAAAAAGTAAAGGGGTGTTTATACGTCACAGAGCCAGAGGACACATCGACCGAGCCTCATGTTCGCTCGATGTGTCGACGTGGTTTGTTAGAGATGTTCTGTTTTGTTGGAGATGTTCTCGATGTTTGTTAGAGAGTCGTCGCTGCTCCGAGAAGAAAGGCCCCACCGAACGAAAAGACAAGGTCGCGTGTGTAGATCGTTGCTCGTCCTTGGGATTATTAACAAACAGCAATAATGTGATTTGGAGAAAATCCCCTTTGGTCGCAGGAACAAGAACAGGAACGGGGCGCTCCTTAAAGTCCTTGCGCTCCGTCTGTTGCCCAGACGTGACCGCCATATAATTTACCTGTCAGTCAAAAGCTGGCGGCTGACATTGACAGGTGACCTGCGGCTAAAGTGAACACGCGGAGAAAATTAGCTCGAAATGTTGTAGTTAGCTTGAAAACTTAAGAAAGAGACCCACTGGTTAAGTAAGAACGCTAATGGAAAATCCCATTTGCTGTGAAAGTGGTGTTCTGTTTGGTTAACTAATTCAGTGTGCAGGATTTACTGCCGGAAATGGCAATTAGCTTAGCTTGTTTCAATGGCTACGGACACAAGCCGTTCAACACAAATCAACAACAGGGTCCGCACAGCATACGTCAGGGTTTCATTCAGATAAACAAACTGGTTTGACAAACGAACACATGCACCCGTTCAAAACACCTAAAACAGCAGCAGCAGAAACCCCTCCAACCCCGCTGCCGCCTCAGAGCCTTGGATGACGCAAAGCCAGCCGCTGTGATGCTTCGTCACGCTGAACGCTCTGGGGGAAAGGAAGCAGAGGCACTGACATATATGTTGACGACTGCAGGAAAGCGGCCCTAATCCCCCGGGGCTTTATTAAACCACGCAACAACCAAGACACATTTCCACTTAGGGTCACGCAATATCTTTTTACTCAGCAAACAAGCGTGTTAAATATATATTGGTTTCAGCGATGTGTAAGTGTTTCTAAAGAGAAAAGTGACCTCAGACTGAGTCCTAGAGTGCATTTCGTGGACGACAGACAAGCGTTTACGGATGAATCACAATTGCCGCCGCTTTAAGTTGGACGAGACATCTGCAACCAAACTTGTCTTTGAACGAAACATGCAAACACTATCGACGCAGCAGTTCGAGGTTCGATTCTCCAAACCTTCAGACTCTTGTTGGATGCCTTTCTCCATTTCTCTCACTCTCTCTCTCTGAAAATGTGCTTTCTTAACAAATGTGAATATGAGAGCAGCTTACATCAACGAAGAAAACAGAAAGGAACGCAGTCAATTTGGACGCCGTGACCTGATATGTAAAAATACCGCTCTGGTAAAAAAACAAGAGAGCATTTAAAATGATCAGTTTCTCTGATTTTACTCTCTATGGTTATATGTTTGAGTAAAATGAACATTGCTCTTTTATTCTATGAACTACTGACGTGTCTCTGAAATTCCAAACAAAAACTTAGTGTTTATCTGCAGAAAATGAGAAATGGTCAAAATAACGAAAAAGATGCAGTGCTTTCAGACCTCAGATAAAAACAAATTCAGATTCATTTAGAAACAACAAGTCAGAGTTCAGAAATCAACAGTTAGTGGAATAAATAGGAGGTTTTCAATGGAGTTCAGTGCAGAGGGCTCTTCTTTTTTCCCCAGAGCTGTATATAAATATGTTTTTTACCTCGTTTTGCAGATGTGAATTTACTTCAGAGTGCTTTTAAGGTGAGCTATGAACATGAGTTCATCCATTTATAGTAACTCTCGCAAAAGTTGAACTGGCACATGGGCATTGCAGGACATAAAAATATTTTTATGATGCCTGATTTCTGAGTGTATTAATTTTAAAATTGATGGAACAAAAGCGAGTTCAGCACACATAAAATGTCCGATATGCCTATTTCTAAAAGCTGCGCCGATTTTTCCATTATACTCTCATACAGTATGTTGTTATTTGTTTATTTATTTTTATTTTTTGTGTGAAACTTTATATCTGTGGCTGCTGCTGCACCTGCATTTTCCCCCTGTGCAGGACAATACAAGCGGTGGTTAAAAGGCGCGTTACGTACCAAAAACGGTCCGCGCCGGCACCGACTCCTTGTTTATCCAGAAGGACACTTGAGAGAGGATCACTGTCATTATGCAGGGGATGTACGTCTGGATCATGAAGTAGCCCATCTTCCGCTTCAAGTGGAAGTAGACCGTCATCACCACATATTCACCTGGAGCAACAGAAAATCAATCGTCGCACAATCAGTGAAAGACGGCCGTCGTCACGTCTCCCGTCTGTTCTCAGTCAAATCTACGCCCGTCATCCGTCCTGCAAAACACAACTCAGGAAAATAGATAAAGGAATTCATTAAATCTGTTTTTGGATCCATCAGTTTTTTCGGGTGAACCAGTTGGCCTGTGAAATGACTCAGTCCGTGATGTTTGCTTCACGAGGCTGCTGCTGTGTGCTAGTCATTCTTCAGCTGACAGACTGCAAAGTGTCAAGGCTCCAAAAGTCCCTCCGATGTCGCCGGCGGAGCCGCATCCAAACATTATGCACATACCCAACGCTGAGTGCTTTTCACTCAGATTTCAAGGGTGAACTTGGGAGTGTGGAGGGTTGAAAAAAAACAACAACAGCTACCCTTATTTAAAGCAAAAATAAATACAAACGCTGACAGGAGGCCTGCGGCTCACCTGTGATTGATTTAATGGTCTCGCTGGAAACCGTCTGGCCGATGAGATCGTACTGGACGAGGCTGGAGGACTCGGGAGGGACCTCCACCGAATGCTGAGGCCCTTTGGTCCAAGTGTAGATCATCTCCGTTTTGGGATAGGCGTCTGAAGACAGACAGGGGGGAACGGATAAGATGTGAAGAAAAAGAAACAGACAAAAAGAGAGCGAGAAACTCACAGCCGTCTGCTTTTAAGCCTCCGACACCACAGCTAGACTCTGATTTTATCTGCATGTGCTTCCTGTGTCAGAGTCCCATCTAAAACCCATTATAAATCTAAAGCAATCTATTTTTCCAAGTATGTATTTATTTATGTCTTGGTCCAACAAAAAAAAAAAAAAAAGTTGCATTTTTCTGCTGACATAAAAATGAACAACAGTCAGTATTTCCATAACGAGGGGTGATTGTGCTGAAATAATCCACAAGGCTGGTTTTGAAGTGGAGCAGATTACTGCTGAGTTTTGTATTTTTTTTTTGATTATTATTTTTTTTTTTACAAGTGTCACGTTTAAATGCGTGCCGCTTTCTTCGCCTTAGTTCCAAACATTCAAACATTTCTCTGTCATTTCCAAACCGTAGCTCGCTCTTCCTGTGTGCTTTCTGCCATCTGTGATATAAAAACAAACAAACAAAGAAACTGAGAACATTTCTTTTAAGTGTGTAATCCTCCTCAATAAAAATCTTAATGAGTCAAAATTTAAATTGGTAGAGACTGCATTTTATAGAAATCTTTAAATCTGTGTCAGCCACCCTGCAAAAACACAAAATCTTACCGTGTAGTTTTGGTCCAGTTTCTGCTACATCTTAGTACACTTGAAATAAGACGAAACTAACTTTACAGCAAGATATGGAGCTTGATTTGAGTCAATAAATCCTTAATATTGATGAAAAAGTACAATTTCCACTGGTATATTATTTTACTTAGAACATGGCGGGTTTTTTTTATGTTAGGAGTGACATAATCTGCCACTGGAACTAGGACTTTTTCATCAATACTAAAGATTTATTGACTCCAAAGAAGCTTACTTATAGGTTGGTTTGGTCTTCAGAGATTTGCTCCAGAAACCAGACCAAAAGCGCTTGGTAGGATTTTGTGTTTTTGCAGTGCAGGAAACGCCTGGACTGGCGACTCTAAAATAAATTCTCTCAAGCTCTTTTCACTTTTCCATGTGGTTCTCCCTCCCTATTAGCTCTGTGCAGCCGGTGCCAGTCTACTCTGTGTGTGTCACGGACCGTGAGCTAGTCCTCCGCCTTTTGCAAGCGCCAGTTTACAAAGTCAAATTTATCTCTGAGCCTGAAAATGCAGATTTCTAACTGCATAGACTATCGGTAAAATTGGTTGTATATTAAACAATATTGTATTAGATATCAACTGTATATGTTGTTGTTTAATTTAGTATTTTATACTTATAAGTAATCATCAATATTTCCTATCAAACTTTAAATTAATTATGCAACATCCACTTAGGGGCCTTCAAGTGTATCTCAATTATTAACTAAAATGTTTTCCAAGCATTTATTTTTTACTGGAACACTCCTTAAAGAGGGGAAGCCACAAAAGGTTATTGCTGAAACTGTTGGTTGTGTCCAAGTACAACAATGGAAGGTTGAGTGGAAGGAAAAGAGGTGCTCAAGCAACAGGGATAACACAGCTCAACAGAACCACATGCTGATCAGCTCTGTGCCACGCTGCACTGATGCAAGAGTTCATAAAAGAGGAGCTCAGGTCAAGTATTGAGTGAATATATAGAACAAAGCCATCGAAATGTTTTTTATATTGATGGATTTCTGTTATAAAAATAATTTTATTTATTGGTTTTGGGGTGCTGATGAGCTGTCAGTCATAATCATCAAAATCCAGGGTCTGTGCAGGTGTCACCAACTCAGATTTAAGTCTTTTAAAAACATTTTTAAGACCAATACGAATGAAATTTAAGACCTGTATCATGATAGAAATGTACAACAGAAAATTACATATTTTATATGGACAGAATGCAAATAACATCATGTGAGTCGGCAACAAAAGTGAGTCGGTGGCAAAGACTGATGTCGTCCAGTCAACTGGAGATAAATTTGCACTTACCCATGATAGACACAAAAAGGCTAGCTAGCCAGCTAGCAGGGGTAATTTAGCAGCTAGTTAGCAGTGGACTTATCTACAGTACCTTCCAATGATGGATGCATGAAAGCTAGCTAGCTGGGTAGCAGGGGTATATTAAGCAGCTAGTCAGTAGTCGTCTCAACTGTCTCCTAAGGACAGATAAAAAAGTTAGTCAGCTAGCTAGCAGGGGTATATTAGCAGCTAGTTAGTGGTAGTCATCTGCCTCGAGTCAAAGAAGGCAGTGAAGATGTCTGTGTGCGACTCCGACGTTTGCCTGAAAGAAAAGTCCGGCGAGAAAAATAAACTAGAATATATGAGATTAGTTTGTCCACGACAAAAAAAAAACAATACCTGTGATTAATGTGTTACATTTTAAAATGGGTTTAAAGACATCTTAAGGCCTTAATTTTAGATAGGCTACATGATTTTAAAACTTTCTAAGGATGCGCGGACGCCCTGAAATTAATAGAAACTCGTGCTTGGAGTAGAGGCTTTAGGTATTCTAAGTCATTCGGATGCACCTGCCTCGGTGCGAATATGGAGGTTTTCTCTTTTGCTCTTGTTGCATTCGTCCTCATCTCGTTTCTTCCTCTCTCGCGTACGGGCGAGGTTGACCGGTCTGTGCGCGCACAGCTAAATAGCAGTTGTCGTTGCCTGCCACTCCCGGTGGGACCCCACGTCGGTGGGACACCAACTGTTCTGCCAAATGAAATGACTCCGGTGTGTCATGGAGTGGAACGCCGTGCCTGTGCACACAGGCCCAGATGGAGAAGCAGAAAAGAAGACGGGGAAGAGAGAGGGAAGGGTTGCGGGGCGGTGGTACAGAGAGAGATGTAGGATGATGGAGGAAAAAGTGAAGGAGAGGCAGACAGCGAGAAAAGAAGCTCACACACAGCGGCTATGGAAAATAGCTGCATAGGTCTGTGCCGTCCCGAGGCGGAGGAAGGGACTTTGACCTTTCCTCTGCTCGAGGCCTCTGCGGATTCACGGTCGCTTCCTCCTCCTCACCGGAGGCAGGCGGCAGCAGAGGCGGGAGGAGCGGGCGAGGAGAGGGGGACGACGAGAACCGAGAAGATGGGAGTGTGTCCTCCGCAATGTCACCGCGCCGGGTAATTGACGGCGGGTGTAAATGCGTCTCCTTTCTCTCGCGTCTTGCCGGTCGTAATCTTCACATCGCTGCACTCGCCTGATAAGGCGGAGCCGCTCCGCGCGAGACGCGCCTTTGTTTCCGTTTGTTTCTGCCGACCACGAGGCTCGGCGTAAACACGGATGCTGAGTTAGGGCTTCGTCGCTCGCAACAAAGGACGAAACGTGTCGTCATGCGGTTACGGCGCTCGGCCGCCTCGCGTTTGGCTCCTCAGCAAATCCTGTTAAGCACAGAGTCCAAGAAATGGAGCCATGCGACTTTCCCGACTTGAACTTTTCCACGTTTTGTCGCTTTACAGTAAAAGACTTCAATGTTTTTATCGAGGGAGCACCGGTGGCAGTTTTCTGGCCGATGTTTAAAAAGCCTGACCTCTCCGATTTTGGCCAATATCAATTAGGAGATACAGCAAGACAGTTGCTGAGTTGACGACCGTGGGGTGACTATTGTTAACTAATTGCTAACTGTGAGGCTAACAGTCAAACTTCTCTCACAGCAGAGCAAAAGAGGACAGTGTTTGATTTGTAGATTTTTGTAAAGGTAGGCAAGATCACCGAAAAGGTCGGCTTTACATGCAAATATCGGGCGATCATTGATCTCCCAAATTCAAGGAAATCTGGGCCGATTTACTGGTACAAACTTAATTTTTACAACAGAGATAGAATTAATAATTGCAAACAGTAAGGGAAATGATGCATGGTTTTCAAAATATTTCAAACAATCATCCATTTGGGGTGATGTGGTGGCGTAGGGGTTAAGCACAACCCACATATGGAGGCCTTAGTCCTCGGTGTGGTTGTCGTAGGTTCGATTCCCGGCCTAGTGACCTTTGGCGCCTGTCTTCCTGTCAGGATCTGAGTTTCCATGTTGTCCTGTCTTCCCCTCAATTGTTCCCAGGTGTGTCTCGTTCCCTTATTACCTCCTGTGTATTTAATGTCACCTGTATCTCTGTATCTTCATCGGGTCCTTGTTGTTACTTGCCGCCCTTGGCGTTTGTCGTTCCGTTCCTGTGTGTCCAGTCTGTTTTTCGTCCCTCGTTTACCGGTTGCTACCGGTGTCGAGCCCTGGCTTCAGCTCGGCCGTGCTGCCCGGCTTTTGGACTGTGTTTATTTCTGGATTTACTTTATTAAAACACCATTTCTCATCATATCTTGAGCCTGCTGCGTTTTCCTCACCACACCACGTGACACTTCCCCCTTCTCTCATTACCCACTTTCCTGTCAATTCACTGTCAAATAAAGGCCATTAGAGCCAATAAAACCTTTAAAGAAATTTGAACACCTGAATCGTCTCCTTGTAGCTCTGACTGTATGTTTAGGGTTTATGTGTCCATTTATAAAAACATGATGCTGCCACCACTATACTCCATTGTGATTTTGGGTTGTTGTAGCGTTTGTTTTCACCTACCCTACCTAATTACTTAAATTACCCCTAAATTCTTTGCATTTTTCTGACTATAAAGTGAGAAAATGTGAAGATGTTGGAGGGACATAAATACCATTGCGAGGCACTAAAATTTCCTCATGTTTCTCAATGTTAGCCTATGAGCATAGGACTTGTCGATGTGTAGCTTAAAGGGAGGTATTATGTATTTTCCGGACACACAGTGCTATTTTGTAGCATAATCAAGAAACTATGTCACCTTCAGTTGTTAACAAAATTCTATATCAAAAACAACTTAAACCAAACTTGACTTTGCATCATAGCTGTATCTGACAACTTGAAATTGGGCGTCTGTCTCTTTAAGAACTTCCTACCCTTTCCAACACTTCAGCACTTTATCACAGCATTGCTTCTCTATGGGTTCATTGATGCGGTTTAAGAACCGATCTTTGAGCTGTAGTTTGTGCAAAGCGCTCAGCAGACGCTCAGCTCCACCAGTGTATGCTAATTGCTGCCGCCGCTAGCTGAGCGGAAGAGCAAGCGCTAAGGCGTTCCCAAATGAGACTACAGGATTTCTCAAACATGCATGAAATGAATGAATCAAAGCAACAACTCAGGGATGTGTTTAACGAGGGAATGACTTTATAACATGACATAAACCTATTTAAATACATAATAATCCTACTTTGTGACATCAGTGTTTGGAACGTAGTGTTATATTTGCAGAAGTTATGTCTTACTTTGTTTGCAGCAAACTTAAAGACAGCTGACAAAGTAACTTGTTGAATTATCCCAAGTCCAGAGCTCACTCCCAGGCTGACACCTGCCCACTTGCCATGTGTCCTTTGCTCATGTGTCTGCCATTTTTTTCCCCCCTCTAATGTAAAGCACAGAGTCTCCAGAGAAAGAAGACCAGGAGACACTGAACAGAAAATAGAGATGGAAGAAGGCCAGCAGAGACGGCAGCCATTTTGCCTCAGTTGGTTCACAGCAAATGCCTCAGTCAGCACATCGCAATAACCGATTAATCAATTAATCGCCTGATATGTTAAAATGAACTCAATCATTTCCATTTTGATGGTTAATATTTGTTAAAATGAGACGTTGTACTCTGTTTTACTTGTAGTTTTGTTTGGAAGTGGTTTTTATTTCCGTTTTATTTTTTGCGTTTGGTTGTCGTGTTTCACTTTTGGATGATTAAAATGCCTTCCAGTTGAAGTGTATTAAGTGTTTTTAATAAATTAAAGTTTACTGACCTTTGAGAGGGCAAACTTCTATTATTATTCCATTGCCAATACATTACTTGAAAATAGCCTCAAGACGACAATATTATCGTTTATCGCAATAAATACTGGGACAGTTTGTCGACCGGCAAAATTTATCATGACAGGCCAACACATGGATTGTTCTCAGTCAAATATAATCACTCATTAAATAATATCTTTAGCTTGCCTGACATTTTGTTGTGATTCTGCAGGTTAACATTATATACTCAATAAAATACACCCCAAAACATTGAACAAAATAAATCTGTGAAGCATACGGTAGCTGTAGTAGCAGATAGACTGAGAGACGTGTCTGAAAAAGTCTCTCAGTAGGAGCTAAAACCACTTTAAAACGTTCATATTTCAGCACAAACCCAGCCAGCAATGATCTGCCTGCTTTCACGACAGGTTTTTGCCGTCTTTTCTGTTGCTGCTCGGTGTTTGGAAGACACGTTGCACATTATTTCATCAGGTAAACGCAAACAAGCGCCAAAGCACTCACAGCTTCCAAACTTGAGGGGGCAGGCATGTCCGTCCATGGGGAAATCCACCAGCTTCATGGGACACTCGGCGCTAATGGTCAACCTGAAGCGGCGCACAGAGGAATGGTTAAAGTTACGACCAAGATGAATTTTACATGGCAATAATAATAATTATAAGAATTAAAACAAGCTTCTTTTTTTAAAAAACTCATTTAGGTGCCCCAGAATGGTTGCTATGGGAAATTCTAAGCTTCCTCAAACATGCATGAAAGAATCAACGCAACACTCCAGGCATGCTTACGATGGGGGAATAACATTGTAACACGATGTTAAGCTCAAAAGACTTCATTTTACACAATATTGCTCCTTTACTAAACACCTGCAGAGCAGCAAACGACCGAAACCCTTCCTAACATAGAGATTATTTAAACACATTTAGTCAGCAGTACCTGAGTGAAACACACATTTTTAGATCCTCTGGATAATGTAAGTCACTTTTGATAGTAGAGGAAAGGTTTTTGGTTTGTTTAGTTGGGTTTTTTTTTTACAGTGTCTGCATTGTGACTGCTGAAGGGTGCACAAATCAAGGGAAGCTTTTAGCTTGTTAATTTCCTATTTTGGCCCACGTCGCTCTGAGTTGAAAAAGGCGGCATTTTGGACCGCGCCAAACGTTTGGCATCTGCACCGCCTCTGAGCAGCTTTCTGCTGTTTACACCGAGAACCTTGGTTGGATTCCATACTAGATCCCTTTTATTACTTTATAGCAAACACAGTCTGTCATCTCGCCTTTTCTAGCAAAAAAAAAAAAAAAAAACAGATAAAAAAAAATACAGAAATATGGAAATCTACAATATGCGAAGTGTCTGCAACGCAATCACAAGCTAGTGTTTTTGAAAGTTATGAAATTAGATGCAAAGCAGCAGGCTGTTAAGATGGAGGCACAGTTAAGAGTTTGTTTTTTTTTACCTCATGGTGTAAAGGATGGTGCCGTTCTTCATGATGCGGAAGAGCTTGTTGGGCGCGGTCATGTTGTGGGCGACTGACCGCTTGCCGTTCCTGAAGAAAGTGTCCGGTGTCCAGACCTTGGTCACCATCAGGTTGTTAAGTCTCAGTATCTCCACTGGACCCTCGTACATCAATCTCCGATCAACCCAGGTCTGCCGAAAGAATACATCCATAGTGTATTCCTAATGGAGGGAAAACCGACATGTTACGAAAAACATGGATGGATTTATCTGGATAAGAATTAGAAGTGTGAATTATTTTGTTTTCTACAAAATATCAAATGCAGTAATGTTTTGGTTGAACAACCAAATAGTGCAGTGCTACGGCTGCACAACATTAAGAAAACGTGATGTGTGATAAAATTGGTGAATGTCGCGATAACAGTATTATTTAAGATAAGGGTTGTCAAAACAATCGCTATTTCGATGTTATCTAAGACGTTCGCTTTTGTCAAACTGACGCATTCACATTTTTCTAAATGATCACATTTCTGTCAAAATTTAAAACCTTCGGTGGAGGTTTTAAAATTTGCTAACGTGGGTGAGTACACGCAAAACAACTTTAAAAAATGAGCGCTCTTTATCCGACAAAGCAAACGCAAAAGCTTTGTTAGAGGTACTTTCCCTAAAAGGCAGACACACAGGAAAAAAAACAAACGCAGAACTACCCGACATGCTAGCACAGCTATGTGCTAGCATGCTAGCACAGCTAGCATGTTAATGAAAAGATAATGAAAAAGGAGTACAAAACTCACAAGGAGCCAAGGCAAAAAACACAACCCAAAAAATTCATAGAAGGAGCCCAGCAGGGAGAGAAGAGGGGGGAACACAGGTTGGAGGAAGTGGCAGTAGACAAAAGGAACAGGCGAGGAGTGACTGAGGTTGAGGTGCTTAAGTACTGGGGAGATTGAATGCTGAACAAAAGACCTGGGCTGATTAGCTAACTGATTACATTTCTTTACCATATGCATACTGCATACAGTGATATTGTCTTAACAGTAAATTTGTGATATATGTTGAATCGCAACCTGATAGCACAAAAAGTTGCGTAAAAGTAAGAACAGAATTCAACATGACAAGAGTTTAGCTACGTACCATTTCAACGTCTGAGACTGGCCCAAAACTTGTCACATAAATGTCAGTCTTCACCTCTGTCACAGGACCTGTCGGGTCAATGAAACGCACCACAGAAATCACATTCATTGACATTTTCTCAGAAAGTTATCTTATCCAAATAGGTGTTATAAGCTGTTTTGAGGTCTACAGCTCCTGAGAATAAAATCTAGGAGACTTGCAGTGGCTCATCTCTTCTGGAGCAGTTTAGTACTCTGCATAATGCAATGGAGAAAATAGCTTAGAAGATGGTAAAAAAATACATAATCCTGTTTGATTTTTTCCCCCCTTCACTGAACGGATGTGGAGTCCCAGTGTGAAGACGAGCTGTAAGCGGGCGCCTGCACACGGACATTCCCGTTGACAGGCCGCTTTGCACAGTAAACCAGTTCTCGCTGCTTCCCAACATGAATATTCAGCAGACATCATGCATAAAAACCAAATCCATACTTTTAACCTCTTGAACCGAGTGTTACGCATTTGTCCTGAAACGTACAGTTGATTATGTAACTGCCCTCAGTCATACGCACATGGCACCGGGGCCGCTCGTTTTATAGGCAAACCCGTCACACTGTAAGTACGAAGGGCAAGACGGCATCTCAGCAGGCGTCGCGTTGTGAGTTTACAAAGCAGCTCGTTACATACAATGCTAATCTTGCGATGCGAGTTGGAGAGATGGAGTATAGAAGCACGATGTTGACATAAAGACTTCCTCTGTCCTGAATGGAGGATTTCCTCGGGCTTCATCTGCCTATGAGCGCCTTAAGATCGAATAAATTGATTGTAATTCTTTGGTACCCTGCTTACTGCATTTTATGGTTTTTTGTTTGTTTATCAACAGTTAATATTTAGGAAGTAAAGCAGGTTTGCTTATGCTGTCTTTAAAACTGCAGTACGTAACTTTTAATAAAGCTATCACTATGTTGTGACAGTATAATCTGACACAGGAAATCAGTGAAAACATCGCTCTCCTCCACATCCTTCCTGATATATTATTGCTATCTGAAGAAATGCACCACTCCAACCAAAAACAACCAATCAGAGCCAGGAGGAGGATCTCGGTGCCTCAAATCAACCCCGTGAATGCGCTGCTAAATGTGCTAATGGCAGAGAAACAACTCACTGCTTACCCGGTGACTGTGCTAACTGTTCTTTGCATTCGTGATAGACTATTCTAGCTGCACCGTAGCAGAAAGCAAAGGAGAGAGGTTGAGGGGGGAGTTGTGATGGTGATTGACAGCGCTAAGTCCCGCCTCCTGGCTCTGATTGGTTGATTCTAGTTTGGAGAAAAATAGCCCAGTTTTTAGTGGTTTTTAAATGGTTTTTAAACATGATCAATTAGAATTTATTGTGACAGCGATAAATCAAAAATTTGTCACAATAAAAGATTTATCACGATAAAAGATAAACGATACGATAAATGCCTACCTCTAGACTTTAGTCTTAGTTTAGTGCTGCCTCCAACATCTTGCTCTTTATTTAGTCCCACTCTGCTTCCCATCACCTCTAATCACCTTTTTCTGTCTCTGCTAAAGAAAAGCATCCCCGCAGCACAATGCTGCCACTTCCAAGTTTCACAATGATGTGGCGAGTCGGTTTTCTGCCACGCATTGCGTTTCTGCCTCGATAACTACCTTAAGTGTCGCTGTTGAGAAGAGATTTCTTTTTCTTTGCCAGTCCTCCAGAAAAGGCGAGACCGGTGGAGTCCAGAGTAAACTCTGGGCGCAGAGCCACAGTGTTGACATGAACTCGATGGATCTTCAGAGGCTTTGAGGGCGGTAAGATCAAACAGAGTGACTAGAATTTGATTTATTTTCTGCTTACTTCACATTTTGCCGTTTTAAACCCTTTTTCTTGGTCGTTCATCCTAAGGACTTGCACGGAGCCTTCAGTGAGTACATTCAACAAGTTTTCACTATTCTGTAAGATTGTTTGGTTGGAGAAAAAGTGCAATTAGTTAAGGCCCCCTGCTGACCAAAACAAAAGAGCTGCTACAAGTTTTAAACGTCACGATAGCAAATTTTACTGGGTGATATATCGTTTCCCAGAAGTTATTGCGATAAACGATAATATCCCTGTTTTGAGACCACTTTTTCAAGTAATACGATGGGATAATATTGTAAGAACACATTCTCAAAGATCAATAAGCTTTCACTTCTAATGAACATGTAACACCAGAACTGGAGGACATTTTAAATATCCAACAAGAACCACAAATAAAATGAATTATGAAGTCTCTGCAAACAAAACTGTCTTTCAAATAAACGGCTAGTTGAGACCAAAGCACCAGACTGAAGACTTTCGTCACCCGGGTTTTGGTAGAAAGAGAGAAAAATGAAGAACAATAAACGATAAAAATGAAAATTATTGAACTCGTTTTCATTTGTTGTGCGATTACTTGATTTATTTCTTATCGTGACAGGTCTAAACACCGATAATATGATGAGCATATCAAGAGAAAAAATGATTCCCTATTTTTTTTCTTTTTTTTGTCTAAACAAGGTCTGACGTGTTCCCTAATATTTAGAAGATGTTGCCACAGTATTTTTCCTCCGTATTTATATTAGAAATTTTATCCTCGTGCCCTTTGACGTACAAAGTAAAACTTTATTTTTATTTGAAAATATGCCAGCTGTCAGATTTCAACTGAACAAGTTCTGTTGTTTGCGTCTCCGGAAAGAGGTTCCTTCAATTTACAGACACTGAGCAAAACAAATTGTTTATTCCTTCAACTTTCCGCCATCTTTTCCCGGACACACTGGGCCGCTTCAGTCCCGACGTTCCCGGTTGCTTGTTGTCCATTTGGAAACTCTGAACTTGGACATGCCCACTATTCAATACAGAAAACCCAGCGACCTCCCGCTGGGTTTCTGATTCTCAACAACCCACTCAACTCGGGTGTGACGTCATTCTGAGCTCCGACCTCAGACACAAACTGAATGCAGCACAGCTGAAGGACAAAGCTGGAGCTCAGGGCCGCGGACAACCTTGGGTCGGTCCTGCGCAAAAAAAAAGTTGATGCTTTTTTTTTTTTTTTTTCTAATGTAGTAAAAAAAAATTAAAAGAAAGTTAAGAAGGAGACGCTAAAGCTGGATGTTGGAAAAATAATTTTGACCTTTTTGGGGCTCAAATTGTTTGTACTTCTACGGCTCCTATAGAGAGAAGATGTTTTAAGCGGCTCTTTGGGAAACAGTGGCATCATTTTTTGTTTACATTATTTTTCATCCGATAATTTAATTTCCAAAGCGACGCCAAAGTGTTGTGAATTGTGCGATGCTCGTTCTGCTGCGCAAAAAAATTGCGCTTCTCCTCTAAATACCTCCGAATCCAGGTCGCAGCCTGTTGTCGTAGCCGTCCAGGAGTCGGTCCAAAATCCGAGTAAAATTCTCCGGGTAAATCCTCTCATCCTTCCTTGATTGTCCGGAGATTGTTTTCGCACTACGAGAAAAATAATAAAAAATATAAAATAAATAATAAATTTAAAAAAACCCTGAACTTTCAGGTGTGAACTAATCCGATCCGTCAGTTGTTGTTTTTTTTTATTTTTATTTCTTTACTTATTAGTTTTCTTTTCGGCACCGCACTCACCAAGTCGTCAAACAGAAAAAGTAGACCAGGGTCCGAATGAACGCGGGTCTCGTCGCCGTCACCATCTCCTTCTTCTTTGCGAACAGCATCCTCGCATGCCATACTTCAAGCCTCTTCACATCTCACCGCGCCAAGCCGCCTGTGTCCCGGTAGAAGAGACTGAGGGGAAAGAGACGCGGCGGTGGCGGCAGCGGCGCAGCGCGGCGCGGCGCAGGGAGGATGCTGGAAGTTGTGTGGATTTCTCCTCTGCGGTCTCCCTGCCACAAGCGCAACACAGTCTCACACACACACGCGCGCCCACGCACACACGCCTTCACGCACACACACTTTCACCCTACAACACCGGGCGGTCACCTCCTGTCCGGATCCTTCCCAATGTCTCACCTTCTTTCTCTCATTCCCTCTCTTCTCTCCATCCCTGCCTGTTTTCTTCTTTCCCTCTCACACATTAAAACCCTGGCACATTTCTGAGAAGGAGTCCCCCCCCCCCCCCCCCCCTCCCACTCCCCACCTCCCATCTTCTCTAAGCTCCAGCCTCCCTGACCCCGCTCCCAGGGGCGCCTCCAGAAAGTTTAGCCACATTTGTGGGGAAGAGGGGGGGCACTGATAAATTTGAGGCGCTATACACCAAAATCAGTGATGGAGCAGAAATCCTGTGGAAGAAGTAAGAGCTGATGAAACGTGTGCTTGATATTTTTAAAACGACACAATACTCTTTTAGCTCTTGTCAGGAAGCTGTGAATCTCAATACCAGTTTCACACATGAAGAGGCAGATTTTTTTATTTGCATACTCCTCTGGACTGAGTCTGCCTATAAACCCCAACTTCAGTCGTTGGCTGCCTTAAAGGGGCAGTATTATGTTTTCCATCCACAAACTGCCACTTTCTAGCCCAATCAAATAACTGTCTTACCTTCACTTGTTCTGAAAAAGCAGTTTATATGAACTATGACTTAAGAGAAATTTGACTTTATGATTTAGGGTCTTGAAATTGGGCTTCTGTCTCTTTAAGAAGCTCCTGCTCTTTCTGAAGCTCCGCCCCCAGGGAGTCATCACAACATAGCTCCTCTATTAACCCTTCAACAACGTTTTCACCAGCACTGCACTGAGAGGAAATGAGCTCAGCAGTCCCACCAGGCGCTTGCTAATTGCTGCCGGCTAGTCTTAAGGAGCTGAGAGGGGGAGTCGCCTGAGAGGGCTGCTCTGTTGAGGCGAAGCTTGGTTGCCATGGAGATCAAAGGATTTCTCAAACATGAAAGAAATGAAAGAATCAAAGCAAGGCTCCAGGTAATTTTTTTGGCATCATGTAAAGCTTGATCAAAATCAAAATGTTGATTTTGCGTAATACCGCAAATTTAATAGTGTGAGATTTTTTTGCAGGCACAGATCGAACATAATGTACATATACCTATTTCAAATGAATAGCAGTATTCTGTCCTGGCAATACACACACACACACACACACACAAAAGATTTCAGAAGGGCTTTTTATTGTTCTGAGGAAAAGAGGCATGTGTTCTAGCACCTCCGTCGTGGTGTCCTTGGGTAAGACACTTGACCTGCCCTGCCTGCTGGTGGTGGTCAGAGGCCCCAGGTGGCACCGGCCAGCCTCACCTCTGAATGTAGTGTGAGACGCTTTGGAGTCCTCTGGACTTGATAAAGCGCTGTGCCAATACAGTACATTTAACATGTAACATAAAAGCTGAAATGGATGAAAAGATGATCAAGCATATCCAACGTATAAAGAAAGGTTTTTTTGGCATTAAGTTTACAGTTGCAAATACGCGGCAACAATCCCGCCGTGCTCTTTGACCTCTCTGCCAACCCGCGCCAACCTGGCGCCCACCGCTCTCTGCCAATGCGGAAGCGCCAGCTGCAGCTTAACCTACATGTTGAACTAGTTTCAGGCAACGCATCGGCGAGTGCCCGTATCAGGATTCAAATGGGTCAGTCTTGTCGCAATACGCAGTCGCGCACGCACACAGGTACTGTAGAGGAACTGGGACAAGCCACATGCTGCTTCACAGATTTCTCTGCACCTGGGACAAGAACAAGACCTTCACTTGTCGTGTGTGCTGCCTTTGTGTGTGCGTGCGGGCGTGTGTGTGTGTGTGTGCGTGTGTGGCTCTGAAGGTGGGTTCCACCACACTGGCTTTCCTGATGAGTTTGAAAGTGATAGAAAGGCACACACGAGAGGGTTTTTTTGTGCGCGTGTTGTTTTTGAGGGGGAAGATGAGGAAGCATTATGTAGATACAGTATCTTTTATGCGAGTTGAAGTCATGCAAGTCTTGCAAGGCAGCTCTCAATCTCCTGCACAGCCGCCCACCCCCAGTCCTCCCACAATACACCAGAGCAAGGCGGCTCTGTGGGGGATGAGTAATGCACGCGCTCCTTGTGGGGGCTGGCGTTGGTCCGAGGGAATCTTTCTTCTTGTTTGTTTCTCATCTTTTTGGGCGTTTGATTACCGTTTGCTCTTTTAAGCGAGGCTCTCGCGGCAGACCGCACAACAAGGCTGCTGTCACGTATCGACTGAAGCCGCCGTCGAACGCCTGAAAATGTCACGCAGATTTAAGAAGCGACCTTCCGGCCTTATTACGCCTCTTGACCTTTTCCTCGTGGTTTCCCGGCTGGTTTAAAACTTCCCGCTCGCGGCGTTCCGCTGCGTCGACGCTCGTGGCCCGAAGACACGTTCGGTGCCTGTCGCACGCCGAGGAGTTTTTGGAGGTCCTTTAATTGAATTTCAGTGTTTGTGCGACTCCGTCGTGAGGCGGGCTTATACAGAATCCTCTGCTATTGTAAGCTGCATGCCCTGCAGTGCACATAGACTGCGATGGTAATCTAGTTTTTTGTTTTTGCGTCTCTCCGAGCTCCTGTGTGTGCTTGCAGAATGGAAGCAGAAAAAGGTGAGAGGAATTGGGGGGGGGGAGATCTAAAGGGAGCTGGCTTTGAATGCTTTGCTTGCACCCAAAGATAAGGGTTCACAATGCCATCCCCTGAGGAGTCTCAATCTGACCACAAATACATTTCTGTCAGCCAGAGCAAATAGTAAAATGCACAGTTTGCTGTCCGTACTGCACTCTAGAAACGTCTTCAATGACGTCTCAACTCAGGATGTTTTGCTAACCCAGCGTAGGGGAGGTTCTGCTAAATCCTTAGAAGTAAATAACTTTCGTACCGTCTTCATTTAGTCTAAATGGTTTAAATAAAACAACATTACCACAATCCATCAATGACATTTCAGAGATTGCTAAAAGTCTTCTTTCAAATAAAGACATTATCCGTTTATTACTTTTCAAAATACTTAGCAACAAAATATTTAAGTAAAAAAAATGAAAGAAAGTAATATTTGCAATATGATTGCAATGATTCATCATGTATATATATCAAATATTGCAAGTTTAGCTCACTATTACATGAGGTGTTATTCATAAAAATGTAAATTTGATCATTCTGGTGTTCGTGGATGCCCCCTGGTGGCTTGGAGGTCTTTGCTCAGCCCTCAAACGATATAACACGGTTTGATCAATATAAATGTCTTTGTTTCCTCAAAAGGCCAAACAAAGTAGCTTTATCCAGGCGTCGACTTCCCTTTACAGTATTTTAATGTTAACATTTTTGCACACAACTGATGTTAAAAGCCCACGACTAATTTCCAGGAAGATCAAAAACGATGGCACGGTTGCCATAGTGACAGATCAAGTTTGTCCCCCGGGGTACGCGGCGTGTCAATGACACTCGGGTTATCGGTGTCATCCAGTTTCCGTTGCGATTGTCATGGCTCAGCAGAACGGCTCGGTTTAGTGTGGTGGCTGCAGCTGCTGCTGCCGGTGGGCGGCCCCGGCTGCCGTGGAGCAGAGCAGAACAGAAACATGCTTTCTGCCCAAGAAAGTCCCTGCACCGCGCTGAAAAGGACCACGTTTGTTCACTTTTGACTCTAAAGACAAAGAAAAATGATTTAACATAATAGTTTAGTTTTGCAGTTTAAAGTCAAATCGGTTTGTGCCATTGAATAGACAGTATTTATATTTTCTCCCTTAATTTCAAAACATCCCTCCGTTTTTGTCTGAATTCATGTAACTGGTTTGGGATTCGTTCCATTTAGATTCACAGAGCAACTTTGTTTCCTCGTGTGATTGGAAGTGACGCTCGAGAAGCATGCTTGCATAAGTGCATGTGCACGAAAAGAGCACCGACACAACACGTGCTGCAGGGCAAACGCTCTCCCACCAACATTTACGCCTCTTCTTCCATCTCCCACCGGCCACCTCCCCTGCAGAAATATCCAAATCATCTAGAGAACCGCTCTATAAATATGTAATCGCCTCATTTCCGTCTGTTTACCCAAACAAAAATAAAACGCACACAAAAAAAAATGCTGCTCACAACAGTTGTGGTAGCCTTCTGTCTTAGTGCTGTGTGTTTATGTGGTTTAGATCTAGAAAACATTTTTCTACTTTTCTCTCAGAAATGAATGGAAAATGTGCAAATTTACAGGAACAAGGTGCAGTAATTCTGCTTTCATTTTATGCACAGTTAAAATAGATTCAAACTTCATTGCTAACATTTAAAAAAACGTTACATAGCATAGCTGCTCTATGTATAAATAGTTATAGACTATTTTCCTTAGAGAAGGAGGAAGGAGAACAGACACAAAAAGGGGGAGGGGGGTGCACTATTACTGCATTGTGGTATTTATATTACAGTATATACAGTCATATTCAATAAATTCATTTATGGATTCCAATGAGGCCCATTTGTCAGATTACATCTATGTTTAAACTGTGATATTTCCCAGAAAAAACATGAGTTATCCCAGATTTGTTCTTAAATAAATAAACAAATCTTTTGAACAACTTTTTGAAAGCAGCAATTTAAAGTGCTAATAATCTAATTCTACTCCATGCGAACAGTCTGACTGTGCTGATGAAAATTCCCTCACCTCTGGATGCTGTATGCTTGAAACAAAGTAAAAATGACAACATTAATCCTGCTAATAATTATCTGACCTTTATAAGTCAAAAATTTCTTTTCAGACAGTTAAATTTTTTTTTATGAATAAAATGCTACTGAAAATTTTTTGTCTCATAATTATGATAAAAATTTCTTACAACACAAATTATTCATCATATATTTAGTACGTCACATGTCTTAACTTACCTTCATTTTAAATTCAGAACAAACTATGAATTTTGCTATGAAATTGACTAGAGCCAATTCAGCTAAACATGGCTAAAAAAAAGTGACATATTTTGCATTCCTGTTGCTGAGAATGGACAAATAAGTATTTTTCTAGACTAAGCAAAATAGGACTTCCCGACACCCCTCCCCCAAAAAGAGAAATTGTATGCATTTCGTCACGATAAAAACTGCAGAAGGGTTAAGAAGTTTGGTTGGGAGTAAAAAGCCATCATTTGATTTTAAGCGATTTATTTGAGTTAACTGGTAACATCAATGTCTCTCTTGCCAATTTCCATGTTGGCGCCATGACCCGTCCAGGTGGACTCGCCGTCCCTACCGGAAGAAATTTCAACGATCCTGTTAAATCTCATGTTTTCCAATCAGAACAAACAGAAACCACCACCCACTTCAGCTGCGCTCATTTATTTATTTATTTTTTTGCTTTGTTTTTCACACTCAAAAAGCCCCATTCTTCTTTTAAGTCTATATTTGCTAGCGTGGCCCTAACAAATATAGACTTAACAATGACGCTGAGTGACAACAACCCCATTGTTCCGTAATACAGCAGCACTTCCCACTAAAACGCATACACATCAATTAGACCCTTTGATTGTACCTCCAATGCTGACTTGAGGCTTATGTAACGTAGACCTGCCCCCTACTCTCACACACACACACACACCCACACCCACACCTCCACAACTTCAGCTCACACACACAGGACACAACAGAGGTAAGTTAGTCCTGCCTAAAACAGGTAGAGAGAGCAAGGCGATGCTCTCTCCCTTAAGCAGGAAAAGAAGCACAGTCCCCGTAAGTAAGTTACAGTAAATAGGCCAAACCGCCTATACTTAGAAGCTGGGATGTCAGAGAAAACAGGGTTTTGGAACTTTGGGGGTAATCAAGAAGGGGGGATATTTTCTGCATTAAGGTGTAAAAAAAGAAGATAAAAAGTTTGGATTTGGACCCAAGCCCCTACTTGTGACTTTCAGCCGCCCATCATCCAAGACCTAAACTTTCAGAGGGCAACGAACTAGGAAGAAAAAGTCTAGGAAGAGGAAAGAGGGCACTCAAGTATCGTCAAGTACACTAATCTAATGGGTGGGCGGGCTGACTGAAAGAGATGAGGGGGCCCTGCAGAGCGTAAATGACACCCAATCACTCAGATTCACAAGTGGATAATGGTTTAGCACGATGCGTCCTTTTAATTTGGATCGGAGCATCTTCACTCTCGATGGCCGCGGAAGGCGAAAGCCCTTCTTACCCGGCAGGCCGCTCTTTTACGAATGCGCTGTGAGGACACTTTCCGCGTTTGAAGATCCAGCTTGAAGTCATCTTTTCAGAGGACAGTTAAGGATCAGGGGAGTCTGAGTCACATTCCGACGACTTTCCTTTCTTTTTGTTCTCTTTCCATAAATAACTCAAAAAATAAAAATAAGCAGGAATTATCCAGTATCACAAGGGGAAGGTTGATGGTTGCCGTGCCTTAAGGAAAGATTTTATGTCAATATTTTTTTTGTGTGAATGTGGAAGACTGAAACATCTAGTTATTTTTATATATGTTCATGTCAGAGAAAGGTTTGCCTTTTATGCTGCTCAACCCCTGAGGGGAGACTCTCTGAATCAAACTCCACCTCCACACAGGGGTCAGACACCCTGGGTCAGTCGCACCAAACAGCATTCAGATCCCTGAGATAAAGGTCCAAGCTGCCGGGCTCAAGCTTACTTAACTATGTTTTAAAAAAAAGCTGCTAGATATTCCATGCACCGTCCGGTTCAAGGAGACCCAGTGTTGGTGGAAATAAACATACCTTTGATGGATTGTACAGCAAAGCAATTTTGAAAGTTCACTTACGGTGGCTATTGCAGAAACCGATCTGCCACGGAGCAACACAGAAACGCTGCTGGTTAAAGAAACGGAACGCAGTGAAAAGCAGAGGTACAAACGTCTGAAAACATAACTCATCCACATTCAGAGCTACGCAAAGCCAGAGGTGAGAGATGGAGCCTTTAGACACATATGTTTATGCATTAGATAGAGGACTTTCAGGAACATAACACGTGTCAAAAAGTTCTGAATCTGTAGCCTGACTGCAGTTTTTCTTTCTTCTCTTTTGCTGTTTTCCACAGGAAACTAAATAAAAACACAGCCACCAATGATGGTACATGAACAGTTTTCCTGGAATGATAAGTTGTTTCTCCACTATTATCACAATGAGCAGCACGTACACAAGATTTATTGACTGATTGGTTCTAGAAAGTGTTCACTTAATAAGTCCAAAAAGGAAAAATGCACGCCAAAAACCACTTCTCTTTCCACAACACAGGTTTGCACTACTTTGTGTTGGTCTGTCGAATAAAATCCCAGTGATTTCCAGTTTTTAGTCATAGCTGAATACTGGATGGACAGGTGGACAGGTTATTTTACAAGTTCCTGCAAATTAGAGGTGTGGAAAACTGCATATTTCGGTATCAATCCAAAATATGCAATACTGATATCAGTATCGGTATTGCTAATACCGATATTGATATTAAAATTTGATATATAGTCAAACTTCTGACCTATCTGTTTTTGTGTTTTTTCCTTTGAATTATTTTTATTTAAACCTAAGACAGAATTTGAATTACGTCTATAGGTGTCTACAAAATACGTTAATAACTTTAACATGATTTATGTGCATTTAAAAAAAAAAACAATAATATTTGAGAACAAAGCAAACCAATTTTTTTAGGTAGAGTTGAGAAACAATGTAAACAACACAAAAATGAAATAAAATTTCAAGATGGGGTCTGAACCTGAAGTATTGATATTAGGAGGGTAGTATCAATCTGATACCAACATGTATCGATATTTTCTGGATCAATACGCCCTACTTCTTCTACTGCAGATATATTGCGAATCCTACCCAACCCAGGATATTGGGGTTGCTTGAAACTTATACTTTCGAGTTCCAACAAAACAGTGTCACTGCTGATGTTTATGTTGTATAATGCTGGGATGCATTCAAAGCCAAAAGGTACGACTGGGAAGAGACAGCCTTAAGTCAAGTTGCTGATCTGATGCCGCGAGAAGGCTGACAGAAACATCTTAAGCGCTGTCAACGTGTTTCGTTTTTGAAGCCCATCTTTTACAATCACAGCTCTATTTTTAAAAGCTACTCCTTCCATTATTTTCTGTATGAAGTGCTGAGGATATATATACTTTTTTTTTTGACAATTAGTCATTTTCAGGCGAGCGGACGGAAATTCGTCTCGGGGAGAAATAATTTACAGCTGAACAGAAGCTCGTCTCTGGTGTCTCGCTTTGGTTGTCAGTCGTCTCTGCAGCTGCGTTCGTTCGGAGTCGACCGTGTCGCGTTGTGTCTTTTTTTAGAGGGGGTGTCAGCGCTGGTGTGATTTCCCAACAGCTTGACTCGTGGTTCTGACTCATTAGCTTCCTGCACTGCCACAATGAGCCTCATCAATCGTAACTCCGAGCGCAGACTGAGCCGCTTTTACCCCTACCTGGCCTTTATGGCTTACTTTGTTCCGCAATCCAACTGGTTCGCTCGGTCCATTTGATCTATTGTGATGACGCCCGTGTGTGCAAGGGTTTGATCAGTGGGTTTTGCACAAATGGGATGTGTTTAAATCAATAAAGTTGACAGTAAGGATCAGAGGCGTGCACGTTTTGGGGAGCAGGTGTTCAAAGCTCATGGAACAGTCGGCCGACTTCGTAGTCTGAGATTTACACAGTATAGCAATGCGACAGCACAGAATACAGCCTTCTGTGGAGAATTAGCTATGTGTGTGTTAGATGTGTGATGCAGCAGTGTTGGAATACAGATGATATCGTCACGGTGTTTTGATTACTTGGTTCTAGTTTTACTATTATTCCTTGTTCCTTGATGAGCTGAAATGACTGAACATTTAAGCTTCTGTTCAGGGCATCGAAGTCTTGGAGCAACTATGTTGGAGGCTGTCCCAGTTGTACGCAATTTTTAAATCTGCACTTTTTCTCAGCTGTGAATTTGGTTTGTGGTCAGAAAAAAAACAACATATGAAATCAGATTTCACCATCAGCTTCATTTAAAATAAAAAAAACTAGCTCGGACTCTCTAATATATTATGACCTGCGGTATATGAAGTGTTACTTTTTCCCCCTTTTCTTTTCAGAAAGCTCATGCTGGAACAGAGATTTTCGTGGAACATTGTGTGGGAAAGTGAGGACTGCAACAGGAATACATTGAATCAGTGTCTCCTCTGTGGATTCCGCTTTCAGCCAAACACGTTCACAATCTGTCAACAGAGAAGCAACCTCAACGTTACATCCCAGATGCAACACTTTCTTCAGGTGCTGGGCGGTGGTGTTGATGTGGTCTCTTTGCTTCTGGGATAATAATAAAAACTTACATTTTCTCTGTTTTAATTTTATTTCTTGTGCATTCAGTAGGGCTGGACAATTAATCGATAACAATACATATCGCAATATCGATAGATATTTAACACCTGATGGAATACTCACTGAACGCCGCACAGAATTCTGGGTGATGTAAGAAAGGCTTTAGCTACTCAACTTCTAGCCTCAAGCTAAGCAAGGTGAGTTGCATTCACAGGAATGAATACATTACTAATAAAGCTCTAAACATGTAGCTACCTCGCTCCGCTGTCCAAGGGCTGCAACGTTTTTAAACTGAACACCGGTAAAGTCCGTGCTGTGCTGCTAGGAAGCCTTGACCTGTATTCTGTAGAATGTGCGCTACAGTCCAGAGTCACAAAGATGAAGAACATCTTCTTCCTCTAGTCAGGGGAATATTTCAGCCCAAAGTACTGACTGACAGAACGCTTAGCAAAGCTTCTATCTCTTGTTAAGAGATCTTGTGCGAAATTCTGTTACCCTGGAAAAATCAGTTCCCCCTGCGTCGGGAGCGCGCATTACAGCCAGAGAGGCGGATCTGACCATTTTCACGGCTCCACTCAGTGGCGCAAAAGGTGGCTATGCAGTGTATGCAACGCATAGGGGCGCTGCACTAGAGGGGGCGCAAAAACCACGTGGGGAATTTTTTTTCTAGTCAGCATTTTATGTACTTAACAGCTGTTTGTGTATGAAATGATCAATAACAGAGGAACAGCACTGATTAGGCGCCCCCCTCCCTGCCAGCCGATCTCCCCTCCCATACAGGTAGCTTGGGCAGCGGCCCTTCGACAACGCACTAAGGCGCGTTTTTGTTCTTTTAAATTTGTAGTAATGCCTCGACAACAGGGAGCTAAAGATGGGGCGCAGAAAAACCTCCGAGGCAGAAAATGGAAGAGGGGGAAGGATAAAGGTGTTGGAGAGACGAAGAAAAGCTTTTCAAAGTGGTTGAAAGACAGAAGGTAAGTAATGTCAGTGTATCAACAAGAGAGTTGTAAATATTCAGGTTAGCTTAAGCTAGCCAAAAATGACAGGCGGTTGTTGTTGTCCAATACAGGACGCGATTTATTCCGTATTGCTATAATGTCTGACAGACACACCAATCACACACATTTCAATAATAAGTGTAATAATAATGACCAAAACAAAACACGGGAAATATTAGGGTCCGCTAAATTGTCATTGTAAATAGGACCCCACGAACTGACGCTGTTGTCATGGTTACCTAGAGCCAGACACTACGCAGCCGCAGTGAGCTGCTATCAACCCGCCTCTTTTTAAACTGTCCACCGATTTTACACCGTCCTTAGAAGCAAAACCTCTGGCAAAAATACAGATGGTAGTGGGAAGACACAGGCTAAACAATCACAGTGAAGTTTAATAGGGGCATTAAAATAAATGTGTCGGTGACATTCAGTGGCCCACAGTGGGTTTGATGTCAGACAGAATGGGTCAGGAGAGGAACCGCAGACCCGTCCGAACCTAAAGAACCAGACATCAGTCTCTTCATCCCTCAATCATTTCCTGAGACCGAAAAGTAATATAGATGGCAATTTGAAGAACAAATCATATTAATAGTAATACAAATAGATTAATAGTAAATAAATAAATATTGTGAAGAGAACATTAAAAACGTTTGTTAGGATTGTGTAGGAAAAATGTTGATATCTTTTATAAATACAGTGTTTTGTGGTCAATATTATTTCACCATTTTATTAATGTGGGTTGTGTTGTGATTTAAACTCGACGGACCAAAAGCGTGTGAGCACACAAACAGGAAATCAGCCACACAGAATAATCAGAGTTTACTTTTTTTATTCTTATGAGACGCTTACCCTCACAAGCTAATTTGTTGTGGAGTGAATATAACCGAAATTATACAGCATCTGATCAAAAACGGACCCAGGTAAGATGAATGATGACAGTTTAATGAAGAAGACATGTCCAAAATAGTCCACATAAACCCAGGCAGCATGACTGAGCAGAGGCCAGGGCTCAACGCCAGTAGCAACTGGTAAACAGGTGGACAGAACTAAACGCTAGACAGAATCACGCTGGAACAAGACGAGGACCCGACAAAGACACAGAGACACAGGTGAGACTAAATACACAGGAGATAAACAGGGAACGAGACACACCTGGGAGTACTTGAGGGGAGACAGGACAACAAAGAGACTCAAGGACACAGAAAACTCAGAAATAAACACAGAAAAACACAGATCGCAACAGTACCCCCCCCCTCAAGGGCGGCTACCAGACGCCCAAAACAAGTCTGAAAAAAAAAACACAACAAGGGTGGGCGGAGGGGCGCTGGGCGGGGAGCAGAGTCCAAAAACAATAAAAAACTACCCACAGGGTGGGCGGAGACAAAGGAGGTGGAACCCGTGGGGAATGTCCGGCGGACGTCCGCAGCGCTGAAGGCGGGAACCACGGAGGAGGTCCAGCAGCCGTCCGCGGCGCTGAGGGCGACGGCAAGGAGCTTTAGGGGCCACCCAGAGGCGGCGACGAGGAGTCTCGGGAGGAGCACTAAGAGGCGGGGTCTTGGGAGGAGCACTAAGGGGCGGAAACTCTGGAGACTGACTCGGAAACTCTGGAGACTGACTTGGAGCCTGACTCGGAAACTCTGATGGGGCCGATAACCCACTAACCGGGGCCGGGAGCGGAGGCGGTCCGGAGCGGACCCTTGGAGCTGGCAGCGGAGGAAGTCCGGAGAGGACCCTGGGGGCCGGCAGCAGAGGAGGTTCGGAGAGGCGCCTTGGAGCCGGCAGCGTAGATGGTCCGGAGCAGACCCTTGGAGCCGGCAGCAAAGGAGGTCCGGAGCGGACCCTTGGAGCCAGCAGCAGAGGTGGTCCGGAGCGGACCCTTGGAGCTGGCAGCAGATGTGGTCCGGAGCGGACCCTTGGAGCCGGCGGCGGAGGTGGTGTTCCCGGAAGGCGACGAAGGGCCGGGTCCACCGGCGGCTCAGGTCGCTGTCTCCCCGGGCGGAGGTAACGGGGGGGACCGAATCCGGGGGGTGCTAATACCCGTCTCATCCCCTGGAAAAGCTCCCGCTGCAGGTCGGCGAGAGCTTCCGCCAGTGCCCTCTCCTCTCCGCTGGATCTCTGCCTCGGTCCGCTCTGTCTCTTTTGTGGGAACATTCTGGTCCTGGATAGCAGCTACCTCACCGATCGGTCTGGTCGGGTCCTTCTGTCATGAAGTGGTGTGGTGAGGAGGTGAGGCAAACGCTTGAGACCCAGGTAAGATGAATGATGACAGTTTAATGAAGAAGATAAGTCCAAAATAGTCCACATAAACCCAGGCAGCACGACTGAGCAGAGGCCAGGGCTCAACGCCGGTAGCAACTGGTAAACAGGTGGACAGAACGAAACGCTAGACAGAATCACGCTGGAAGAAGACGAGGTCTTCTCATTCTGGGAATGACAAAATACAACTAGCTAGAGAGACACAGAAGCTTTGTGGTATCTTGAAAGAAGTCAACATGATGTCAATTGAGAGACAGTCGCTGATTAAAGCAAATGAGGACCTGAAGATTCAAGCTATAAACATAGAAAAAGCTGCATTTGAAATAGACAAGCTGCTTCAGGAGAAAGACAAGGAATTTTAAAAACTGTTTAATGTAAATAAAACTTGAAAGGAGGATAACGCCACATTGAAGCAGATAAACACTGCTTTGGGTCAGAAAATCACCACCCTGGACCAGAAAATCACCTCCTTGGAGCAGAAAAACACTACAATGAAGCAGAAAAACACCACATTGAAGCACAAATACACCACATTGAAGCAGAAATACACCACATTACACAGGAGACTGAGTACCGCCAGTCTCCTGGACACCACCCTGGAGCAGAAAAGTAACATACTGGAGAAAGAAAAGACTGCCTTGGAGCAGAAAAACACTGCCAGGGGAGGAGAAAAACACCGCCCTGGAGCAGGAATGTAACACCTTAGAACAGGAAAACATCACTCTGCAGCAGAGAATCCCCTTTTTGGAGGTGATAAATCGCGCCCTGGACCAGAGAAACCATAACTTGGAACGGGAAAACATCAATTTTGAGCAAGAGAACAACGACCTGCAGCAGCACAACACCGACTTGAATCTGAGAAGAAGAACCCTGGAGCATGAAAAAAAATCCCTGATGCTGTCAGTCACTGCTCTGGAGGTGAAATCCACCGAACTGGAGCAGACGAGCACAGACTTAGAGGAGGAAATAAATACCCTGACAAAGGAAAACACCACCCTGGGGCAAAAATACGCTGCCTTGGAGGAGGAAAAAAGAGCCCTGGAGCAGAAAAACATTGCCCTAGAGCAGGAAACCATCGCCCTGAAGCTGAAAAGCACTGCCCTGGAGCATATAAACACCGCCTTTGAGGAGGAAAACACCAACATGCATCCTGAAGTGGACCAGCTGAACAAAAGGCTGAGGGACAGAGTGGAACAGCAGAACCAGCAGCCATCTGAAGAGGAAACCCACAAAGTCAGCCAGTTGGACTGACTTTGTGGTTTCAGACAAGCCACCGAGGCAGCCGTCTGTATTCAGACGTATGATCAATACACTTCTGAATATGTAGCCACCTCAACTGGCTCCTCTCAGGCACTGGCTTGAAAGATGGTTCTTCTAAATAAAGAAGTGTCATGAGGGCTCCAAGCTTCATGCTTGATTATCGGCGGCAGAAAAGCTTGAGGACAACAGGACTGCGGTTGGCAGTCCTGTTGTCCTCAACAGCTTGGCACCGCAGTCAAGCTCCCCTGAGCTTAACGCTTGAAATTTGTTGGCAGGAGAGGCAGGGCTTCATAGCAAGGCCCGTTGGTCTCCTGGCTGACCTCCAGGGCTTCATAGCGAAGCTCGTTGGTCTCCTGGCTGATCTACAGGGCTTCAATGCGAGTCCCGTTGGTCTCCTGGACTGCCTCCAGGGCTTCCTAGCGAGTCCCGTCGGTCTCTTGGACTGCCTCCAGGGCTTCATAGGGGGCCCGTTGGTCTCCTGGCTGACCTCCAGGGCTTCATAGCGAAGCTCATTGGTCTCCTGGCTGATCTACAGGGCTTCAATGCGAGTCCCGTTGGTCTCCTGGACTGCCTCCAGGGCTTCCTAGCGAGTCCCGTCGGTCTCTTGGACTGCCTCCAGGGCTTCATAGCGAGGCCCGTCGGTCTCCCGGCTAACCTCCAGGGCTTCATAGCGAGTCCTGTCGTTCTTGCGGCCTGCCTCCAGGGCTTAATATCGAGTCCTGTCGGTCTCCTTCCCGACCTCCAGGGCTTCCTACCGAGTCCTGTTGGTCTCCTGTCCAATCTCCAGGGCTTCGTGGTGAGTCCTGTCAGTCTCCTGGCCTGCCTTCAGGGCTCCATAGCGAGTCCCGTTGGTCTCCAGGTTCCTGCTCTGCCTCCACCAAGGTACTTGCTCCGCTGTCAGCGTCCCCCAAGGTTTCTACTCTGCCGCCGGCATCCTCCTAGGTTTCAGATTCTTTTGGTGTTCCTTAGTTGTTTCCATTTAATTCTGCCTTGTTTTCCACATCTGTTCTTCATTGGTGATTCTAATTAAGTTTATTTCTTGTTTCTAGTTATTTTTTTGTTTGTTCTAATTAGGTTCCTTTAGTCTACTTACTCCTTTGTGTTTGTATTTTGGTTATTTCCCCTTGTGATCCTCCATCCATCCATCCATCCATCCATCCATCCATCTTCTTCCGCTTATCCGGGGTCGGGTTGCGGGGGTAGCAGCTTCAGAAGGGAGGCCCAGACTTCCCTCTCCCCAGCCACTTCTTCCAGCTCTTCCGGGGGAATCCCGAGGCGTTCCCAGGCCAGCCGAGAGACATAGTCCCTCCAGCGTGTCCTGGGTCTTCCCCAGGGCCTCCTCCCGGTGGGACGTGCCCGGAACACCTCACCAGGGAGGCGTCCAGGAGGCATCCTGACCAGATGCCCAAGCCACCTCAACTGGCTCCTCTCGATGTGAAGGAGCAGCGGCTCTACTCTGAGTCCCTCCCGGATGACTGAGCTTCTCACCCTATCTCTAAAGGAGAGCCCAGCCACCCTACGGAGAAAACCCATTTCGGCCGCTTGTATCCGCGATCTCGTTCTTTCGGTCATGACCCAAAGCTCATGACCATAGATGAGGGTGGGAACGTAGATCGACCGGTAAATCGAGAGCTTTGCTTTTTGGCTCAGCTCTCTCTTCACCACGACGGACCGGTACAGCGCCCGCTTCACGGCAGACGCTGCGCCAATCCGCCTGTCGACCTCCCGCTCCCTTCTTCCCCCATTTGTGAACAAGATCCCGAGATACTTGAACTCCTCCACTTGGGGCAGGACACCCCCCCTGACCCGGAGAAGGCACTCTACCCTTTTCCGGCTCAAGACCATGGCCTCGGATCCTCCAGCAGTTGGAAAATAAGGGAATCTAAAATGATTGATTGTGTATTGTGAATGTAAAGACATATTTTTCTTTTTTAAAAAAGCCATATTTTTTTGGTTTCTTTCCTAGATCCAGTGTGACATGTGTCTGAGGTGGTTCCATCAGGAGTGTGTGGGAAGCCCAATTGAAAAAACTTATCAGTGCTTCGCGTGTTTGCCTTAGGTTCCTGAATTTGCTGGTGTATGTACGTTGTATAATGGTTAATAAATTACATTTTGAAAAATATGTTTGATATTTATCCTTACAGGACTTTAATACAAGGTAGTTATGGAAAGATAGTTTAAATTCCAAAGCCCCTTACATTTGTGAAATGAAGAGCAAATGTTTCCAAAGCACAGTTAAAGAGTTGCTGGTAAATTAATTTATTCCCATGTTATAGAGTGGGAACAGATTATATCAGGTGGCTAAAATATTTGGTTCCCCTCCTTTAACTTTGGCAAATAATTTCAGGCAGCTGAAATATCCATTCTCTCCTCTCCTCCCCCGATAACTTTGGGAAATAAAAAGCAACTGTTTCCAAATTCTCAAAAAATGTTATGTGTGATAGCATGTAGTATAGTAGAAATTTCCTTAATCCAGTAATCTGTCATATTTTACATTAGAACGGGATTTATCAGAAAGTCTACGCTCTCATCTTTTCAGGCAGTCTTAATTTTTGTGCCCTGCTATCAGCCAGCTTCCATCCTCTTATATCAGCAATGAAAAATTATAAATACACACTACGTGTTGGAAAACTGTGTTTGGTGACTGACTTTTATTTGTCAGACTTAAGTGACCAAAGTTGGAAAAAGAGCGATTCTCTTGGCATTTAAAATAACAACACAAAATGGCGTAAGAAGACCTCGTTTATTTATTTTACAATTTTGTTATAGCTTCTTTTTAAAACAACAGCTGCCGATTAAACTGAATGTCGCAACCTTGACATGATTATATGAGTTGTTTTACAGAGAAATTGATCAGAGGAGCCGTGAAAATGGTCAGATCCGCCTCTCTGGCCTCAATGTGCTCTCCCGACGCAGGGGGCACAGATTTTCACAGGGTAACAGAATTTCGCACAAGACCGGTTTTAATGAAGACACATCTCGTCACGAACTAAGCCGCAGCACCCCCCCACTGTACATTAATGGGTAACAACCTCTATTCAACTTTTAAACAGAACGGATATTTACACTTTTTTGTTTGTTTTACGTTTTTCAGCCATATTTTCCAGCCCTAGCATTCAGGTACTGCAAGTTTCTCCAAACTCCAGGATGTCGCTTTTAGTTGTTAGAAGCAGAGTTGTCTTTATCTGGGGATATGGGACTCTTTAGCACACCATAATGTGGGCTTACAAATTGCTAAGGAGAGAAGAAAAACATCAGGAAACAACAGCAACACCTTGGAGAAGCAACTGTTTCTGTCCTTCGATCTGGAAAAGGCCCATTTCTAATTTTCATTCTACAGTGAGAATGATTTTTCACAAGTCGGAGTTAAGATAGCCTCCCCGCTGTTCCAGCAGATATACTGAAAGGTAAGACCAGGGAGAAGTAGCAAAAGAAATGTCAGAAACTATAGGTTTTACTCAGTAATTGTACCCTATTCTTGACATCATTGTGTCCATTTTACAGAAAATGCTAGCACGTTGAATATTCATGACAGGACTGTTGGCTAAAAACTGAATAAATATAGCTTGTTTGGGAGAATTGTAAAGAGAACGTAATTTCTCCCTTAAAAGAATGAAGTTGCAGAAGAAGCACAAGACAGATGGAGCAACGTCCTCTGAACACATGAGACCGAAACAGAGACTTAAAGAAATAAGGAATCTGTGACGCAGGGGCGCAACTGCACACTTTCTGAGGCGTACGCGAACATGTCTTCGGCGCCCCCCGCCCCCACGACATAAACTTGTACAACTCACTTTTAATTAAAGTATCAATAATAATAAATGAACATATATGTGATAAATTGCTGCCTACAGGGGAACTGAAAAAGAATGAAACAAAAAACTGCAATATTTCATCATTTAATATATTTGAGCCAAAGAGCCGCTTCTGTTAGCCTGTGGGCTGCAGGTCTGAGGCTTTTTGTTAGCATGTTTTCTATCATTCTTATAGCTTGATAGGAAGCCTTATCCAAACTGGCAACCCACATTAATAAAATGGTGAGATAATATTGACCACAAAACACTGTATTTATAAAAGATAAACATTTTTCCTACACAATCCTAACAAACGTTTTTAATGTTCTCTTCACAATATTTATTTATTTACTATTAATATGATTTGTTCTTTAAATTGCCATCTATATTATTTTTCGGTCTCAGGAAATGTGTAGCGGCTAAAATCCTATATTTTAGGCTACTGGTTGTTGTGCTTGAAGGCGTTGTTCTTACGTGCGTTCAGTAGAGATTCATCAGGCCGATCTTTAGTTTGACTTATAAAAAGGTCATTTATTGAACAGAACAATGTCCATTGTTTGCTACTTCAATGTAGCTACACGTAAATTCGACCTCAAAACCTAAACCAAACACAGTGGAAAACTGTTGCCTCTTCCCACTAACAACACCTGAACAGAATCACCATTGACCTTAAATACCCATCCCCCATCAGACACACAGAACTCAAAATGAAATTCGCCCCCTGGTGGCGATAAACACAGAAAAGGTTAAATGGCTCCTACACGCCAGCCCCTAATTGCGTGTGGCAGAAGACATAGCAATTACTAATCTTAAATTAAAGGAGCCACAAATAAAGATATGTCTAAATGTACATAAGAGGCAAATCAGGTTTACACATTCATTATTCTACCAGTTTAACAGTTTGTAGCTTCACATAACAGACAAATTTTTGTTACAGGTCTTTCAATAATGTTCGTTTTTGTTTGAAGATGAACCACTCGCACCAAACCCTTTTTATCTGGAAAAGTTTTAATAACTTTCCCTAATATCCAAGACCCTCGAGGTGTTGTGGAGTCCATAACTACTACAACATCTCCAGGGATGAAGCACCTTTTTTTCTTTATCCATTTTTGTCGTTCTTGTAATAACGGTAGATATTCTCGGATCCAACGTTTCCAAAAGAGGTCTGAAATGTATTGGATTTGTTTCCACCTTCTTTTAGCGTAAAGATCTTTTTTGTCAAAGAGTCCTGGCGGAAAAGCTGGTTTTCCCTTCAGGAGCAGCAAGTGGTTGGGTGTTAAAGCCTCAAGGTCATTGGGGTCCTCTGATAACTTTGTGATGGGACGATCATTAAGTATTGCCTCTGCTTCACAAAGCACAGTGTGGAATCCTTCATCGTCCAACATTTGTTGACGAAGCACTGAGTGCAAAACCTTTCTGATCATTCGAATGAGGCGCTCCCAAACCCCGCCACAATGTGATCCAGATGGTGGGTTAAAACTCCATTTAATCCCTTTGTGTGCCATGGCCTTCTCAATTCTTCCATTATTTAGAGAGGCTAGAGCTTCTCGTAGCTCTCTTTCTGCTCCTATGAAATTGGTGCCATTAATGCCACATATTCCTGCCGAAACTTCACTAAAACCCCCACCAATGAGCTAGTTAGGTTAGGGCCCTGTAAAAGCTGACTGTTAAGCGAGACCCCTTTATACTCTGCTCCACAATCAAACAACACACGTAGCTTATGGTTTTGTGGATGGTATACACCATGATGTGGTATATACCACACCTTGCCTTTCGCTGTAGTCAGCTGATGCTGTGGAACCCTTTCTGCATGTCCACTATTAATGGCATTAGTCATGAAGTTTGTGTACTCTTTATGAAAATTTCTATTCTTTTTGAATTTCCCTTTCAAACCAAGTATACGCTGCAGAGCAACAGAAATGTTGTTTGGCATAAAGAGTTCTTCCCTTTTGAAAGGCAGCTTCAGTTTGTAATGTCCATTCTCTAGCTGCGCAGAGCGATCCATTATGTCTAGGAATTTTTGTTCCTCTCTTGACATTTCCTCTTGTTCTGTAAAGGATTTCTCAGTAAAGTCATAGTTGTATTGGCTCGTCAGAAGCTCTTCAATTTTATCAACTGTAGTTCTGTTGACATGAACTGAAGGGTAGCCATTTTCAAGATCCTTGTAACCTTCTGCTGAAGCATTTATAACCCATCCTAGGAGGCTTCTGATTGCATAGGGCCCTTCACCCCTACTATTAACCACCTCCCAAGGTTCCATTAGTTTAGATGCATTTGTGCCCACTAATAGGTCTACACCGGCATGTATACGAGGAAAATTAATGTCCCTTAAGTATGACCATTTTGACAGCTCCTCCTTACTGATGATATTATCGGTGGAAACTGGCATTTCTTTTTGTGTAAACACAATGGGAAGCTGATAGAAATGGCTTTCATTTATTTCTGAAATCTCCAGCCCTTTAATGATAGATGTTGTCATTGTTTTACTATGACCCATTGTACGGAGATGAATCTGAGCCTTTCGACCTTGAATGTTGAGTTCATTAAGAAGTCTTTCCGAGCAGAACGTATCAGTGCTCCCTGGATCCAGAAAGGCGTATGTTTTAATGATCTTAGTTCCCTTTGAACTTTTCACTTTCACAGGCAGGATGGGAAGAATGCCTTTATGGTGGCCAGCCCCAGTATGACCACAAGTAGAGGAAGTTTTACAGCCCTTTTCTGCCTGATCCAACTCTTTCTGATGGGGTTTTTCCTTCTGTCCAATGTGCAAAATGCTGGGATGCTTTTGGTTACAGTGTTTGCAAGCGATGCGCTTATCACAGTTCCTGCTTAAATGTCCTGTATCCAAGCAACCAAAACATAAACCTTTGTCTTTTATAAAGTCTAGTTTTTCCCTGTGTGACCTCTTTCCTAATTGTCGACATTGTTCCAATACATGGCCATCCTGTGTACAATACAGACAGGATGAATAATTCGATTTGTCAACAACGGTTACTTCATTTTTGAGAGACGGCATGCTACAGTCATCTTTAACAGAAACATGGGTGACAAAGCTGTTTCTTTTAAACTGCGACTTTATTTGAGGTTTGCTAGGTCTTATGATTCCCCTAGCAGGTTGTAAGTCCTGTATATCTCCAAAAATCGGATCAGAGATTATCCTAATCTGGTGTTCAATAAAAGCAACAATATCTCTGAAACATGCTCTTTGACTAGTTCTCTCAAAAATCTCATTTGCCTTTGTTCTCCATTTTTCTCTTAGTTTAAAAGGAAACTTTTGAACCAAGATTTTCATGTTAGCTGGCATGCTTAACTCATCCAAATACTGCAGTTCCTTCATTGCATTGCAGCATTCACGAAGGAACAGTCCAAATGCTTTTAATGCTTTAGCATCTTCACCTTTAATGTTGGGCCAACCAGTGGCCTTTTCCATGTAGGCTGCAGTAATATTAAACTCATTGCCAAAATGTTCTTTGAGGAGTTCCTTGGCCGCTGCATATCCTCTTTCTGCAGTCATATGAAGGCAACTACGAATGAGGTCTCTTGGTTGCCCCCTGGTGTACTGTTCAAGGTAGTACAAACAGTCTCCTTTACAACTGGTCTTGGCTTCCACAGAATGTTCAAAGGCTTTCATAAAGGAGTTGAACTGTAAAGGATTTCCGTCATAAATGGGAATTTCTCTGTATGGCAGTAACTGGCTTGTTTGCATTTGAACCAGAAGAGCTGTTATGTCATTCTGTTGTTTCAACACATTGTAGAGGTCTCCAGCAGGTTGACTTTGATTTGATGGAAGCAAACTGTTTTGAGTGGTAACATTAGGATTGGAGTAAATACTAGAAGCTTTAGAAATTTGAACAGCAGGGGGAGCCGTTTGTGACACCAAAGTATTGAAAACAGAGTCATCCACCTGAGGTGGAATATGCTTTTCATAGGTTGTGTTTAACTCTAACTCAACCTCTTTATCCCTCAGCAGTCCAGCATCTTCTTGAAGCTTCTTTACAGGTTTGGTAACCAACTGTGAAGCTTGTGAAGGTAGTAAAGTAGGTTTGATCTTGGGTCTAGCACCCTTTCTAACATATGAATCCATTCCATCAGAATGCTTAGATGTAATGCTGCCTTTAGTGCTGCCCTCTAGAACCATTAGCTTGGCGTTAGCAGCAGCTATTTTGGTGTCCATCTCAAGTTGCTCTTTTCTTTTCTTTAACAAGTATTCCTGCTCCTCCAGCACATGCTTCTCCTTTAAAGCAGCTGCACATGCCAGGAGTGCAGCCCTTTCTGCTTCTGCTTTTATTTGTTCAGAAAGCATTGAAGATTTGCTGGTTGTTATAGAAGAACCCCTTTGACTCCCAGCTTTTCTAAAAGACCTTAGGGAAACATTTGAAATGCTGTCATGAGGTTCAATCTGCAGCTCCTCCTCCATCATGATCATGCCACCACTGGCAGCCTTTGGTTCAGCTTCGTTATTTTTACTCTCATTTTCTTTAATATCATCAGGCACACTGACTGAGCAATCTTGAGCCTCAGCCAACCATTTATGAGTATCAGCAACAAAATCATGAACATTCAACATTTTAGCTTGAAACCATATGTCATGCTTTTGTGCTTCATCCACAGGCAATAATCCCAACAAACCCTGGTGTACCCTTTGTGTTTCTTCAGACAAAACCAAAAACCGTTTAAATTCTACCTTAATGTCATTCACACACCCTTTGTCATTTTTCAACACTGTAATAGTTTGTCTTAATTTTGTGAGCTTATTTAACTTTGTTTTTCTTTCACTTTCTAAGTTACTGATTTTCACCAACAAAGCTTTGGCTGTTAATTTCACTTTTCTTTTTTCAGTCTCCCATTGAGGACTTTGTGTTGGACTTTCCTCTTCACACATGATGTTATTATGACCCTCCTGATCCAGATCAACGTTTTCCTCTTCTGCCATAATGGCCATTCATAGATATCAGCGCTGACTCACGTATCCCAATGATGCGTTGGCCGGCACTGATAATCTGCGTCCCGAGGTCCGCTGCTACGAATCTCAGTGGCTCCAATAGCTCGATCCATGCAGCTCTGTTCCCAGCGTCCGATGTCGATCGCTCCTCTGCGGTTCCGGTTCCGACGCCTGGTGTCCCGATCGCTCCTCTGCGGTGTCGGTTCCGACGCCTGGTGTCCCGATCGCTCCTCTGCGGTGTCGGTTCCGACGCCTGGTGTCCCGATCGCTCCTCTGCGGTTCCGGTTCCGACGCCTGGTGTCCTGATCACTCCTCTGCGGTGTCGGTTCCGACGCCTGGTGTCCCGATCGCTCCTCTGCGGTTCCGACGGCTCCAATAGCCTGCGTCAGTGCGGCGTCTTTGCGGCTTCGTGCCTCCACAATGCAGAAGAATCGATGGATCTTCCAAACGAGGCAGTTTTCCACCTAAATGTAGCGGCTAAAATCCTATATTTTAGGCTACTGGTTGTTGTGCTTGAAGGCGTTGTTCTTACGTGCGTTCAGTAGAGATTCATCAGGCCGATCTTTAGTTTGACTTATAAAAAGGTCATTTATTGAACAGAACAATGTCCATTGTTTGCTACTTCAATGTAGCTACACGTAAATTCGACCTCAAAACCTAAACCAAACACAGTGGAAAACTGTTGCCTCTTCCCACTAACAACACCTGAACAGAATCACCATTGACCTTAAATACCCATCCCCCATCAGACACACAGAACTCAAAATGAAATTCGCCCCCTGGTGGCGATAAACACAGAAAAGGTTAAATGGCTCCTACAAAATGATTGAGGGATGAAGAGACTGATGTCTGGTTCTTTAGGTTCTGACGGGTCTGCGGTTCCTCTCCTGACCCATTCTGTCTGATATCAAACCCACTGTGGGCCACTGAATATCGCCGACACATTTATTTGAATGCCCTTATTAAACTTCACAGTGATTGTTTAGCCTGTGTCTTCCCACTATCGTCTGTATTTTTGCCAGAGGTTTTGCTTCTAAGGACGGTGTAGAATCGGTGGACAGTTTAAAAAGACGCGGGTTGATAGCAGCTCACTGCGGCTGCGTAGCAACAGTCTCTAGGCAACCGTGACTATTTAGGTCCCGCAACGACAATTTAGCTAACCTTAATATTTCCCGTGTTTTGTTTTGGTCATTATTATTACACTTATTATTGAGATGTGTGATAGGTGTGTCTATCAGACATTTATAGCAATACGGAATAAATCGCGTCCCGTATTGGTTCAATACGGGGCGGAGACAAAAACAACCACCTGTAATTTTTTGGCTAGCTTAAGCTAACCTGAATATTTACAACTCTCTTATTGATACACTGACATTACTTACCTTCTGTCTTTCAACCACTTTGAAAAGCTTTTCTTCGTCTCTCCAACATCTTTATCCTTACCCCTCTTCCGTTTTCTGTTTTGTGCCCCGGAGGTTTTTCTTCTGCCGCCCCATCTTTAGCTCCCTGTTGTCGAGCGCATTGCTACAATTCAAATTTAAAAGAAAAAAAAAAAAACGTAACGCGCCTCAGCGCGTTCTCGAAGGGCCGCTGCCCAAGCTACCTGTATGGGACGGGAGAGCGGCTGGCAGGGAGGGGGGCGCCTAATCAGTGCTGTTCCTCTGTTATTGATCATTTCATACACAAACAGCTGTTAAGTACATAAAATGCTGACTAGAAAAAAAATTCCCCACGTGGTTTTTGCGCCCCCTCTAGTGCAGCGCCCCTATGCGTTGCACACACTGCATAGCCACCTTTTGCGCCACTGCTGTGACGTTATTGTATTGCAAAGATAACATTATCATCAAAGTTTTCCTCACTCCGTAGGATGACCATATCAATTTATTTGAGTTTTAGTATCTTGATTACTAATAATAAGAGCTTAAACTAGAGGGAAAAAGTTATTTCAACTGTCCAGATATACAACTGTCAAACAGTTTTGATGCATTGCACTTAAAACATAGAAAACCAAATATGTTTACCTCTGCAATTGTGGTTGTGATCTGATATCAGAACACAAATGCCTCATACTAACTGTAGAGCATGGTGGTGGAGGAGGTCGTTTTGGAGCCAAAGGACCTGGGCACTCTGCAGTCATCCAGCAAATCATGCATACCAAAGTAATTTGGGTTCAGCTGCAAGGCGATCTGTTAATCACCTAAAGCGTGGCCAAAACTGGGTCATCAACAGGACAATGATCCCAAAACGCAGCAGCAAATCAACAACAGAAGGGCTGAAAATGGCCCACTCAATGTCCGTCAGTCCTCAACCTGACTGAAATTCCGCTGTGGAAAGCCATTCAGAAAACGACTACTTCAAGACGAAGACTCTAAAGGTAGTGTGGAAAACAATCGAACAGTTAGGTGTAGTTTGTGCTGACGGTCATGGAAATTTTCTTTTTACAATAAATGTATATATATTTTCCTTCTGTCATAGCTCCATAGCTTCCAGTACAGAGGCAGACTTTTTTTTTTCGTTAAAGGAGTTTCTATTCTGTCATAGTGCTGTGTTGCAGTGAGACCCAGGAAGCAGGAAGAGTTGGAGGCAGAGATATAATTAAGAGACTTCAATGAAAATAAATACAAAAACTTGCAGGCGGGTACAAAGGGATACAGGCGAGGAACTGACAGGGTAGCACAGACAGGGAACTAGGAAGCAACACAAAGCTCAGGGAAACAGTAGCAGGAAAAAAAATGGAAGAATCCAGCAGTGAGAGACTGAGAATGAGGAGCTAAAATACTGGGGAGCTTAATTACTGGACAAGTGACAGGTGACTGATTGATAACAGGGTGCAGCTGTGAGGGGAGACCAGTCAGGCAGGCTGAGGGAAAGAGACCGATGAACATGAGAGAGGCTGAGGAGGAATAAACAATAACCAAGAGAAGAGGGCTAAACACTAACCTTAGGAATCCAAAGATAAACCAAGATACTGAATAAAATAATGAATTAACAAAGGGAGGTCTAGGCTGAATATAAAGAAACAAGGAAATAATAAAATATACAAACAGAAGGAACCCAAAACCCAAACCCACAATGATAATGACAAACACAAAACTCTGGCATTGGATCCTAATGCAGGAAGGCGGAGAAGGTAAAGGGAATAAAACCCTTGATGAAATTAAAAATAAATAAATTTACAGTAGAAGGTGAACTGGGAGAGTCAAACTGCAGCCCTTTGTGGCAGCTGTCCTGCAACTTCTAGATGCCTCCCCAGGTGGTACTGCACACCTAAATATTTGAATCAGATGTTCTCCCTCTCCTCCCAATAACTGACATTAGCTATGTTTCCATTGACTATATAATTGAATTGAGAAAATATATTTGCTTAATGGAAACGCATAAATTTAGAAAAAAAACAAGTTTTTCGATAAACAGTTTTTGCAGTACAGAGTGAGGTAGTTTTTTGGTTGTATATCGAATGTAGCGTATTTAGCTAAAACTGCAATGAAAACATGTGAACAACAAACAGATGTTGCTACTGAAAAATTCACTAAAACATGAAATTAACACCGAATGGCACAAAACTAAACCCAGAGCGACCCAACAGAACCAGAAAGTTTTTACAAAACCCAACACCAACATTTAAAGGTTAAAAAAACAACAACAACGATGTAGTCAGCACTGTTGGATATCTTGACACTGCTGCCTATTCATCTGACAAGTATTGTATATAGAATGAAGATTCTGAGAAAATAATAAAATGAATGGTTGGGACAAAATGTCGTGGTTCCACCTCGATGTCGCTCCTAGCTTGCATTCATCAAGAAAATATTAATAAAACTTGCATCATTAGTTGGAGTCAGGCTATTGTTATTTCAGATTTTCTTGGAATTGCATGATTTAAAATCTCACTTCTAGTGGAAAAAGAACAACTTAAGAGCGTAATGACATTCAGGTGAAACCCACAGAGACGGAGCAGGGAATCGATGGTGCGGTAAACGCGTGAGGGCGGGACTGAGGCGAGAGGGTAAACATACAGGAGAGAGCACCGATCGATGACAAGAGGTCAGGAAAACAACGAGGCATCTCTGTTTGTATTTTTCTCCTGCAACATCACTGTCATCGCTGCCAGGACTTCCCTTCTTGATACTTGATTGTTTGTTTGTATGTTTCTCACACCCATTTTTAACAGTGGCGTCTCTGAGTTTACACGCTTCCCGCGTCTCCCCTAAGTTATGCTAATGCATTCTAGTGATTTTGCTAGCTAAGCTATTCCATCTCGGCTGTTTGTGCTTGATTAGCCTCATTAGCCTTCACTAAATGAACAAACACAAGTTTACAGACAAATTCTGTGTTAAAGATGACAACAACAACAACAAAAAAACCTACATAGATTACATATTTGTATTCCAGAAGCATGTAGAAAAATCCAACTGACCAACAAATCAATTTGAGTCTCTTTATCAGTGGAGACGATTTTAGATATTTCCAAACGACTTACAGGAGAAAAATCCCCAGAAAGCACCAAGGCAAGCAGAGAGAGAGCAGGAGGAAAGTTTACTATATAATTAAACATAATTTGGGCTACTACTATCTGTAATTAGCATCTCTTCTAGTTATCGCGAAGATTAGACGCAGAGGACAGGGAAGGGAATGAGTTTTCTCCAGCAAGATGTTAAATTGGGGGAAACAAACTTAGATATTGGTCATTTTACGTTTTACTAGTTTTACCTTATTTGAAAGGACTTAATCTCTTTTTTGGTACAGAGAATTGAAAGTTAGCGTACGTTTCCTCTACTCACAAACAAAGGCACAACTTCAAAACCTAATCTGATCTGATTCCTTTCACGTGACACAAACCAACACAGTGGAGCAAATCCGTACGAGCCGAATCCAACCGGACAGACGGATTTGATTTAATCTGATTGTAAACATAAAACAAGACTACCTATTTCAGATTATAATGAAATCTGAAAACGTATCTCAGTAAGGAAGCCTAGCACGACTTTGCTTCAATCCCCAATACAGAAAAAAAAAGCACAGGCTAAATTATTTAATAAATATTAGGGAATATCTTTAGAATCTGACATTATTGTTGAAGTATGAATATGGAGAAAATAAGTTTTAAAAAATGACAGTCTCTCATTGTAACATTTTGCGTTCCTAGGCAAAACATTTTTCCGTCACAATCGTTTGCAACACCCATAACTTTTCATTACTCGCTAATGAAAAAACACCTGACGAAATTCATGTTGATTCATTTTCATGCAATCTTCTCAACTGGTTAGTAGTTTGTGTGTGGTTTACCTCTGAAAGTTGTTCCATTGCTCTGTGTGACACACATTCAAGAAACTCCATATATTTACGTTTGTGATTGTAAGAAAGAAAATGCTTTTTCCTCACATGCCTCTGAAACAACCAGTCGGCATGGCGATGAAGTCTGTTGGTTGTCATGGAGACGTGATGTCCTCACCCCCAAAACACTGCTGTTTTAGAGATTTTTTTTAACCCATGTTTGTTTTTGGGTTTTTTTGTTTCCTAAAAGAAATGTGTCACATCATATTTACGCCCCTGGAAACAAAACGTTGTGGATTACTAATTTGAAGTTCCTTGAGCGTTTGATCAACTTAATAAAAGTAAAAATGCACAATTGAAAGATTATTTAGAGTGTCAATCATTTTGTCAATCATAGGATTGTTAAACAAAACACACACACAAAAACTCCTAAAAAACAAAGTAAAATTAAGATTATACATTGGATTGTCAAAAATGTCCCATGGGAGACTATGCTGTTTCACTAAAAAGATGCGTTTCTGTACATCTTCACATCATCCATTTCAAAAAAATGAGAAATGAATATGAAACAAGTGGGTTACTTCTAGAGCCACTGCGTTAAAAAGCACCTGTTTGATGTCACAAAGCCAGTAAAAAAAATCTCAAGCAGTAAAACGTTTCGCTGATCCCTCTGATTTTGACAATGACATTAAATTCACTTATTAAAAAAAAAAAACTGGCTGGGATGTTTTTCCACATCCCTGACCTTATTGCTGGTAAAAATCTTACTTCATTGCTCCTCTCTTTTGAGACAGCTGCTTTAAAAATAGGCGCACCGGAAATAGCCCTCTCCGCTCTCTGAGGATGCCTCTCCGGAGAGGCCCCCGGACCATCGGCCAGGTTTCCGTCGCCGATATGTGGGCCAGAACGTCACCGACATCTGGACTCAAAACCTTTTGTGGAATCCCTTCAGTTCTTTTTTAAAAAAAAGAGGAAACAGCTGGAAAATAATTTGGGAATCAGCATTATCTCCTATGTAGGGCACTTTGCAACCAATATTTCACGATCTGAAGTTGTGTCAGAGTCTGTTTTTTTGTTGGTGTTCTTTGTCCTGCGACGTCTATTCGTTTAGCAGCAGTTTGGGCTTCTCTGGCTCATTTCCTGTGTGCTGTGACATCCATGCGCGTTATCTAGAACAGTGTGCAGGTCTGTTTATTTGTTCTCCTTAATCTGTGCTCTAAATCATCTTGCTGTAATTGGGTTGTGCAAGAGCAGACTGGTTTTTACTCCCAGAGCGTGGCGCGTTATTTACAAGGCTCTAATGAATGATGATCTCGCAGTATGTTTAGAATCCTCCGATGACAGCGCAGCTCCTGGGTAGAACATGTGAACACTTTCTGCACGTTGTTGATGGACTTTTGGGGCTGCCGTAGCAGCCTCTCTGTTCTTTGAGACACGGTTTGCTCCAAACGTCTCGAGAGTTTTGTACCCTTTTCGTTTTGGGTCTGAATGCCAAACTCTAAGGGAATTTTATGGATGTTTTAGACTGGCCCAATCAAAGTCCAAGCTGAATTCGTATTGACAAAATCAGCCGTTCACAAATGTTGTTCTCTATTCAGACTGACCAGATGAGTAAAGCCGGTAGACCCATAAAGACCTGTAGCTGAAGGTCCTACTCTACTGTTGTCCAGACCTTTAGCCCTGGGGGCCAAAACTGGGAATTTACCGAGGGGGCCACAAAATTAATTAAAATAAGAATGAAAAATAAACATTTTTTTCTTTAGTTTGACCTGCTCAAAAATAAACACAGATTTTAGGAAACCTTTGTATTATGAAAGTGCCAGCATTATGGAAAAAAAATAAACTTTTTTGAGCTTTACATAGAGTTATAATGTTATTTCCTCATCAAAAACATACCTGGAGTGTTACTTTGTTTCCCCCAGGAACGTTTGAGGGATCCCTCAGTCTCCATGGTAACCATTCAGCTGTGCAAAACGCCTATGTTTACCTAGCTCATCCTTCGAGGGCAAAGCTCCTTATCTGCGCTACATTTCCAAAGCTTCCAAGATTCCACTTTACAGAGCTGCCCTTCTCCGCGACTCCCCACTCGGCTCCTTCAGACTAGCTAGCAACAATTAGCAAACACCTGGTGAAACTGAGCTCAATATACGAGCTGCTTCTCAGTCAAAAGCTGGTAAAAACGTTGTTAAAGGGTTATTAGAGGAGCCATGTTGTGAAAACTTCCTGAGGGTGGAGTTTAAGAAAGAGCAGGTGCTTCTTAAAGAGACAGAGGCCCAATTTCTAGGTGCTAAATTAGCAAGTCAAATTTATTTTAAGTCATATTTATACTATACGTTTACACTATGTGACTGGAAAATACATAACACTGCCCCTTTAAAGATCTAAAACATAAAAAGGTCTTCAGACTGTTGCCTAATTAAAAGGAAAGATTAATTTCCCAATTTTTGGGGGCCATCAATTATTTTGTTAGCCAAAGTTTTACCAGTCTTGGACTTGTACTCAGTCAGGGGCAGAAAAAAATCCTTTCAGGGGCCACAAATTGTCCCTGGGCCACACTTTGGACACCCCTGTTCTGCATTATGTTGACTCCGCAGGGTTGAATAGAAATACATGACAGACATTTCAAGGTTTAACTTATAAAAAAACAAACAACAAAAAAAAGCATAGAAAAAGAAAAAAAACATGTATCATTTTCATTCTCAATATTTGTGAAAGTACTTTACATTTGCATTCCATGATTTTGATTATTTACAATATTCACATTCACATTTTGAATATTAAAAGTTGCAACATCTTGTTCCGTTGGCAGATTAGGTTGCTTATGACTAGTACTCTTTTTAAAATCAATATTAAGGGGCTCCTACATCTTGAGAAGCATTACTTGTGAGTTAGTTTCATCTAGAAACTAGACCAAAAATACTTGGTAGGATTTTGTGTTTTCGCAGTGGGTGGTCAAACCAAGAAAACAAGATGGCAGTCATGAGACACAGTAATCCCCAAGTAACAGCAAGATCAACACGAGAAACTTAAAGACGAAACAGAGAGATTTTGAAAGGCGACTCCTTCAGTGTTGTCAGCGGTCATCAGAGCTTTGTGATGCTGTGACCCAAAAGGTCAGAACTTTCCCTCAGTAGATTTCAGAACCAGCTTTTCTCTGCTCAGGACACTGTAGAACCTCAACTGCTCACAGACTCCCAGGTGAAGACGTATACACTTGAAATCCACACGCCTACGTGAAAGTGAGCCACACAAATGTTGGAGGTGTGGAGATCTTCCTCCCCCACCCCACCTTTTTTTTATGACAACCCTCCAAAGACAAAGTTCTGTGGGAGGCAAGTTTGAAATCTTGAAAAAAAAGTTTTTGATTGCATTTCTCATTTGGAATAACAACCCTATAGTGGAATTAGTAACATTTCTGTGGAATGGACCTGTGTGGAAAGCAGCCCACACTTAGACTGCAGTTGTTTGGGAATCATTAGGCATGAAGTGCCTGCAGCACAAAGTGCTTTCCATAAATTGGGCCATACCATAAAAAATAAAGACTCGAAAACAAACCACACAGGACAAAAAAACTCATTAATGGCAGGGCATAAAATGTATTGAATCATCAAAAAAGGGGGGAAAAAAGTATATAATGACAGTAATTCGGGAACATCAGTGCAACTGAGTGAGCCAGTTGGAGATGAGTGTGCCTCCTGGTGTAACGATCCGATCTGAGACCAGTAAACTCATCCAACAACCATTCGTCCCGATTCCCAGTTGCCACTGTGGCGAGTGCTCTGGTCTGCAGATGGTAAATGACGCTCTTCTGTTTATGACGCCGCCTTTTCAAAGTCAATCGCATTATCTCCTTAATCCCATTACAGGACAAAACAAATATGTGAGCGTTCATGGCAGCAGATCATCTCCGCCAGAGCAAATAATAGATTTAGAGTGATTGGTGGCTTTAAATAAACGTAATTTGTGGGCCAAGGTGAAAGAGCTCATTATACTTTGTCATTACAAGTTTATTCGGGTGTTGGATCCAACGATACTGAGGCAATTAACTTTCCAGGCTCCATAATTCACCAGGGACGTGCACAGACAGAAACTAGGAGGCGCTAGAGCACCTGAAATTTTTTCCTCTGGACAAACAAAATGGCTCTTCTGAATTTTTGGTTCTGTTTTTACAGTGTATTGTAAAAGTATGTGTTGACAGCAAAACCTGAGTGAAGTTGCCCCCTTCTTCAAATCAGAGTAAATTGGTGTCAAACGTTTGTGCAGCAAAAATTTTCGTTTGTGCCGCTATCATTTTACAAATATTAAAAAATGTTTCTAGAGGTCATGAAAGGTCAACCAGCCCACCTACTTTCTTCAAATCAGACAAAATTCTTGTCAGTCAACTCGACTACGTTTGAGCTGGTCTGTGCAGCAAAAGATTTTTGTTTGTGCTGCTTTGGTTTTGAAAACATCAATGAAAGTTTAAAGGCCATGTTGGTTTAGTAAAAGCAGGAGGGTTGGTTGACGTTTAGAACCTTTAAACTTTCATGAATAATTTCAAAGTTAAAGCAGCACAAACAAAAAATGTTGCTGCACAAATGTAGCCGAGTTGATTGACACCAATTTTGTCTGATTTTAAGGTAGGTGGGTGGGCTGTTTGACCTTTCATGACCTCTGGAAACATTTCTTAATATCTGTAAAATGATAGCGGCACAAAAGCGAATTTTTTGCTGCACAAATCTGAAATCAGAAAAAGATTCACGTCTTTTCATTTTTAAAGTTTTTGTTACCACTATGGAGTTCTCTGTTCCTCTTTAAGCCTTCATTCTGTTGTCAGTTTTCAGGTAGACACTAGGAGGTGCTATAGCACCTGTCTTTTTTTCTCTGGATGAAAAAGTGCCCTTCTGAAATCTCTTTTTTTTGTTTTATGACTTATTGTGTGTGGCTCAATTCAGCACATGACTATTGATTTAAAATAGGTTTGTATACATGATGTTGTAAAAAACAAAATTTGCACATTACTAAGGTAGGCGGTGGTTCCACGTGTCGCAGCAGGTGCCCTTTTTCCCTCTTCAACACTGGCCCCCAAAAATGTTTGTGCACGCCACTGCAATTCAGTATATGTTGACTGCAACTGCTTCAGAGTGAGACTTAATACGTTTTTATTTGGAAGCAACAGTCAGCAGTGCTCATTAATTGTCTAATAATAGTAGAAAACACAAGAGTCACAAGAGTAGCCTAAACAATGCTACTGAAGTTTCACATTTCCTTTCATTTTAAAAGTTTGATTAATATTTTTCAGGTCTCTGCTTCTTTTTAGGCCTTTTATTTTGCTGCCAATTTCCAGAGTGCATTTGTTTTCCCCCCGCACAAGACCAGGCCTGCGTCTGCTAACGAGTTTTTAATTACGCTTGGATTAATTCTGCTGGGACCGAGCCGAAAATTGTGGACGGAATCCCCCCTCCACTCAAATATCCAGCTGCTCTCTCCCAGTGGTAGACCTGTAAGTCATTCACACGTTCACCGGACGTGCAAAAAAAAATAAAAATCAGAACAAGTGTTTATTCACAAGAAGAAATACCACAATAATGAGGGTTGTCTTAACCTCTTTTTTTTTTTGCCTGTCCGTTTTGTGACAAGAAATCCTAAAAAAAAAATTTAATCACAGAGTTGAATCTAATTTTGCAATTTAGTGATTTATTCACCGTATTGCATGTACTAAAAGTATATAATGAACCAAAACGATATCTTTCTTGTCCAGAGTGTAACACTTCAGTAGTGTCTGTGGAAAACAAACAGCATTTGAGAGAGAAAGGATCAACTCTTATATTTTTTTGATGCCTTGCGCAAACGCTGTAGCAGCTCCAAAGTCAGTGAAGTCAGTCCAACAGTTCATGTTCGGCTGTCATGGCGACAAAGTGTTAAACTTGCCCATGGCTAGTGGAGCACTTCAGTTCTTCCATAACTGCACCAGAACGCATCCACCTCTGAGAGACAGACCCTGTTTCCTTCCTGAATGGTACGTAAGCTGGATGTTTTGATATTATTTACTATACATTTTTGAGCAGGAGAGTGTGGGACCGTCAGGCAACCAGAGGTTTTACTAAAAGAAACTCTTCTCTCCTTGACTTTTTCTTGGATTTCCTTTTAAAGAAATGGCCAAATAAGGGTGCGCTACCTGAGTGGAGTTGACCCCTGCCCCCCCCCCCCCGCACTCTTACCTTCTTCAAATTAAAACAAAATTAGTGTCAAACATTTGTGCTGCGTTTGTGCAGCAATCGTTTGTGGCGCTATCATTTAAAAAAGTATTAATAAATGTTGCCAGAGGTCGTCAAATGTCAGCCCACATTTACAAAATCCGATGAAATATGGTGTCAATCAATCAACCGTGCTACTTTTGTGCTGCAAAATTTTTTGTTTGTGCCGTTGTCATTTTTAAGCTTTTTTTTTTTTTAAAGAAAAGGTTTCCAGAGGTAATGAGAAATCAACTTGCCCCTTCCCCCAACACGTTAACAAAATTGATCTAAATGAATTGTGCTGTGTTTGTGCTGCTAAAATGCTAGTCGAACACCAACTAATACCAAATTTGTTTGATTTTGTAACTGTGTCAGGGACTGGTTGACCTTTGATGACCTCTAAAGGTGCCAGAAAACATTTACTAATATCTTTAAAATGATTGCAGCACAGACGAAACTTTTTGCCGCACAAACCTTTTGCTGCAAATTTTGTTTAATTTGAATAAGGTGGGGGGGAGGGCGGGGTGACAACTTCCCTGCGGTTATATAGCCCTTCATAAATACTTACTTACTGTAAGCTAACTGCGAAATTTTGTTTTTTTTAAATCACGAAATGTCTCTAAAGCTATTTTACATCTTGCCTTTCAGCCAACATACACAATTTTAGTAGTCCTAACTAGAAAATTTCTGAAGAAATTTAAACGGGGCCTGCCAAAGTGTGCCTGTCGGTTGGCACACTTCGTGGGCGTTCTGATGCTACAAATTAGCATCAATGCTAAAGTAAGCTACAATGTACTCAATAGCATGTGGAGATTGACAAACATGTTGAGTAACATGGACTTATGCCATTCAGTATGTAGAAATTAGTGTACAAGTTAAAATGAGCCAAACTGCTAACATTAGCCAAAATGCTGTCAGTAGCATGTGGAGCATCACTCCATTCAGTGTGCTAAGCGTGGCTAATAAATAAGAAAAATAGCTAAAAGCTTCTTTGAGGGAAAAGGCTAATGCTAATGGGGGCAGTGAAATGCAAAGGTTTGTGCTAATGTTAACTCACTGTCTTGCGCAGCAGGGCAGTGCAATAACCTGAGAGAAAAAAGATAGTAAAGGCTAATATTAGTTAGCACTACCCTGAGAGGAATATTTAGGCTTTTCTTTTGAAATTCTGTTACAAAACTTAACGCGGTGTCACTGTTGCTCCCCGTGATTAAGCTCATAATTACAATCCTCTGTACTGAACAGCTCTCTGATAGCAGACGGTGTCCATAAACAAGTTTACTAAATATTGTACAATAACTGAAAACAGAGATGTAACTTCTATCATGAATATAGATTAGCCAAAAACCCTCCAAATTACAATGAAATACTTCTACTTCTGGTGGGCGACGGAAGTAACACCCTTAATCGTTTCCCCAGTAAGCCTCCCAGGAATAAGGTTGATAGAATGTTCAATTCCAATGGTATCAATGACATCAGCCGTTATGACGTCACTCTATGATACCACAAAGGAATCTCTCTCTTGAATGTAGCTCGCAGACAGAGTTTTCTCAGACCTGTTCCACAGTTCTATCGCGACAGATCACTCTTCAGAGCACGTTCGAAATTAATTGAAACAAGCGGGATATCGATTCCAGATATTACACGCCTTTCAGAGAAGCAAGAATTTACCAAAACATCGACATGAAGCAACAACAGATTGTTTGTGAACATGAAGCTTTTCCAGCTGAGCTTTCATGGGTCGACATGATGGACCTCAACATCCAAGTCGACTACGACGCAGTCATTTCTTTTGAAGATGACAGCGACAGCCCCATTAAGCCGGAAGATGAATCAGTAGAGATCCAGGGGGAATCAGGTCCTTCTGGCAACTTTGAGAGTCCAACATCATTGGAAGTCAAGCAGGAAACAACTTCCTCTGCTGGCTTCGAGATTACCCCCTCAGTGGAAGTTGTGGAAGAAACAAGCCAACACGTCATCGATCTCACAAAGCAGGTAGACGATCTTAAAAAAGAGTTGCAGAGTAAGATTTTTGATCTCCATGAGGAAAGAAACCGAAGGATTGCATATCAGGCTGAAGTCAAATCACAGCAGGAGGAGATTCAAAAACTGCAAGAAATGGTAGTAAAAGAACATCACCTGCGAGTCAAACGTGAACATGAAAGAAACGTGCCAGAGATTAAAGATGTGTCAAAGGTTTCTTACTCTTCCAAAGTTACAGCCGACAAGAGCATCCTTCAACAGCTGGATTACTTCAAGAGGGAGGCTGAAAAATATGCCTCCCGCAACAAAGGTCTGATAGAAGTAATGGTTGAAGAGTACAGAGTGAGACTTAAATACGAGGAGCAGCTCAAAAGTCACACAGAGCAAGCTTCCAAATTCAAAGCCCAGGAGGAGATGGTGAAATCTCTGCAGGGTCAGGTTGCAGACTTGAAGGTGAAGTTAAAACTTGCTCTGGCAAACAACCGTCCTAGAGTCTTCACCCAACCAGAGGTCCCCCTGCAAACAGAAGGCTCCCTACGAACAGAGGAGTTCAAGGAAAGACAGACCTCCAATCAATCAGTGAGGTACGAGGAAAGACAGACCTCCAATCTATCAGGGAGGTACGAGGAAAGACAGACCTCCAATCAATCAGGGAGGTCTAACGAAATACAGACCTCCAATCAACCAGGGGTCTCCATGCATAGCGTGGCTCGGCCTTTGCACCGACCCACACCCAGGTTGCAATCAGAGGAGTCCACGCAAAGCCAAACCTCCACACAAACATGGAGGTCCGAGGAAAGACATACGTCCATGCGACCAACCTCCACTGGTTGCATGAAGGGGCTTCATGTTGGCATTGGCGTGAAGGCCAATCTATGCCCGGCTCGGCCTTTACGCCGACCCACACCCAGGTGGTACTAACCTAGGTCACTATCCAAACCTAGGTTTTGCTAACACTTGGCATTAATTGCTTGATTAATTGATCTCTCTAAATTGTCCTAAGGTGTGAATGTGTGTGTGCAAGGATAAGTGTGTTAGATGATGGATGAATGAATATTTGTTAAAAGTGTCTGACAGTAGAATATGAAACAGAGAATCTGTGAAAATGCACCTGGCTTTGCTACTGTCCAGAAACATCCAATCAGAACCAAAAGGCAAACCTTTGGTTCTGATTGGTTTCTAATGTGTTGAATGTGTCTCAGCACATTCAACACATTAGACTACTAGTGTACTGCAGCTACACAACTGGCAGAAAAACACCCTAATATTATATCATCATTGTTTATAATGATTTAGAAAACAAAATGCTGTACAGGTTTGTCAAAACTATTTCAACCCATATTAGAACTTTGCATTGATTTCCTTCATTTTAGTAGCTGCGATTTTGCCTAATCCACACATTTTCAATAACCCTACACAATACTAGCCTATTCCTAACCCTAACCCTATCTAAAACTTAATTAGCATCTTACCTCTAAATGTTACCCCTGACCCAAAGCAATGAGTCCATCATATTAGGACCAAAGCCTGGTCCTAATATGATGGAACTAATGCAGTGTTTCTCAATTCTGGTCCTCAGCCCCCCCTGCCCTGCATGTTTTAGGTGTTCCCCTTCTGCCACACACCTGGACTGAATCTGTGGGTGATTAACATGCTACTGCAGTACTTGATGACTGCAGAAGAGGTCATGCTGTTCTGGAACAGCTGTTCTGAAACAGACACATCTAAAACATGCAGAGCAGGGGGTTTAAGGACTGGAATTGAGAAGCACTGACCTAATGTGACACTGGACATATAATGGTGCGTTCACACCAAATGCGTTTTGAACGTCAGGTGCAGCTGGTTTGCGTTCAAAGTCTATGTGGAGGCGCGTCGAGGGCTATTGCGTCGCGCTTCAAGCCTCTAGAGCTGCGCAATTTGAACCATTTGGAGCGTTTGACACATCTAGCGCAACCAATGCTTCACATAGACTTTGAATATAAACCAGACTCGCCTGATGCTCAAAACGTGTTTGATGTGAATGCACCATTAAAATGTTCAGTTCTACTGGTAACAATGACATCAGCAGTGATGGCATCACTCTTTGATGCATCAAATGAATCTCTCTCTTGAGTGTAGCACACAGGCTGTTTTTCAGACCTGTTCCTGTTTCAGAGTTATAAGTTATAAGTTATGAATCTTCTCCAGGAGCATTGTTAAAATGATTTGAAGGCACAGAATCAGCCCAGTACAGGTTCACATTCACAGGTTAGAGAGACTCACCTGGTATAAAGTTAATTTTTTGGTACTGGAATCACACCGAAGATAAATTAGTTTAATCAAAGTATGTCATGAATGTGTGTTCATGTACTCCCATCTTAAGTCCAGAGCACACTAGATTTTTGTTGCTTTTGCCACCACTTGATGATATGCATATAAGATATAACATAAACAGCACCATTCAGAGATGCAATGAGTTTATAGCAGTTCTTCCACCATGTCTGTAGTTCTGACGTTCTGCCATCACTGTGGTTCTAAAGAGCAGCTCAGAGAGGCAGACTAAATTCTGTCTATTTTGAGTCTGACACTGTTTTGTGTCAGACTTTTGTTGTGAGTTAAATTTGACTCGTTTTTGTTAATTATGTCGCCACAGTTACTCAAAATGCCAACAAAAGTAATAGCTCCCCTCACGGGATTGAGCCGCACGTTTTGATATATATATTGTGAGGGGGCACGCAGTGGTAAGAGCCGCATTAACGGTAGTAGGAAGGGGCAGTTATTTTGAGGTGTAGAACAATAGGGACCTGCCATGCAATGCATAGGGATTTACATCCCTATACATTGCTATGGGCCCCAATAAGAATGCTTACCCTGATTTCACGTCACAGTGAGAAATGGTTATGGTGTCTTTCAGTACAGTGGACATAAATACCTTCCCACTTCCTGGTTTTGCTTTACTTTTACAGACTTAACGCGGTCTGTCCGGTCCCATTATCCTAAAAAGCCCAACCGGCGGGACGTTCAGAGGAGGATGATTGAAAACCTGTTAGCTGGCCTCGCGCCACTTAGGACTTACTCAGCTTGTTTGTTTTGGTAATTTCCTTTTCTGGTTCTATGTATTTTTTGAGTAGACTCTACATTTTGCCCTCGAAAACTGGAGAAAACAGGAAGCAGAGGTAATAGTCTTTGTGACTTAGCGGTGACAGTCATCAGAAGCTAGAGGAACAATGAACTTGTCTTGCATTGTTGTTTGTTTGTTTTTTTTATCGACATCCTTTATGACAGACAGACAGACATGTGGAGGATTTGAATTATGTCTCGATTTCTGTGCTTTGTGTCAAGCCGGAGCTCCACTCGGCTTCCCGACCAAATAATTATACTCTGCAAACCAGCATTAGGCATGCTTCACTGTCTCCTATATTTAGAAAAGAGTGTTTCCGAAGTCCCAATTCACAGTGCAATAATTCATTCAATTAAACGGATTGTTGGGGAGTTGAGGCAGGGATAATCAGAACACCAGATATAATCAATCGAGTGTGTTCCTTACGTTCCGAGGATTTTGCTAATGATGGCCCCTCCGCGTTGTGCTAAACGCTTACAAATGACCGGATTATTATTGGAAACCGGAAATCGAAATGCCAACACAAAAGAGGCAGAAGTAAAAAAAAAAAAAATAAATAAATAAAACTATGTTATCAGTGTTAGAGAAGGCGTGGGCTTTGACAGCCAAAGAGGCAGAAATGACAGGCTCTCTGAAGTCACGCAGCAGCTGCTTTTAGAAAGAAAATAATATTGTCTCGCTAGTATTCACACACAAGATGTTGGTTTTACCTCGTGCTCTCTTCGTTGTTAACTTCATTCCTGACGATTAACGGTATACGTCATTTCAATTTAATTTAACCCTTCACGTTTCCACTTTGTCACATGCATGATGGCCTACAGGTGAAGTAAAAGTCACGCACATGGCGGAATCGACCGTGAGCACACACACACACACACACACGCACACGCACGCCGTACCATACAATGCAAAAACGGAAACTCATTACATTCGGCAGTCTGTGACGGGGAAGTCGCTATGATATAACAGCGATTTTAGCTGCGCTTCAAATAAGACAAAATCCATTTGTTCCTACTGAAGGGGGGGGGACTAGTAAAATCTCCACCAAGGATTATTTTTTGTAAAAGAAAATTAAAGTTGTAATCCAGTCTGGTCTGTGAAATCATTCTAACTGACTTTAGAAAGAGTTAGTCACCTATAGAACAACATGTCCTTTTTTTTTTGGTAGCTTGTTGTAAATTGTTATTTGATGAAGCTCAACAGAAGCAAGCTGCCACACGAATGTGACTGATGACATCACATAAGGCAAAGGCTGAAAAACAACTGTTCTGTTGTGTTGTTTGTTGCTTTTCTCTCATTGTTTGAATGCTTTTGATCGGATTACACCTTCAACTGTGTTCTTTTGGGTTTTGTATGGCCGCAGCAAGACATTTCAGCCGCATGGATTTCTGTAACGTTTGGCATCAACTAAACACAAGGAAGTGGTTCAAGAAATGCAGAAGATGCACGGATATGTTAAAGAAGTCTGAGTTCTGGCTGCGTGCATTGTCCTGGCATACTACGTAGCTATTTAGTTTTTCACAAGCTGGATTCACTCATTGTACGAGTGGAGAATACACACGGAGACCAGGAATGTAAACTGTTTTGTACCAGTTAAAGTTCAAAGGTCAAATAGACCAAATTCAGGCTCAACATCTTGTTAAACATTTCGCAACTCAAGCGCAACTTAAATTCTTCAGAGTTCACGTCAAAATTTTGTCAAAGGTCAGTGCATTAGCTTGCTGCTTGTACCTTTTGTGATGTCACTGACCCAAATGCAAACAAAGAAGAAGAGCTGCCCGTAATGACCGGGGCGTTTTGTCTGATATAATCTTTTGTAAACTTTTGTATTCTCTGAAATCTTGCAACAAAAATCCATTATTCATCATGTAGTTGTAAATATAAGTTTATATTTTTGGGAGTGAGAAAAATACATGATTAGGTTGCTCCTTTAAATATTTGGTACCACTTTACATTTTCATAGATGACTAATAAATAATTTGTAGATATGTTAGCCATTCAGCTATAAACACTTTATAAATCATTAATAACTGTTTATTATGCATTAATTAAGAATGAAAAGGATACTATATAAAAAAATATATATGTTTACAAGTTTTATTGGGCTTATCTCCAGATAAAATTTACAGTTCAACTTCTCACCTTTAATTAATGCCTAACACACCGTTATTTGTGAGTTATAAAGTGTTTAGAGGTTAATTAATAACATATATATATTAACTATTTATTAGACATCTATAAGCAGACTCATTGCAAAGGGGTACCAACTATTTAAATCCCATATCACATAAAAAACAAAGTTGAGCCACAGGTGATGGATGCTCCTCCATCATTTGTACAAGTTTCTGGCAAGAAATCTTTCACTCCAAAATACAGACGAGCAAATCATGTGACTGAATTAATGTAACGGGAGGGAAAAAAACAACTCCTGTAATCGCTGTTGGTTACATTATATTAGCAGGATTTCATAAGATTATGGGATTGTTTGGAACATCCTTATAAAGACAAATTTTGTTAGAAAAAGTTTTGCCCTTTTTGTCTTCCATAATGCGTAGTGTATATAGCAAACCTGCATTAAGGTTATTAGCCATCATTGCTTGATTTTGTTTGTTTTTTTCAAATGGAGGTTTTCACACAGTGGTTGTGGTTACATAGTGTGATCAACATGAAACCAGTAGCTGTTGGATCATGGAAGGAGAAGCTTTCTATGCATTTACGACAAACAGTGCTGCTGCTGCTGCCCTACGAATGCTGTCTGAGTTTGAAAATCTCAAGCAGCTCAGTCTGCCTCCACAGCTGCCTGACAGCCCGGCAGCTCTGACGCGGCTCTCGTGTTTGCTTCGTGACAGCAGATCAGATTTATTCTTCTCTCTTCAGCCCGCCTTTAACCGAGTGCAAGACCCGAACGGGGCGAGGAGGGTGCGGGGAGGGAAATGGCAAAACCTGACAATTTCTCACTGACTCTTGAGCTGACCCAGAGAAAATGTGCCACTTGAGTAATCCATTCTTCTGTTTCTCCTGTCATTTCAGTGTTTTTTTTTTTTGTTTTTTTAACTTCATATTACAAGAGTTGGTAGGCAGATAATTGCTTGAAGGAAAGCATATCATGGCTGATTGTTTACAACTTATATAATCCCAAATATCCATGAGCAGAGGAAGAACAATCTGTAATCCTCAAACAGCTGACGCATTGCTGTGAAAGGCACCGGCTGCATTTATGTCATTTTCATAGATTATCAATCGTTTTGTCTTTATTGCAGAACAATGATAGTGCTGGAAAAAAATAGCCTGCTGATAAAAGGTATTCAGAAGCAGAGCATGGTTGAATTTCACTGTCCTAAAAAAGACATGGAAGAAGGGAATCTTCAGATTCGGTTTCCTACATATGAATGTTTTCTTACACAACAACGTGGCCTTTTGTTGCGCATGAGCCAACGCTCGCCCATGTGCGTGCGTGTGTGTGTGTGTGTGTGTGTGTGTGTGCGTGTGGGGGTGTGTGTGTGGGGGTGTGGGGGTGCGCGTGTGTGTGTGTGGGTGGGTGTGTGTGTGTGTGTGAGTGAGTGATACTTTAACCCGACAATCTGACAGCGGGATTTCCTACAAGCGACTGTAGTGCGTGGGCTGCTATGTTGAGCAGAGATGCGCGGGGTCATGTGTGGATGCGTGGGATGCCATGTACAGTATGGTGTTCTAAGTTTATTCACTGGCACACAGCACAGACTAAGACAAATGTTGGTGATCAACACTTTGAAGGAAGCGAGAACTGTTTCAGATTCTGCTTATATAAAGAACACGCCGGTGTGTCCTGGTAGCAACGAAGTTTTTAATCTGGAATGTGCCTGAAAGCGGTGACTCTGTACGCACCGAGGAGATTATTTTAAGTTTTGCTGCAGTTTGAATGTAATGGTTGGCTGCCATCTAGTGGAGAGAGCGTGGTCCTCAAATGGCAAGCTTAAAAGTTTGCGTTTCTAATTGCTGCATTTTAAAGAAATGGTACCAAGAGGGCGGTGATTTTACAAGTTCAATTAACTTTGTTAGACTTTCAGTTGACAGTTTTGGAGCTGCAGAAAACATGGAGGTAATTGGCAAAAATTCCCGAGGAACTGCAAAGGCAGCAGTTGCTATGACAGCGGTACACAAAGTCTGTCTCACAACTCTCTTTTCTCTTTTTTGTTTCTTTGCTTAGGAGCAGCGTTGTGGTGGGTCTGCTATTTATTAACAGCAAATTAAAAGCTTTCATTAATAGTTGCAGAATAGCAGCTTCTTCCTGTTGCTTTTTGTCGAGAGACGTTTATTTTCGACTGACTTTACAAGCAAGCAGCATTTTTCTTAGACTCGGAAAAAATATATATATATATTTTTTTTTGTTATCCAAAACAAGAAACGTAACAAGATGAAAGTTTAGCAGTACCTTTCAAATTCTGAAAGTTTTATCAGGGATTTAAAGCATTTTCTTTCTTGCTTGTAAGTAATAATAATAAGGTTTGTCTTGTTCTGAAGTCACAGAAAACACGGAAGTAGTTGACAGAATTATACGCAAGAGACCGCAGAGGCCCCGGTTGCCATGCCAACAGAACACAAGTCCTTCTAGAATCTTCGAGGTAGGAAAATTCTTCGGTTTTTAAGTCATTAAAACCAACCTGGTCACGTGGTAGGATGACTTTTTGTTATTTGCATCAAGCGTTAGACGTGTTCTTAATCTTGTTTTTTTTTTCTTCTTCTGTTTGTTCTTCAGGAAAATGGGAAAAATTTAGGCTAGCTTGGCAAAGCCTGTATTTAGCTTACACTGTTAGCTGTTTTTTAAGTTGTTTTAGGCAAGAAGCGGTATAAACCTACTTCAAATTGCTAGCCTTTTTTTTTTTCCTTTTTTTTTTTTGCTTTTTGTCACATTTAAATGTTCTAGTCATATAATTGATTTAAAGTTTTCAAACAATCTCTTTTTTATAGGGGAAAAATTGTGAAAATGTATTGCCGTAATGAATTAATCGAGATTTACTTGTAGATTAACAAACATTTTAGGGAAAACCAAGTTCAGCTTTCACTAACTACACCTCGGCCTGAATACTGCTGGGCCTGCTGCATAAAAATAATTTGATCTTAGGATGTTTAAGAATGGATGAGAAATCAAATCATTGACTCATTTATCATTCAGGAAACAATATCTCAAAGCCCATGGGACTTGAGTGAGCCACAGTGAGAGCTATTTTGTAGATTTAAGAAGAAAATATTTACATATGAGCTTCGCTACATCAAACGCATAACATGAAACAAAGTTATTCTTATCAGGCATCCATACGCTTTGCAACCAAAGTACAACAAATAAATAGGCTACAAGGATGCAAACCTTGAAAAAAGATTTATACAAACAACATCAATAAAAAACAATCTCAATAATGCTTTGATTAATACCAATACTTGACCTTTGATTTTTCTACCTTTTGTTTTCTGTGTCCTTTTTTTATGGCAGAATTAAGGGGTGAGCTGGTGTGGCTCTGGACAACAGAAATAAAAATGTCTTCGCCACATCCCTGTACGTTTCTGGTAGGATGCCAAGCTTTCACACTTACAATATACCAGCACACCCACTGTACCGTTACGACATTTGTGTTTTCAGCTGACGGAGCAGACAGGGCTTTGGTTTCAGAGGCTGATGTTGCTGCTAAATTACAAAAAGCAGGTATAAAATGACAACTCTTCGATGAAAAAAAGAGAGATAATTAAACTCCTATTAGCATATGTGTTCTTTTTTTTTCTTCATTCCTCTGTGCAGAAATGAGGAAGAGGGCACAGCAGAGCCCATATAAAGTGCCAAACAACAAGACGGTTTTTGCGCTGAGTTCAGAGGAAACGGCAAACCGTAGAGAGGTCTGTGTGTACTTAGTCGCAAAAAAAAAAAAAAAAAGGATTTAGTCGTGTCGAAGTCATGCTTCTCTCCCCCCAACCCTTTTTTTTTTTTTGGTGCTCAGGAGATGCGAAAATTTCTGGCGCTGCCAATTGAAGAAAAGGTAACCCACGCTGCGAGAGCCCTGGCCAAGCTGAAGAATGAGCTGGTGGGAGAACTGGAGGAGGAGGAGGAGGAAAACGAGAAGAAGGAAAGTCTGAAGCAAATCAGGAGCAAAGCAGCTTTCCCTAAACAAACCTCGAGCACACACGAGCTGAAAATTACCACGGCGAAAGGAGGTAACGCGAGGAAAGGGTGGAGAAGTTCAGCTTTTATACAATGTTAATCAGTTGTGTGCGTATCTATTGACGCCCGTGATAAAATTGTGTAAAGAGCCTTGAAAAAAAAAAAAAGAAGTCTTTCTTTTATGGCGGTAGCGTAATCTTTCATGGAAAATTTAAGGAAAATCCCGAGTTTTATTCAGTGGAAAAGAAATTCCACGTCATGAAAGGTTTGTTTCTAACAAAACAATAACCTGTGGCGCGATTACTGGAACAATAACAACGTAACGATTCAGTTATCACATGATAAATGTAAATCTCGTTTATCATCATCACATTTCGGCCACTAGGCAATTCAAAGTGCTTTTCATGATAATAGCATAAAACGTTGCACTCCAGTGTCATAATGAAGGAAAGTTTTAAAAAAAAAAAAGTGGGAATATGGACTACAGTTGAAGGTGTTCCAGTTATTATTAACCAAAAACAATTCTAAACAAATAGGTTATGATTTAAAGGAACTCAGTGTTCTGGTAGTTTGGGAGTTTTCTGGGAGTTTATTCCAGATTGGAGGAGCAGAAAAACTCCACGTTTGGTTCTGATTCTAGACCTGAACCAATAACAACAGAGCTTTCATGTATTTTGGTGCCAAGCCAAAATCTTGCTGGGACATGAGTTCAAGTTTAACTCCTGAAATGTTTCTGATATCTATATCTGATATATATATATATATATACAGTACAGACCAAAAGTTTGGACACACCTTCTAATTCAGTGGGTTTTCTTTATTTTCATGACTATTTATAAGGCAAGAAATCCCACTTATTAACCTGACAGGGCACACCTATGAAGTGAAAACCATTTCAGGTGACTACCTCTTGAAGCTCATCAAGAAAATGCAGAGTGTGTGCAAAGCAGTAATCGCAGCAAAAGGTTAGTTTGAAGAAACTAGAATATAAGGGGTATTTTCAGTTGTTTTACACTTTTTTGTTTAGTCCATATTTCCACATGTGTTATTCATAGTTTTGATGCCTTCAGTGTGAATCTACAATGTCAATAATCATGAAAATAAAGGAAACTCATTGAATTAAAAGGTGTGTCCAAACCTTTGGTCTGTACTGTATATATATATATATATATATATATATATACATAATATTATTTTATTTTATAAAGCATTTTAAACTTTTATTTCACACCAGTTGATTATTTTTTGAGTTAACTATATACTTTGCATTATTATTAAATATTTCTATTAACACATGAACATAAGTGTCTCTTTGTCTTAAAGTTGAAGTTTATGTGCCTCTGTCATAACTTAACATTTATTTAAGTTATGCCAGAGGCACATAAACTAAGGCACATGTGAGAAATATGTGATCCCATGTTGAATAAACCATGGATCACATGAACAAAATACTTTATCACATGTGGAAAATGGGAACCACATGTGATCACATGTGAATTTCATGGGATTTTTTTGTAAGGGAAAACTTTCAACTGGGGGACTGGGGGAATCAAGAGAGAGAAAGAGATGTCAAGAGAAGTGGTCAAAGATCCACCTCTCAGGTCTTTGGTTAGGAGCTTGTCATGCATTTTACCGTAGGCGCCAACAAATTTGTCCACATTTGTCAAAAATGCCATTTTTTGACTTCGTGCAGAACTCAGCTGTCGTCTTTTCCTGTCTCAACAGAGAAACTCACAAAAGAAAGCAGACATGAATTACTCCTCATGGAACGGCAACAAGCAGTCTTGGAGGTGAATTGTTTAGACGGTGGAGTGGATTTGGACTCGCAGTCAGAGTCTGTCTAATCCTGGCGCCAAACAAACACCATTCGCATTTTAGTTTCAATTAAGGGAACATTCTAAAGTAAACAGTGAAATCTCAAGAAGACTTCAGATTTGCCTTGAAATGTTCCCTATTAATGAGATGAGCGAAGCAAAGGTTATGGCTTTACTTACTTTTTTACAGAAAACCGATTCTCCGAATTCCAAGAGAATAATAGAGGCAGGTGGTAATATGTCCTCCTTGTCTTTTGGGTTGTTTTTTTTTTAGTTGTCTCTGATGACTAAACGCTCTGAGATCCTGAAGATGGAGAAGGCCGTTGCAAAAGAGGAAAGGAAGCTGAAACAACTTGAGAAGCTCATCGAAAGGGACAACCAAAAGTTTGAAGAGTTCCTCAGGGAGAATGAGAGGAAGTCAGTGGAAGCCAGAGCTCTGTGGGTGCAACTGTGAACGTCTTCACTGTGGGACGACAAGATATTGTTTTAGGATATTGTTCTAACAAACACGCGCATCTGTACGCTTCCAGTTTTGAGCGGGAGGAAAAGTCCAAACAGGAGAAGAATGCCGTGATCAAGAAGCTGACCGCTGAAATGAGGACCATTCAAAGGTAGCGGTGTCACATTTTGATACTTCACCTCTGACCTGCTTCTCTCCCCCTGCTGAAATAAAGCGTGAACAGTGTTAGTTTTGTTCATGTGTGAATAACCAAACAAAACAAACAGCGTTAAGGGGGGAAATACAAATCCGCCACACACTTTTTAGACGTCTAGCTTCTGGTTATGAAGTGGCAAAATACGAGAAGGTCCGTAGAGTACGAACACTTGTTACGTTATATGACGTTATTCAGTGCGCGGAAGTATCCGACAGGTGAGAAAACTGCAACTAGAGATCTGTGTTGTGCTTTTTTTATTATTATTATTTCACAGTGAACTTGAGACGTATGAAGACGCTCTGACAGACTACCTGAAATACAAGGACTTCCTGTTCAGGCTTTCTCCCGCAGAGTGGCAGGATGAGCAGAAGAGCAAAGACTCAAAGACTAAAACGTCGTCCAAACAGAATGATGGACAGGAACCTACCGAGACGGGTATTTGGAATAACAATTTGGCGTTGCTCTGGTTGATTGCTAATTTAATTGTTTCTGCTCGCGAGATGCATTTTGCTGATTAAAAGCAATCATTCATTTGTGTGTCTCCTGTTTGCCTATCCACAGGTTTGGAGAGGAAGCTTCCCCTTGTCAGAGCGACCAGGTTGTCCTCTACTCAAAGTGACACACTGTAACAGCACTTACACACACTTCTAACCATCTGCACTCTGTGCTGTACACCAGAACATTTTAATTTGTTCATGTTTTCCATATAACAGTCAATGGATGTGTTTAAGTTTTCACTGTTACACTCGGCAAGGTGTCTGCATGTCCTTAAAGAGTCTTTTAAAAAGTCTTCGATTCATGTGGCTAACCTGAAGGCCTTTAAATGTCTTAAATGGATTTTTAAAATGTAAGTTGGCCTTAAATAAGTTGATCACAGGTCTTAAATTTTGTGATGGCAGGACCATTCAGTCTGGTATATTCTATTAACTTTATTGTTCGGCAAAAGACATTTTCATTGCGTTTTGTGGCTCGATGTGGTTGAGGCTACTGCCAAAATGCTGCCAGCATACTCTTGCTAGCTAGCCAGCTAGCGTTACTACATCTATCATGGATACCTGCAAATTTATTGGTGGCTCACAGGACAATGTTTGTCTTCACATCTGGCTTCACATCTGTTACCAACCAATGAGATGTTACAAAGATTACCGTAAAAGGAATAAAAATGAATCTCTTCAACTTACGTAAGAATCTGACAGTATCTCATAGTCAGTCTCACGAGGAGTGCCATTTCCTTCTCAGTGGTTTTCCATTCTTAAAGATATATTTAAATATATGCGATTCTCTTTTGTGCATTTCTGTCGTGACACAGACAGAAATGTCTAAAAAGTCTTAAATTTGAGCTAGCGAAACCTGAAGAAACCCTGTCCAGTTACTGTAAAGTAACAGTAATGAATGAAATGAACCTCTAATCAATGCCTGTCACATTTTAAAAGTGAGTAAGATTTGTGAGTAAAATAGCATCTTAGCCTTCATAAAGAGTCTGCAGCAGCAGCAACAAAAAACCCTGGGAAGTAAAAGGGATTACCACAATTATTATTGTCAGAAATCTTTAAACTTCTTTTCCTATGCTGTTATTAAGAACATAAAAGGAATTTCTGAAAAATAAAGATATTTTTTACATCTATCTTGTATTCATAAGACAGTGGCCACATGGAACTTGAGTTTTTGTCAGATTTTTGCTGAGCTTTTTCCCCCTTTACATTCTTTCGCTTCTGCATTTTTAAACTCATGATTCTTGAGTACGTAGTTTAGATTAAACACCAAGATATGATATTTCTATTTTTTTGGTAAATTACAGTATAACTGATCAAATACTGGAGTGTGTCTTGAATGTTATTAGCTGGAAAAATAGTTCCAGATAAATCGGTGAAAAGTTAGCAAATTGCACTGGCAAGTAAAAGTGGGACAAATGTACTTTTGTTGATAGATTGTGGAGCAACAGAATCTTAAATCAGATTTTACTTAACCTTTTATTTAACTACACACATTGTTATTAAATATTGGCTGTAGGCTTAACAGATTTGTAGATATGTTTACCATTACCCAACTCCACAATTAACACTGTTTATACTAATAACAACTGAATTCTGGACATGCGTTTTCTTGTGTGCAGCTCCCTCTTGTGGTAGAAAATTGGGAATGATTTATGAAACGTATTTATTTAAAACTCTTGTCTTTATACATTTCAGAGAGAAAACGTGTTCACTGGTTTATGACAGCTTAGAGGTCAGTTTCCCCTTCACCAGAACGCCATACCTTTGGAGTGTTTATCTGCAGTTTTTCACCTTTGCCGTCCCTCCTCCATTCAGGATAAGCCAGAGCTTTACTTCACCGATCCCCAACAGCTACTGGACCTGATGTCGGAGCTGACGGAGCAGAACCTGTCCCTGATTCAGAACTCTTCGAGGGCGGGGGAGGCGCTGGCGAAACTCCGGCAGACTGTGGACACAACCAGGAGGAAGATGTAAGTGGTGCGCTCAGTAGCCTGCGCCTTTTTCTCTTCTTATCCAGCATCATTTAAACCATTCGCCAAGTTTACATTGCTGTGTGTGTGTGTGTGTGTGTATGTGTGTGAAGTGAAAACGAGGAGGAGAAGATAGCCCTGCAGATTAAAGAGCTGAACCTGAAACTCGACAAAGAGAAGGCGAGAGGCGCGAAGCTGGAACAGATGGTCCAGCTTCATGTTTCACTGAGCTCACAGGACCAAGTAAGGACACTAAATGTGCATATCTGGCCCCTTTTCTGGAGAGTCTGCACTCATATTTGCATGCATATTTCAGAGTGATAGTGCTCTGAAGAATGAGAAAGTGCCAAATAGAAAATGGAACAGGGGGATTTTCTGTTCTGTATTAGGATGTTCACTGTAGGGGGAAACATAATAATTTCTTCTTTCCGATAGCTGTAGGTTTGATCCGGAGCAGTTGTGAAATTCAGCGAAATTCAGAAAAACAGAAGATTTTGCTTAGCAATTTGTCTTCTCTTGTTCTCCTTGGACACAGCTGACGGGTTTTTAATGTCAGATGTGGGATTAAATCGTCGTCCAACATCTGCTTGTAACTTTTTCTTTTCTTTTTTTTTTTTGACAAACACAAGAGTATTCATCTTGACCAGAGGTCTGAAACCTTTACAAAGAGCCATGTTTAATTCATTGACAAAACTCTCTTTGTTTTTTTATAAATATCTACTGCTAAATACTTTGTAACTTTTAAAGAAGCACCAATTCATTTATATTTTTAAGTTTTAAAATAAAGACAAAACATCAAACTTTTAAAAAAATAAAAGATGGATGTATTTTCTTCTACAGGATAATGTTTTTGGAGAACTGTAACACTGCAAAAATGACAAAATCTTTATTATGAAAGTATTTTTTGGTAAAGTTTTGTGTGCAAGTATCTTAGTGCATTTGAAATAAGACAAAAAATAACGTACATGTAAAGTTTTCAGCAAAACATAGGAGCTTATTTTAGTTAAATAATTCCTTAGTATTGATCAAAAATTACTGGTTCCATTATTAGATTATTTCACTTATAACAAGACATTTTTCCAGTGTTATAAGTGAAATAATCTACCACAGGAATGAATACTTTTTCATCAATATTAAAGAATTATTCACTTAAAACAAGCTTCTACAGCTTGCCGAAATGTTACTTGTAATTTTTGTCTTATTTCAAGTGCATTAAAATATTTGCGCCAGAAATTAGACCAAAATTACCTTGTAAGATTTTGTGTTTTTGTAGTGAAAAAAAAGCACATATTTTCTAATAAGACGTAAAATAGATGTAAAAAATACTTGAACTCTGGTCATTTTGTTGTGGAACTTTTATGCAATTGACTGAATGAAAAACATGAACAGTCTTCTGCAGTTCCATCAGACTCTCAAGATTCTGAGAGTCTGACAAACAACTGGTACTAAAATACCAGTTGTTTGTCATTAGCGGAGCATTTATTATATTTAAACTCTTGGCGGTGGGGTTTTTTTTTTTTTGTATTTTTTTGATTTCCAGGACAAAATGTTGGACGCTCTCAATAAAAAGGTGACAGAGGTTTACAGCGGCTGTGTGGAAAACAGGATCACCGACCTCAGCACCTTGCAGAAGGTGGCAAAAATCGAGAGTCGCGTCTTCTCGCTGCTGCAGAGCCTCGAAGGCATGCCAGTAGAGAGACTGGCAGTGGTTAAGAAGGTCAAGGAGAGCGAGAAGAGGAGCAGGTATCACTGAGAGTATGATGTGTAATGAAACGGGCAATCCAAGGGTTTATTTAGCCCCTCTGTCCTCACACTGTGACTCAGGATGCGTGAGGAAAAGCTGATGGAGCAGAGAGAGAAACAAAAGGAACGGATGAGGAGGTACCTGGAGAGATCCTTGGCTGACTCCAAGAAAATTGTACGTCTGAATCCTCTAATTAGTCAGAGTATTATTACTGCAGCAACATAGAAATCCACAATAAGATCTTTTTAGAGAGAGAGAGAATGACAGATGGAGTCACGGTTTTTGTCTTTTTTTTTCCAGAGTGGGAAGAAGCTCATGCCTAGGTGCATGCCTGCTGTGAAGAAAGTCGAGGTCGCCGATGTGGACAACAAGCCCGCCGAGGACGACATCAACGATTACCTCTTTGGCTTGGATGACACGGAGTGACAAAGGCAACAGGAAGTGATGTGGAGGAATTGTTTTTACAGTACCAGAGAAATAATGTCTTTTTTTTTTTTTTTTTTTGCCTCTGCCCCCTTCTAAGCACGATCAGCTGATTACCAGGTTCTCTGACCGGGCCCACCAGTGTGCCTATCAGATAACGGCTGCCACCAATAATGCTATGCTAGAAACCAAAAGGTTTAGAAATCATGAATATCATTAGCTCTGGGTGTTTATTTGATGCAACACCTCACTGTAAATTTGTAAGAAATGTTTCTTTTCATTTGACCAAACATATTACTGTGCTATCACACCCCGACAAGTCAAGAACAATACACACCCACCATCTGTCATACAACCAAACCCACACAACTATCCTAATAAAACTTATTACATTAAACAATGCATACTGAGTGTTTTTAGTACTCTAAAATAGAACTATCCATTTTCTTACACCTTCGTCACTAGTGGGGTCGGAAGGGGGGGGTGCTGGTTCCTATCTCCAGCGAGAGGCGGGGTACACCCTGGACAGACCGCCAGTCTGTCGCATATACGTATATATTCAAATATTGGCAGCTATTTCGGAATCAGAGATAAAGTTTGTAATGGATGAACATGGATGTTGGACTGAATGGGGGAAGCCGGAGCACCTGGAGAGAACCCATGCATACACGGAGACACTGTGCCACCGTGCAGCCCTTACTTTTTTAGAAAGAACTAATACTACTACAATTAAAACTAAGCAATATTTAACTAATAATAACTAATAAAAATTAGCAAATGCAAACTAATTAAAACCACCTGAACTGGACAAACAACAACTAAATAAATCCAGATTATAATAATCAACCCAAACTAACCACAGACTTCTGTCACCTCGCCCCTCAACTCTGATAAATTAAAATCACAGAGCCCATGTTAAAATTTACTGCAGCTGCTTTTCTCTTCCCTCTTTATGCTCAGTCCTTTATTACATGTTCGTGCTTTATGCTGCCGCAGACATGATGGAGTGATCGCCTTTTTTAATCTCCTCCACAATGAAATCTTTTCTGCTGGGCTCCTCTGTTCTTCTGAAATGTCCTGCTCAGCAGCAGCTACTTCTGCTTTTTCTGATACTTCAGGAGAAACCGTTTTTATTTCTTCCACGTTTTCCTCCTGATTGTTTGGCATTTCAGCTGACAAAACAGTTTGTAGCGTCAGAGTTTTGGCTTCTTTGCCTGAGTCTTCACTTTCACAGATGTTTATCTTAATTTGATTTATAAGAGCTTCCAGTTCAGCCGCAGCTTTAAATGCTGCCATTCTCGTTTTCTCGTACTCAGATTTTCTGGACAGCTCTTTCTCCACTTTCTGATCCTCATCATGTCGGGTTTCAAGTGTCTCTTCTTCGGTCCTTTGGTGTAATTCAGACATCACTGTTTCATCAGTATAGATCTCATCTTCAAAGTTGGTGCTCTGGTCCTCAGACGATTCTGTGGTGGAAACTTCTTGTTGTTCGTCGTTTTGTCCAGAAATCTCTTTCTTTGGGGCTTCCTGTTTAGAGGCAGCTTTCCTGGCTGCCTTTCTCCTTTTCTTATATCTTCTCTTCTTAGACGGCTTTTTCTCTACTTTCCTCTCCCCATTTTGTTGCTTTTGAAAGATCTTCTCTTCTTCGGTAACTTAAGAACTTAAGCCTGTGTTTGTGTTGCTAAATGCTTAATTTTTTTTTGTTTGGTTGTTTATTTGGTTATTTTTTGCTATCTGGCATTTATAAGCCACAGGTTTAATCACCTTAAACCTGTTGCTAGGCAACATTCAAACAGGGCAGCCATTTCCTGGATTCTTTTGGGTTTGGTTCTGTTCTGTGTTCTCTGATGTTTCTCAGTGTTTAGGCTCGGTTCTCTCACCCAGCTGATCCACATCCATCAGACTCGCTGCTTTTTGGAAACCCATTCCTTCTGCTTTTGGATGGTGAGGAGCTGGAAAGATTTTTATTCATATGTTTTTACATTTGAAAAGTTATTGTGATGTGTTACTATAGCAACAATGATTTTTTTTCCAAGGATTTGGACAACAGACTGGAGATGCAACAGTGAAGCCGTCTATAAGAAGGGACTTGTCTTGGGAAGACAGAGTGTCTTCAGTCAGAGGCTCCTTCAGATTCACTGTGACACAGACTGCTACAGGGGATCTTTCCTGCCAACAGCCATCGCAATCTACAATAACTCTTTGAAGAATCTGAATTAATGAGTTACAACATTTACTTTCCTTTCAGGATCAATAACGTATTTTTGAAATTTAGTTCTTTATTTTTTAAATGGCCGATTAATATCACAAAATTTTAAATACCTTTAAACTTTGAATTCTCAGATAAGTTGAAAAGGAGGCATCATGAATGTAGAGCAGGAGCAGAGAGAAGGAGGAAATTTAAACTATACCTTTTGTTATACATCAGCAGTAAAAGGAGATTTTTAGTAAACAAATTGAATGAATTCCAAGAGATAAAAAAGGGCCCAGAATACCAGGAATGCAGTGTTTTACACTGTGAAGCATTGCTGCAAGTTCATATCCCCAACTCCAACATCAGGGATATTTCTTACCTGCGGTCTAGGCTGTTACTCTGTGGTCCCAAATCTTCCTTTAAATTAAAGTTTGCATTCATTTAAAAGTCAAAGTCCCAGAGACTGGAGCAAGAGAAGAGAGGTGCAGGATCCAGGTTGCATGAAGTATGTCCAGAGTTCACACAATCAGTGATGATGGGATTGTTATTTTTGTGTTGGTTCTTTTTTTTATTATTAACACCAATTGCTAGGTAAACTCTTGGCTATTGAGAAATGATAACTCTCAATAACGTTTCTCAATATCGTTTCTCTGGAGGTGTGGACTCTGAAGATTTAAACTTTACCAACATCTAGGCAGACCTTGTGGAGGCTATGAAGCTTACCGGAACCGGAAACTGCCAGTGCTGTAAACAACCATCCTCCCCATTTCAAAGGGAGAAGTGCAGAGCTGAACCATGGGAACGTGGCCAACACTCGGACTGAACGGCTTCACACTTCCTACGTTACCACTGCTGAAACTACAACTTCTCCACCTGTTTTCTGATTGGCCCAGTTGAAATTATGCTGGCAAAAGTCCATAACAGAATTACTGTATTTTATAAGTGCATGAAGAAGGGAGAGCTGTGTGGACATATTAAACCTGAACCAGGGGCAGTAGGGGAGATAATGTGTTCACGTACACCTCAGAAAGTATGTAGTTGCGCCCCTGGTAACTGGGTAGAAAATGTAAAGAATCTGGGTCCCTTAACTTGTTGGGTGTTTTTTTTTTTTTTTTACTAGGTGAAACAGCAGGTGGTGGTGTTTCCTCCCTGCATGGTGAGTTAGCAGCCAGAGAGGAAGGGGGATAAGGAAGTGGTTGGATCAGAGGACTGGACGTGATGTTGATGATGTCGCCGCCTGCTGTGATGCACCAGCAGCTTCCAGGAGAGCGCTAGCCGGACCCCCAGACTCCGGTCATTCCTGACAATGAGATGGGTAACTGCTGGGCTTACTGCGTGGGGCTCTTCAGGAGGGAAGCCAACCGGATCCAGAGAGGAGGCGGGTAGGTAAAGTCAGGCTAGTAGTCGGCTAGCCGAGCTAACTAGCCTGACAGCATCCCCTGACCCAGTGTATCCGGTTCCTGATAACGCAGCCAAGGTTTTTAAGCGGTAAGTGACACGGCAGAATGTGGAGGACGGCTTCGGTGCCGCTCTGTTCTGCGTCACTACCGGAAGTAGGACTCGGTTAAACATAGTTTGTGCGCTGCTGTTTGTTTGGGGTTTAACCTGCAGCCGGCCAGCCGGCCGGTCGGTGGGTCTCAGGGGGAATGAAGACCCCACCCCACCGTGTTGCTGACAGTCACAAATACATTCACGCTAGTCTAGAATGTATTCGATCACGTTCCCTTTCCCAAAGCAATTCTGAACTTTTACATGTTTTTTGCGCTTTAATCTCGTCTTCAACGCCCAAACTATCACTCGGCTGTCCCTTGTGTTGCGTTCAGGCTGCTCTGTCACCAAACTGAGGGTAAATAATTGATGTTTTAGCCCCATGTCGCCTTCTACACAGCTTCCCTCCTACTCATTTGCCCTTCTGCTTCATTGTAGAGCTTATATAATTGTAGTTTTATGTCATATTATTGTTTCTTTTGCAAGCCTCTACCTGCAGGTATGATTAGACAGTCATTTAATGAAAGTTTCAAAAGAGCAAAATAACTGACTTGTGTTGCAAATCTGTTTGCCATAGCTTTATCAAAACATGATATATTCTCTGTTTCCTCTAAATATGTTTCAGGTCAAAGTACTTCCGAAGTTCTACTACCGGAGAGCATTACACAATAGAGGTATGACTTATGGACTTGATTAAGTTTGTGAATATTCAACCCAAGTTTACTTTTATTGTCTTTTTTTCTTTCTTTCTTTCATTTTTCCCAGTTTGAAAATCTGGTAGAAAGTGACGAGGTAAGTCAGATTTCTTTTTTTTTGTTTGTTTAAAATTCTCAGTCTCACAAAAGCATTCGATGTCCCTTCACATTTTTCACCTCCCAACCACAAACGTTTAATTGTGGAATTTATGATAAACAAGCGCAAAGTCAATTCAGTTCAAAATCAAAAATACTTTATCGATCCCAAAGGGAAGTGATATGCTGTTGTGACTCAAATTATTCAAGACTCTTCCGAGAGTTACTGTAGATGGTGATGGCTGCGATCTCCTGTAGCGGTTTGTGTTGCAGCGAATTGGAAGAGGCCTCCGACTGAATACACTCTGGGTTTTTATGACAGTCTCGGGAAACAAGGATGCTCAGGGCTGTCCGTAATTTTTTTGATTTTTATGTAAAGTTCTTGTGGAGACTCTCATGACTTTCTTTCAGGTGTGGTTTTTCTTCTGTGAAGGTCATATGTCCGACTTCTGAACCCAGTTGGTTGGAATTTATTAGGGTGGCTTAAAACAAATGCATGCCACCCGTTTTATATTTTATTTCTAAAAAAAAAACATTTTACTTTATAATATATATATATATATATTATGTCTGACATAAAATTCCAATAAAATATGTTAATTTGTTGTTTTTTTTATTCACAATTTTGCTAATTAGGAAGTAATGTCATTACAACATAGTGTCTAAGTTGAATAAATTATTTAAAAATTGGCAATGAGATGTCATTGCTTGGAGTTCACTGAAAAAAATACCTGAAAACTAAAACACACATAGATATTAATGGTAGAGTAATATGGTAGAGGGAAGAAAGAAGGAGAGAACAAATCTAGAATAAACATACAAATAATAATATAGTGATAAATATACACAACTTAGCATTTTCCATGCAGGCAGTCTGAGGGGACTTTTACTTTCACATTGTCATCGGTCGTCATTATCCTGATGGTTATTCTCATTTCATGATGAATAAAAAAAAAAAACAGGGATCCATTTTTTTACCCCAGAGTTTTCAAAGTGACTAAAAACACTGACACTGTTTGTTTGCGTTGCAGGCTGAGAGCCCAAAGCCCTGTCCGAGGTAAGCAATCGGGTCCGAATCTGAAAAAAAATAAATAAATAAATAAAACTCACCAATATTCAAACTGTGACGTCGTTTTGTTTCCGTCCCGCTTTGCTTTCAGGCCCATCAGTGAAGATGAGCTCAGTCACCTCAAAGAGCACCGCTACGCTGCTATCTCCGACAAGCAAGTCCTCATCGACCAAAAGCTGCGAGTTGAGGTGAGACGTGATGTTTGTGTTTTATTTCTTGAGAGTTCCAGCTCCCTTTATTTTGTGTGTGTGTGTGTGCTTTTAGTCTTTGTTTTTGGCTCTTTTTTTTTTTTTTAATATCATTATTTTTTATTTGCAGCATTGCTTTGTTTTCTGTTTTGTTAACTTTCTGTTTTGTGTTTGTTTAATTTTGTTTATTCCTGCTCAGTTAGAGGCACAGGAGGAGAAGTTAAGGCTAGAAGAGGAGGCTAGAAATGCCGCCCAGCGCGAGGCCGCCAGGGTGGCTCGTGAACGAAAAATGAAGGAGGTGAGGCGGCACTGAGCGCTCCCTTCTGCTAGTTTACCTTACCGCGTCTCCTCTGACCGGTGTCCCTCTAGGTGGGCCGTCCTGGTTTTTAAACTCCTCCTTTTCCTTCTCGTTTGTGTGTTGTTTTTTCTTTCTCGTTTTAGCTGTGTGCGTGTTTTCTTTCTTTTGTCCTCATCAGCCTGTTTATTATGTTGGAGCAATGAATATTTAATCTGCATGGTTACAGTGCAGTTCTATTCAAATAGTTGGTTATAGATAGGCAAATGATTCTTACCTGCTGTTAAAGTAACACTTGGTGACAAGTTCTGTCTAAATGGGAAGGTCTGATTCACCATTTTTAGAGTTACATTCGCAGACCTTTTTAAAAGAAATGATGTCCTAAATATGCATCATTTTTGAAAACATTTACAGTTATTTTTTGTCATCTAAGGCTAAATAAAATGAAAACGCACAGTAAAATCAAACCGAATGGAGAAGCATGGCGGAGGGAGGAGCATCATGGGGGTGGGGCTGCTTTCATACACTGGAAAAACACAAAATCTTACCAAGTGGTTTTTTTTTTGTCTAGGTTCCAGTTCAAATATCTTAGTACACTTTAAATAAGACATCACTAATTTAAAGTAACTTATTATCAACATATGAGTCGATAATTTCTTAATATTGATGAAAACGTGGTAGATCCAGTGGCAGATTATTTCACTTACAACACGTGGGAAAATATCTTATTACTTGTTCTGCCAGTGAAGCTAGTGCTTCTTTTTTTTTGTAACCAATATTAATAAATTATTGACTTAAAACAAACATCTTTATAATTCTGAAAAGTTACTTATAATTTTTTTTTATTTCAAGTGTACTAAGATATTTGAACTGGAAACTAGAAAATAAATACTTGGTAAATTTTGTGTTTTTGCAGTGCATCTTCAAGACCTTGCAGTTGTTGGACAAAAATTGAATTCAGGGCTACAAATGTGATCTACTGGGATTTACAGTATTATTATAGAGTCAATTTGTTGTAAGTAATGATCCAGATATCCTTCCACAAGCAGAGCGTTGTCTTTTAGAGTTCAGATTGTTTTATTTGTACTGAGTTCATCATTCGACACTGTTGGTCATAATGTATCTGCTGACCATGATACATTACACAAGTGACTAGAGAGCTGGGTCTCTGGTTCGAGTCTTACCTAAACAACAGGGACTTCTTTATGTCAGAGGGTAACTTTTCATCAGTCACATGCGGGGTTCCCCAGGGTTCAGTTCCTGGTGCCTCTCCCTTTTAATATCTACAGGTTATAACAATGAATAAGATTAGTTTTACTACGCAGACGATATGTAGCTCTACATTACGGCGTCACCAGGTGAACACGAACCCATTTAAGGGACAAATCAAAGCGTGGGTAACTCTCTTCAGCTGAACAGAAACCAAACTGGAGTAATTGATTTTTTTTTGGGACCTAAAGAGGAGCGGCCAAGAAGTCGACGCACGGCTAGAAATCACTGAACAGACTCTAAATCAGGTGTGGTGTGGGGATTGGACTCAAACCTGAACCTTCAGAGTCACATAAAGACAGTTACAAAGTCAAACTTTTATCAGCCGAAACATGCTGCAAGGATTAAATGACTGACGTCGCAACGAGAAACTCATGGCACAGTTTGCCTAAAATCTCCCAACAGCTTCAGCTGCTCCTGTTGCTGAAAATGTGCCACACAAACAAACTTGCTGTACCTTAAGTAAGTAAAACTTCATATACATTTCAAGGTGTCAAATCACAAAGTGCTCGGCAATACTTTGAAGCATGAGAGAAATTAAGAAAATGCTGATTTAAAAATGTATTTTTAATAGTCCAGAGGGTCCACTGATCTCAAACCAAAGGGAAGAGAGTTCCAGAGTCTCGATGCCACTGAACACAATGCTGTGTTTTCGTTTGCCTTTGTCTTATATGGAGAACCATCAGCAGGTTCCTGATCACAGGACCTCAGGGGCCTGCCAGGCAAAAACCCCTCTAACTTTGTGACTCTCCATGAGAAGCTCTTTGAGTCGGTAGAGGAATATTAAACTGCACTCTAAAATAAATCGGAAGCCACTGTAGTCACACCAACGCTAGAGTCACTGGTGAAAACTTGTAGGATTTTGTCACAGCACCATTTTGAACAACTTGGAGCTGTTTGATGTTTAAAGTACTTTGCAATAATTTAGTTGTGATGAAGCAAAAGTATGAGTTGGTAGACGATTAAAAGCAAGAACGAACCAAAGACTTCATTTGAGGATCCAAAGTAAAACCAGAAGCAAAGGTTATGCCAAGATTCCTATTGGAGAGATTTTGCCAGAGAACCAAAAGGTCCGAGTGTCTCCTTTATCTCAGAGATCCGTTTTTCTGGTACAAAGATAATCATTTCAGTTTTGTCTGTTATTTAGTTGAAGAGACCTATCAGCTATCTACTGTTTAACAGAGTCTGTGCAGCTTAACAGATATTGGCGAATCGAGGTGTACAGCAGAATATCATCTGCATAGCAGTGATTATGGATGTCCCTAAAAGTTGACTGAATGTTCCCCAACGGGGAGCAAATAAGCCTGAAAATAGAGGCTCCAGGACCCTGAGGGTTCCCCAAAATGAGATATGAATAATTACTTCGAAAAATATGTACAGACCACTTCCTGAAACCGTCTTTAACGCTGTGGAAATGGGCTTTATAGATTAGTGTAAAAAGGAAACCTTTGACTTTTTTTAGGAACTGCGCTTGCCAGATTTGCGCAAACCTTCATGAAGACGAGCTTAGTGGTGCAGAAGCAGAAAATGTCCTATCCTTGTTATTTGTCTTCCTTACTTTTACGGTCTAAAGGTTTTCAGCTTACTTAAAGAACGTGTAAGCTCGTTTGCTTTTTATTCTCCATCCCGTGGCTTCTCTGGTGTCGCGGACGCATCCGTCTACATGAGACCGACATTCTGAAACGTTTTCATGTAAACCCCGCCTCTCCGTTTTGCTAACGGCGAGATATTTGTCTTGTTTTGTATCTTCAGCTGTACGCTCAGAGGACGCGGGGGAAAGCAGACGGCTCGGGCGGCGAAACGCAGCAGAGAAAGTGAGTTGCTCAAAGTTCTGTTGGCGGCACAAACGAGATCGTATGGTTCTGAAAAGGTTCCCAGGGTAAAACTGACATAGAAGAGGCAATTATCTGTATCACTTGCTGTCCAGACTCGTCTCTTAAAAAACTGTTTTGTTTTGTTTTTGTGATTAATTTCACAACTTTTTCCAAGTACGCTCCTGATCATATTTTAATGCCGGTTGGAAATTGGCAAAAATTAACATTTTGCGCTGTTGGGTCTTAAGAGAGTTCTAAGTAGACCATCAAAATGCTAAAAAGAGAGTGAGTGAGACAAGAAAAAATCAATAAATTGCTGAAACTTGACTAATAAGCAGATTGTAACTAGAACTGTTTGGACTTGAAAGCTGACAAACTCAGCTGTCCATATTTAGTTTCAGCTCTGCAAGTACCAGGTTTAGGGAAAAGCCTTAGCAGATTTTTATTTAGGAGCATGTGTGTGTGTTTTTTTGTTTAGTTTTTTTCCCCCTTCTGTGCCCTCTTGAAACTCCTGTTATAGTGATTGTCCGCCCGGCTTTTTTTTTTTACAGACAAACCTCTGGGGAGGATTTTGACGTCTACCTCCAGAACGTGAAAGCCCAGTCGGATGCTTTCAGGAGCAACAGTGAGTGACGGGGTTTTGCTCGATTCAAACCTATGCTGTGCTAAAACTTGGAGCCAGTTTAAAGCTTTGATATTTTTTTTGAGAAGAGAAATGTGCCGTTGCGCAGCGTAGCTACCCCTGTGTGTTTGCAGGACATCCCTCTGAAGCGAATGCAGTGACGCCCAACACGGAGTACAGCTGGGATTTCACCACTAAGACCCGCTCCACCAACGACGACGGGACATCGCTCGATTTAGAGTGGGAGGATGAGGAAGGTAACCGGTCGACTTTTAGTGTTTTGTTTCACTTAATCTGCTGTTTTATCACTGGTACCTTAAAATGGGGTCTCTATTTGCTGTGAAGGTTTGCTAATTACCAAGATAAATGTGTCTGATTTTAGGTATCTGATAAACATCTAATTGCCTACATTAACATTTGTGGTAGGAGCGCACCAAAAATTTGTCAAAGACGGCTGCTCAAAAATTGGCGTATGGGGGTGCTGCCCTGGGGTGGTGCCAAAATACGGCGGAATGTAAATTTTTTGGTCAGCATTTTCTGTATCTGACAGCTGATTGTGCATTGAAAACCCCTGAGGTGGTGCGTATAATCTCTCTGCAAACTGATCTAATCTCTCTCCGCAAACGTCTGCAAATCATCCACTGTCGCCTTTTGCTCTGCCGATAGAGGAGGCTGACAGACGGACCCGCCCGTCAGGTCAAGTCTACACATTCTCAAATAACAACCATCACCCTGTTGTTGCCAACTTAGCGAACTTTGTTGCTTTACTTAGCAACTTCTCAGACAAAACTATTTGTGTCGGCCAAAATCAAAATCGACAGGTCAGGCCAGAGAATTGCAACCGACGTAGCCCTAATTTGTGATTTTGCGACACAACGCGATGTGAAAACCTCAGGCCACTAAGTAATTTCTAAAGCAGGGTGTCCGCGCATCCTTAAAACATCTTAATTTTATGAATCTTAAGTTAAGGCCTTAAAAAGTCTGAAATGACATTTTTAAAAAGTAAACTGGCCTTTAGTATCACCTTCTTAAAATAATAATCTTTTTTTTCTTTTTGCCTAAACATCTTTTGACAAAAAAGGACATGTGACAGTATTTTAGGACCTTTTAGGACCTACTTTGATTAACTTTGATGTTAATCAAAGTTCTTAAATATTGTCTTGACATGATTATTTAGACTTGCATATTGTGTATTATTCATTTATTTTCTCGTGGGAGTTTTCTGTCAGGCAAAAGTTTGAGTCGCACGCAGACTGGAGACGGTAGAGGCTACCGCTAACTAGGTGCTAACATGTCCTTGCTAGCTAGCTAGAGAGCTTTTTTTTTTGCGTCTGTCCTGGATAACTGCACATTTGTCGCCATTCGGCTGGATGGCGTCAATACATTTCTGTGGAGATATAAGTCTTAAATTCCAATAATTAAGGTCTTAAAAACTCTTAAATTTGAGTTGGTGAAACCTGCAGAAACCCTTCAAAGTAATAATAATAAGGACTTGTAGATGTTGGAGTTAAAGACGTCGTCTTTCCTCCACAGGAATCAACCGAGCTCTGCCGGCCTGGGAGCGGTCTCGGACCGAGGAGGACATCTTGCGGGCGGCCCTGCGGCCCGGCAGCAAACAGGTGACCAGTGGGCCCACCTCGGCCTCCGAGGACTCGAACGCTCTGGAGTGGGAGAACGATTTTGTGAGTACTCACCCCGAGGACGGTGGCGGCGCCGAATTCGAAGGGTTCGTCAACCCCGTCCTGGACACCCCCTCAGAGGACGCCTCGGACTCTGGCCTCAGGGCGGAGAACCAGGACAGATAGTGTCCGGCACCAAAGGAGACCTCACCAGCTTTTTGCCTCATGAATCCGAAATGTCACTTCGTCGTAATCCGTAAAGGATCTCTGATGCTGGAGAAATTTGGTAATGGATCCAACATAGCAGAGTCTAAAGACGATTTTTTTTTTTTTTTCCTCAAACGTGTTTTCAGTGCCTTCATCTGCTACAATATCTGACCATTGAGAATTGTGACTGTCCTTCCTTTTACCGTTTTAAACGTTCAGAAAGTGCTGCTTTCTTTTTTTTTTTTTTTTTGATGACGATCAGTGCTTGAGTGACCGAACTGAAACCAGGTTGTTGGCAGGAAACTTTAACATGACCGGTAACTGTAAAACCAAACGGATGCTTTAGGAGAACAAGGTGTTGGTTTAGCCAACAGAAAGACAAAGTGTCACTTTTACATCTCCGTGTCTGAAGACCAAATGCAGCTCTGAGTCCGGATGAGCGTCACGCAATTCTTTTTATTATTATTTATACAAAGGGAATATCCAGAAGTCAAAATTTTACCCTCTCAATTTTGTTCAGTACAGTAAAACAAAAACTGCAGTCTCTGTTCTAGCAATACAGTTTAAATCAGATTCGTACTGAAAGTGTCAGAGTAAACCTTTCCGGATTTAGATTAGTGCAGAATACCAGAATTATTTACAAAAAATTCCCCCAAAATGTCAAAAAGTTAAGAGATAACTTTACTTGGCTTTTATTAACCTGTATGACTCGGGTCAAACCTTTTGTGGCCGTTTCCACATAATTCCCACAATAGTTTTACTGGAATTCTGGCACCATTCCTCCTGACAGAACTGGTCGCCATGCCAACACATTGACTGTGTTGTCCTTAAGCCGCTTTGTAACTAATTTGGCAGTATGCTTAGGATAATAACTCAATTGCGCCTTAACTTTCGTCTTCTCTGATGACTTTGCTTCAGCATTTCCACATGAATGTTCTTCCCGCAGACTTTACTGTCTGCTTTGTAAAGCGCACCAGTCATTGGGACATTGAAAACCGGATCGATTTGTTCCAGAGTGCATTTTGGGAGCTGTCATCTGGGTTTTAACGTTGCCTTTGGGAGTCGTGGCCTCTTCCTCTCTGCGCGGCTTTTCAGCCCCGTGTCGGTGCGGGACTCGTTTGGCTGCGGACCGTGTCGCTCGGTCGCCAGCTTCAGCCAGCGTCTTCAGAACGTCTGTTGCTTTCGCCGTGGAGTCGAATCAACAGATGTAAAATCGCTGCGCTACAAGGAAGACTGTGTTTTACATCCGACCAAGTACATAAAAAAAAAAAAACAACTACTCTCAGAATAAAAAAAACGCACTTGTTTTCACGTAGACTGTTTCGCTGCGATACTCCCAGCACACAGTAATTGCATTCAGCCCCCATTTGGAAGCAGTTCGCCCGGTTCACATCGGTTCACCCATGGAACGAACTGGGGAAACGGTTTGGTAACTTCACTTTCATAGACACTTGGTGGAGAAAGGATCTTCTGTCTCTAAATGTCAGAGGTCCACCCTGCTAACTCTGAGCAGAGTTACTGCCTGTGCTTTCCTTTCTCACTGGGTGGGTGAGGCTGACCGGTGCAATCGATTTCAAGGCGCACAGCCAACATTTGAAGGTTTGTTGATGTTGGGGAGCGGTGATGTGAAACCGGAAAACATTCCCTGTAGAAGCTCTACGAGAGGTTTTTGTCCTTTTTAGATTTTTACCAGGCTCTTTAAAATATCTTGACTGACTGGACTGCTCCTGCTACAATACCCAAAGATTACCACATAATGCAAGTAACTGCGTTTAGTCACACTATCAAATGTATTGGCATTCGTTGATTGAAAAGAGTAACGAAAAAATAACAATACGGATGGTTTTGAACTTCATAAATTAGAATTTATTGTAATTCTTATAGGAAATGTATCACGATAAACTATAAGCGATACGATAAACGCCCACACCTACTTTCAAAGTGAGTATGCCTCGAGGATTCTTGGATGATTTAACCTACAAATGTTCGTGTTTCAGGGCAACTTGTGTGCAAAACTATCTGATTTCAGTGCCGTGTGAAATCCTGGCAGTTGCATGCATACATCTCTAGAAATCACAGGACGATGCCCAGGTTACATTCAGCTCTCCATAACATGGAGGCAGAACATTACAGATGTCTGAAAGCTCTAAAAACTAAATAAAAAAGTCAGCAATTTCCATAAAGACATTTTTAGTTAGTTTTTTTTCTCGCTCTGTATGCAGTCTTTGTGATGCGTTCAGCATCCGTGCGTGCCGCATGTTAGCCAGCTCCAATCAGACACGGTGTACCGACGGTGCGTGCCTTCTTCACGAAGAGGAAGCTCTGCTGCTGACTGCGACCTCTCATCAGAAGGACAGTGCTCTGAATGTTGGAACCGTCAAATATGAAATTCTGTTCGTCTCAAATGTTTTCCTTGTTGTTCGGCAGTGTATCCTGAAAAATCTGACGCAAAGCAGGAATCTTAAAAACTAGCCTCTTTTTAAGATGGTGTCAAAAATCCAAAGAGCAATTCATTAATGTCAAATGCCAAAGTGAATTAGAAAATCTACGTGGGAAGGCAAATAATTTTTTTTTTTAGAGTGGTGAACATCAAAACGGGATTTAAAACTTCCACTCATCCGATTCCTGTGACGTGTGGTCAATAGAGGCGCACCGATTCCAGGTTGTTGTTTTTCTGGCCAATTGTCGATCTTTAAAAAAGCCAATTTTAAGCAGATGTCAATTTATTTATTTATTTTTTAATTAAAAAAAAAATTAAATTTTGTTTAGAAAGTTGCTAAATATATAGCGAAAAAGTCAATCTCGCACGTAAATATCAGGCCGACCCAACTGGTCGGTCACCCAAAATTAAGGAAGTCTGAGTCCGGTTCTTCGGTGCACCCCTGGCTTACAGTAACGCTGTTGGTGTGTATAAAATCTGTTGTAAACAAGTTGGTCAGAAAACTGGTCATAACTGTTTCTTATATTATCACAAGAGGTTTTGTTTAGTTTTCACTCTGATCACTTTCTTTGCTTGTTTTAGCGGATCTTGAAACCAACTCTCATGTCGACTGGTGGGAGGGAGACAATGACCCGGGGAGTGTGTAGAAGACACACAGGTTCATTTTCAGCCTTTTTTTTTTTTTTTTAAATCAGTTGTACTTTACTGCACCATTTAATAATTACATTTTAGGTTTTGTTGTGATTGTTGTTTGAAGTTGGCTTATTGTAAATTGTGAAAAAAAAAGAAGTATAATTAAACATTCCTTGTCATGATGAGTTGAAGAAAATAAATTCATAGTTTTAAATGCTTGTGTCCAAGTTTCACTCTGTTTGGTGTATTGTTGCAAAGCAGTGACATAGGAAAGTTCTTATTAACAGATTTTTTTTATTCCAGAGTCAGCATTCATGTTTTGTCCTATTGTGTTCATATCTTAGTTTAATTATATGTAATAACGCTTAATGAGTTTTTATCTAATTTGTCTTTTCAGTGTAAGTAGTCGAGATGCTTTCCTGAACGTTCCCCACTTTTGAATGCTAATTCTCTCTTTGAAACGGTTGAACAATAGCAGAACTGAAACGATTAATCGATTATTGAAGGAAGTAATCGCCAGCCAATTTAGTCATTGATTAATCGTTGACTGGAGCGTACAGGCTCTGAAAAAGGCCATATTCGGGGCACTAATTAAAACAAAGCTGAACAAAAACATAAACATTTGAAATAAAAATAAAAAATCTCCGTAAATATGTTCTGGCGAAAGAAAATCCTCAAGTGACATAGCTTTAGCTTCACCTGATTGAAATTCTGTTTTAAAAAAAATCTCCCCATTAAGCACTTTTTGCATCCAATTACTAATAATTTAATCCAAAACTAATCGTCAGAACAGGCTGAGGTTTTCACATGTTGATGTTGGAAGTATTTTTCAGCTGCAGATGAATCCTGTGCTGCTAATCATCCGGCGTTCGCTACAGGAGTGTCGCTTTATTACATTTTCGGCAGTCAAATGTTTATTTTCTTATTCAAAAGAAGGAATTGTATTGTTTATTTGCACCTTTTAATGTACTTCCAATATTGTATAAAATAATCTCAAGTGTTTAAATGTGAAATCTGCTGAATCTTTTTACCCAATGAATCGATTAATCGACAGAATAATCGATTACTAAGACCATTTTTACCTGCAGCCCTGAATAGTATCCTTTAAAATCCTTCCTTGAATCAAACATAGTTGGAGTTGCTCTTTCCAAGGTGATTGCTGATGGTTTTCCTGCTTGGCAGAGCAGCTCACTAACAACACTCCTACCTCTTCTGTATTGGCTCGCTCTTTCTATAGATGAGCGTTCCTCACTAAATTCCTCCGGAAGTGGTCCGGTTGCAAAGTGTCGCTCCACACGGTGCTTTCTCTACTGTAGTTGCACATTTTCTACCAGGAATTGCTTTGTCGTTCGTGAATATCGAGTTGACCGTTTGTTCTCTGATTTGTGCGGCGGAAAGCAATTCCACGTAAAAGCAACGAGCTGACCTGTGTGTCGTTAATGACTTGCGGAAAAAGCATCACTATGAATTTAAATGCAGGACACAGTTTGTAGAGTACATTCGATACAGTAATTTAGAGAGCACAGGTGTGTGTGTGTGTGTGTGTGTGTGTGTGTGGGTGTGTGTGTGTGTGTGTACATTTTTGTCCAGAAAGCTTTAATTTAATTTGTAAAGTATATGCTTAGAGCATCTATTAATAATGCGGCTGTATGTGGTTCCCATATGGAACAGAAGTGGCTGCAATATATTAAAAAAAAGTGTCTTGGAAACAGTATCTGCACCCTTTGAACTTTTGCACATTGCAACCATAAAGTGTTTATTTTTTTTTTTTTTATTTATTTATTAGCAGATTCACTTTCTGGTCTGCACCTGTGGCTCATTGGACCTCCCACAATGGTTCTTAATAACTGTGGCCTAAAAATGATTTTTTTTTTAAATTCAAGTATCATTTTCGATATAAATTGAAAAACGATTTCAATTAGTGAGGAACGCCCTTTTAAACCAATAAAAGGGTTTTATTCATGCGATGAATTGATTTTACACGACAGAATGACATTAAAAATATTGTTTCAGATCATGTTGGGTTTTTTTATTTTCCGTAAATTTCGAAATCCCACAGAAGGAAACGAATCCGTCTTAATTCCTGTTAGTTATTTTGTTTTTCTTTATTTTGAAACCTAAGGACAGAAACAACACGGGGTTCTTTAGAAATGACACATTTCCCGAAGTAGATGTTTATCGAAAAATTTTAAGTGATGGTTATTTAGCTGGACCGAGTAGTTTATGTCAAAGCACACTTACGTGTTTGAATGTAAGTGTCTAGAACTCAATTAAATTGAGAATCTGTGAGGGGAAAAAAAACAACCTTTTAGTATCTAGTAGTGAAAATCAAAAACTCAATTTTCAGATTTTCTTTTGTCCAGATTTTTGAAAATCAGACTAATTTTCTTATTCTCTACAACAAATGCCCTCTTTTGTCTAGCTATCACATAAAACTCAAAGGCAGCAAACTACAAATTGTGGTTGTAACGAGCGGCGTGAACACTTGAGCAAGAGATTGTGATTTTGTGTAATTTATGCACATATTTGAACATCGTTTTATGCTTTGAACCGTGTCTCTCGGTGACCGGTTACCGAGTTACACACACACACACACACACACACACACACACCGCTTGCCTCTTTCCAGGACTGCAGCAGCGTTTAGAGTGGAGACACTTCGCCTGAGCTGCCATCTCTGCCCGAAAGGCCCCGTCTGCTCTCATTGGCCGTGTGATTAATCAAAAATAGCAGAAGCAGCTGCCCATCCTTTCTTTGAGCAAACTGCTCGCTCAACAGCCATTATTCAAATGTTTTAACAAATGAAAGACAAGAGTAGAGGGCAAACGAGGCTTTGCAGACAACCGAGAGGATTCCTCCCAACGGTTTCAATGTCTACCTTCACTATTAAAGGCACTTCATCTGAATTTCCAAGCAACATGGATTAAAACTCTCTTAAATCTGCACAAAACTCCTACAGAGAACCATGATGTCATTTTTCAAGAAAATGTGTCTTGATGCAAAATTATATGTGAATTTTTGGCTTAAAAAGGGAAAAGGATTATTGCCACAGCTGTATAACGTAGCCACTCTAACTCATATAGACATATATGAGTTAGATATAATATAATATAAATATTATATCTGTTCATATAAATGATCTTAATATATTCTGGAGTTTTGCAGAGACATAATCAGCCAGGTAAACGGTGCCGTTTCCCAAACTCTTACAGGAGAGTTGGCAAGTGGTCAGGTTGTCCCCGTTTTCATTTGATTTATTTATTTTTATTTTATTTTTTGTTTCATTCACTCAATGATAAATATGAATAGTTCAGATAGCGACTAAAAGAAATCACGTAAGAAAATGGGGCAGCATGAAGTATGAACATAATATCTGGCCCCTATTCACATAAAACAGAAAACAGAAAACTGTTGCAAACTTAACTTCATACACACCAAAATTACACAACAAAACATCTGCTGACTCAGTGCCGTGTCTTTTAAAAGCAGGAAGAGATTTAGATAATTTTACTGTTTCCCTGTCTAGACTGTTCCATAAACAGACACCGCTAATTGAAATGCACCTCTCCATTGTCGCCATTCTAAATAATTTAAATAATTTCAGTTCCTTTTAGTTTGTATTTGCGTTCTCTCTTTACAAATCTGTTTTGATGTTGCAAAAAAAAAATAAAAAATTAAAAAATCTACCTTTTACCATACATTGTGAAGGATAACGTATGGAGGCATCTACGCCTCCAGACCAGCAGGGGGCTCCCAAGTGTGCTTGACGTCTTACAGATTGCAAATCTCAAAACTTCAAATCTGAGTTCATGACAGTTTGGATTACATTTAAAATTGCTCTGGGAGTTCTGTTCTTCTATTCAGTTTGGATCTATTTCTTATTTATGCACGAATCTCCTTTCATGCGCATAGGAAAACTGCAAGTAAATTGGAATAAATTACAATTATTTGGGGTTTTTTGTGAGTACAAATGTTTAAGTGTGACCCCTGCTTTCCCTCGTTACTTAGTCGGAATTGAAAAGCTGGACAGTAGACAATATCAACACCAAATGAGTAAGTCAGTGAAATAAACATACATACACAATGTATTTCCTGATATTTATTTAGTAAGCTATGTTAAGTAACAATTTTTACAAGTCAGGATAGACAGTGGATGGATGGAATATCATATTTAGACAATCTTGAATTGGGGCCCCAAATCAAATTCTGCCCAGGGCCACACACAATTTTGGTCGCCTCTGTTTAGAAATATTTCCTAAGCGTTCAATAATTGAAAGTAGAAAATTCATCAGATTCACACAAATTATTCACTTAAGTAACAGGTCGACGGTTGCCCACTAGTGGCGGATCCACAAACACCGCACTATATTCGGAGACTGAATGGAGAGTCCGCATTCCCAATAGCACAGTCCGTGAGAAGAGTTTCGTCTGCAGAAACGGGAGCGAATCTGGAGGAGCTAGTTGGATTAATTCAAATTAAACGGATTAGCAACGTGGGAATTGTTGAAGTCTCGAGCAACTGACAACAAAGGGCAACAATACAACAAACCACAGCGCTCCAGACTGAGTGGAGCCAGCAACTTGTGCTCGACGTTCCCCAGCCTCAGCACGACCACCGTAAGACTTCACGTGCAACACGGAAACGCGCAAAAACAAACACTGCGCTTATATTAATGTCGCTTTCTTGCACATTACGCAGATATTGCGTTCGGAACTATTTTCGCCCTTACTCTCGCATACATGTAGTTGGAGGGAAAGCGTTTTAAGTTAGAGCGCCCTGGATCATGCGCAAGATGGAGCGAGCAAATCTTATTTTAAGCGTCTGAACGTCGTATTTTTAGCAGGATAAAATATGTTTGATGCGGTTAATATGACCGGGCTGGAGATGTGGCAAGTCTCCAGCCCGGTTCACTCTAGTTCTCGCTAGAGTGAGAACTATTTCTTTTTCTTCTTCTTTTGGTGGCGGCGGAGGGATATGCGTTTGTTTCCAGTCTAGTTGTCTCCTGGATCTGGAGGACGCGGCGTGAAGAGTCGGAGATAAGAGGCGGCAGAAGCGAGGAGTAATTTACCAGTAGAAAAGTTGGGACTTTGGGTTGAAATATTCTCAAGAACGACCATATGTATGGAACCTTAACTCCGTACGAAGGTATGTGGCTAAACCCCAGTTTTGACATTTGCGGCGAACGAGTAAAAGTAAAATGTAGAGAGCGTCATCGGTGCGGCGTCCGTAGGCTCGCTGCTCGGTCCCATTGAGGAGGGCTAGGCTAACAGCTAGCACACATTAGCCTTGCGTCACTTATTAGAAGTTTAAAAAGTTTCTGGAAAGAAGCTGACGGCGAAAGACAAAAAGCAGCTTATGCAACACGTCAGGAGTAAAGCAACATAGTTTTTTAATTAATTGTCGTTTTAAAGAGAAAATATAAGTCTTAAACGTTATTCTTTAAGCAGATAAGCTTACTTTTTGTGAAGCGTTTGACATTAACTTTATGCTAAACAAGTTCTGTTAACGAGAGCTAGGCTAGTTAGCTTATTCCCAAGGGGAGTTCTCATAGTAACTCTCAATTCAGCATTGAAGTTTATATACATATTTGTTAAAAAATATATATACATATATTAAAATATATGTATTGTATTGTAGTTGTGTAAAGTTCGAGCAGCACATTAGGCTTGTCTTACTACAATTTTAGGGTTTGTGTAACATTAGATGAGCCTGATTCCTGTCCGTCTCTGGGTGGAAAAGCCGAGGGTGCTCTCTCCTAAACCGACCCGTTGTTCCGTGTTGTCAATCCCCTCTACTTTACATTTGAACATTTCAGACATTCAAAAGCAAAACAGAGAATTAATGAGCTGGTAAGTGTTTCTTTACCCCTCCAGTTCTTGTTGAAGCTTGTAGCGTTTTTGCAGCAGTTCTGTAAGGAGCTTGTAGTGCGGCCTTATCTTCTATAAATCTGAGATAATTTGCTTTATACTGCCTCTGCTTGGTCACTTCACCGACTTCTTGGCTTGGTCTCTTGTGTTGTTGAGGTTTCTGTACACGCTGTTTTTAGAACTGCTAATCATGTGATATATATATATATATATATATATATATATATATATATATATATATATAGCTTGTACCTTCTTCCTGTTCAGAAATTCCCGATGATCTCTGCAAGGCCATGAATCATCTAGTGTGGTGGTTTCAGTGAATCAGGAGAAGAGTGGTATTGTATTCTCCTCCCAGCCATGTGTTTCAGAATGTGTCCATGAAAATGTGTGTTTAAGACCGATTTGATCTCGGCCTTTGATAGTTGAAACGTGATAAGCTATCAGGACGAACTGTAAAATTGAAAAAGATTAGCAATAGAGATGTGCCGATCAGGCTTTTCCTCCTTGCCGACACCGATTTCTTTCTTTCTTTGTTTTTTTGTTGTTGTTTTTTTAAAAGTCTGATGGGGATAATGGATTTAAAATCCAACAACAAATGAATGAGTTCATTTCCCCAGATACTGTGACTCCCAACATGTAGCATCAAAATCACTAGCAGTGCACCGATCCCATGGCTAAACAGAACTGGCCAATTTTTTCTTATGCCGTGGGTTAGGCCTGTCACGATAACAAATTTTGCTGAGCGATTAATTGTCTCAAAAATTATTGCGATAAACAATAATATTGTTTGAAGACCTTTTTACACGGATTTAATGGAAATGACGTAATAATGCATGCGATTTCCTGCCAAAGTTAGATACACTTTGTTTTCAAAAGAACACTAAACACTGGAACTGATAAACAAAACAACCAAAAGCAAAATAAAATGGATTCTCAGTCTCACTTGAATAAAAACTAAACATAAAGCCAAAGTGGAAATAACCAAAAGAGTGCAGATTATGAAATCTGTATATTATGTTGCCCTTCAGTAATCATTAGATTTAAACAGAGAAAATGGGCACATCGACTACCTGATGCTTGGCGGTTCTACGATTGTTGCTTGCGGTTTCATAACCGATCATCCTGTAGTGTGTGGTGTGTTACGGTAGATCGTCGTTGCCGCTCCGATCTAAATCAGGGGTTTTCCCCAACTGGGAGCTTTAACGCAGCCTGTTGAATGTGACAGGTAGCCAATCAGTGTGGATTCTCCTCCGCGCTTTCTGAGGGGAAATTACAGAGGAGAATCCCAAACAGCTGACACGGCGCAACCCGAAGTCCAGCGGACATTGGAGATGATATGTGGAAACAACATTAATGTTTATTCAACATTTTGTGCAAAAATATAGAAATGACAAGGGGAGGAGTTGGAGCAAAATTGCTACCGCAGTTGATAAACCCGGTAACTTTTCAGCTGTTCTTCATTAATGTGACATAAATAGGTTCTAATGATTTTCATTCAGTCAGGACTGACACTAGCCACATGCATTGCAGGTAGATTGTAGTAAAGCATTGATTAATGCCTGGTTTTAAAATTAGTTAACTGGACTTGTAGCGATTATTTTGTGCCCATTGTTGGACACCACACGGCAGGATGGAACCCGATCGAACCGTTATACCTAGGATTTCTTTTTTAAAAGGTTTTATCGGCTCTAGTGGCCTTTATTTGATAGTTAATTGACAGGAAAGTGGGTAATGAGAGAAGGGGGAGACATGCGGCAAAGGTCGCCAGGGCAGGAATCGAACCTGCGACAGCCGTGTCGAGGACTAAGGTCTCCTTATGTGGGTTGTGCTTAACCCCTGCGCCACCACAGCACATCCCATACCTAGGATTTCTGTCGGCTAATGTGTGGTCTGTCAGGTTTTGAAAATGGGCCGACAATCGGCCGACAGCTCTAAGATCGTGTAGTTTGCGCTGGGCTTTACACTAAGGAAATGAGGAAGGGAGGAGTCAGTGGAGAGCAGCGGAGTTGAGCCTTTTTTCATTCAGTGTCATTAACAGAAAGAGAAAAAGGCCGGAAGAGACGATAAAGCCGATAATTAAAATGACGTCGATAGTTTTAATTTATTGTACGATTAATTGATTTATCGTTTGTCACTTTTATGTGCTGAAACAAAAAATACCAAAGTACCTGCCATTGATTGACAAGTTCATAGACTGATTGTAGCGCATCGACAGGGCAAAATGTAATGATTTTTAAGCATATAAATGTCAAAACTATATGTATAGCCTATATTTGCACACTTATACTAACCATAATCAGAGTGTGAAAGGAATTTAAATATGAAACGTTAAAATTCACTTTATTTTGAAGATCCATCGCCTCTGCCTCCTGTCTGGTTGTGAAGCTGGCCGCTGTGCGTTGCACCGCTTTCAGGAGTGAAGTTAAATAGAGATGTCAGTCTGAACTAGAGGGACAGAAAAAGCTAAAGAAAGCTGCTTGAGGAAGGTTAAGTTGAATCCATTTTTAGTTCAAACTTGTAAAGTTGACCCTAATGTCAACGTATGCTGCATTACTTTAAAACAAATGTGCATTTCGGTGCATGGAGTCAAATTATGGAATAGTTTGGATGGGGATTTGAAAAAATGTCCTACTTTAAACCAATTTAAAATTCTTGAAAAGAAAAAAAAGATAAAGTCTTAAACTCATTTGAGTTAACAATGAGGAGAATGATGTGTTTGTAAGTTATATTCTTGATTTTTATGGCCATGAGAACAAGATTTATTTGTAATTATTCAGAAAGAGGCAGGTTTTTATAAAGTTTTTCTTCTTCCTGCTCCCTGTCACTCATTTAGATAAATTGTTCCAAGACAATGTTTTTGTACATTGGTGATGAAATGTGATTTGTTGAGTGAATAAACTTATTGATTGATATGAGCAACAGTAAGGTAGCTAACTAATGTAGTTTGGCCATAATGCATCATGTTTCAGATATATTTTGAAGGCTCCTTAAAAAATTTTTTTTTAAACTGGTGTCACCCCCACCAGTTTAAAAAAATCTTAGTGGAAACCCTGATATGCATAAAGACTTCATTGATTACTTTTTATTTTTAAAAAATTCACCCTGTTTTGACCTCATGTATAGCATGACTATTTGTCATCATTGCTAACTGATTATTAGCAACGTTTAAGTCTAAAACCGCCAGGTCTGATCTAGCCCTCGTCAGCCTCCGTTGAAACATCTGCCTGCCTAGGAAACGCCAAACAAAATCCAGAACATTTTGGGTCCGATAACATCTGCGCTTCCCTTTTGTGTCCTCCTTCCTACGGCTCCCCCCTTCGCTTTCATGTGCGCGTAGAACAATGAGCGGTGGGAGTGGGCGCACCGCTGTCGTCCAGCTGTGGTCCGGGAGGGAGAGACCGGGCAGAGATGAGATGGAGGAGGAAACGGCCCTCGTGGTCACATCCTTTTCCACCGACTTAGTTTCACAACCTCCCTCCGTTCCCCCCCAACCAAACAGCTGCTTGTGCAGCCGGAGGCGACATGAGTTTGACCCCGGTCCGGTCGATCCGAACGATGCAGAGCGAAGGGCGATGTATCTGAGCGTAGCTTAGGAAGGCTGAGGTTGCCGAGATTTTTGGCTACGTGCGTTTTGTTTGTTTTGACTTTTAGCGTTTCTAATAATGGACAATAATACAAGTAGAATACACTACGGCAAGTATGCAAGCACAACGGATTGACAAAGCGCTTATTTTGGATCCGTTAGGTGATGGTGTTCTTGTATATTTTACCAAATATTCAAGAAAGGAATTCCTTCTTGATTTTTACAGATCAATAAGACATTCTTATTTATCTCAGTGATTTCACACAGGTCAGTGTATCCCTTAAAGTTGTTTTTTGTATGTTTTTTTTTTCTCTCTCTCGTGCTTGCAGGAGCGCAGCAGATCAAAACCCCAGCGCTGCGCCGTGCGGGAAGGCAGTGGCCTCTAGAGGAGCCGGCAGCAATCCGAGCAATGTCGGCTTTCTTTTAGAGCGCGTGTCAGACGTTCGTCGGTGAGACCTGCAGCCGCGTCCCGATCCCAGCACACACACGCCCCCCTACCCCCTCCTCCAGCCCTCTCTTCCCATCATCGGCGGTGACCCTTCTCCGAACAGCTTGCTTGGAGGGCCCTTCCTGACCAGGAGCAGCTGCGTCCTGCTTGCTGACTCCCGTTCCTCCCTTGCTTCCTGTCCTTGGTTGGACAAGGCTGAAACCTCCTCTCCGTTCACCCCACCCATCATCTGTGCTTACATTCACACCCTCACTCAGGCGCTCTTTTAGAGCTTGTTTTGGACTTTTTTCCCCTCCTCTCCCCTAAAACTCTGAACTGACTGACAATCCCGACAGTCTCGCGTCCGGCAGCATGACCTCCATGTCCAGCCTGTTCTCCTTCACCAGCCCGGCGGTCAAGCGGCTGCTCGGCTGGAAGCAGGGCGACGAGGAGGAGAAATGGGCCGAGAAGGCGGTGGACGCGCTGGTGAAGAAGCTGAAGAAAAAGAAGGGCGCCATGGAGGACTTGGAGAAGGCGCTGAGCTGTCCCGGTCAGCCCAGCAAATGCGTCACCATCCCCAGATCGCTGGACGGTCGTCTCCAGGTGTCGCACAGGAAGGGCCTCCCCCACGTCATCTACTGCAGGGTGTGGCGCTGGCCGGACCTGCAGTCGCACCATGAGCTCAAGCCGCTGGAGGTGTGCGAGTATCCGTTCGGCTCCAAGCAGAAGGAGGTCTGCATCAACCCGTATCACTACAAGCGAGTGGAAAGCCCCGGTAGGTGCTACTGGTCCAACTGGTTTTGGTTTTCTGCTATAAAACTCACACAGTTCATACAGCTGATTAAAAACGAGTGGATTTTATTTGGGTGTTTTGGAAAGTGCTTGATTTCCATATAAAGTCCTTGAAAGTGTTTGATATTCAAACTGCACAGTTTGTTAATAAAGTGCAATCTAACGTGTGATTAAAAGCCTAAATTTGTACGGCTTCATTTCCAATTGAAACCAGATATTTAAAGATGATAAAAGACTTATTTTTATTGCTGTCTGAAGTTAAATCAGACTAAACTTTTCTTGTCTTGTCAGTTAGAATCACCAAAATTATTTCTATTTGCTAAATGCCAGAAACCTTAACGAGAAAATCTTTTAGAGCGATTTTTATTGTCTGTAGGGTTTGTGTAGGAGACATTTTACATTCTCCTTGTTCCTTCTTTAGAAGATTTAATGAAAAAATAGTCAAATTTGACGTCATAAAATAGTGAATTGAAACTGTCTTCTGTAGTTCATTTGTATTTTTTAAAATCTCCTAAGTGGTGCTGGAAAAATTTGAAAACTTGCCTTGAAAATGTAAAAAAAAAAAAAAGGCCCTTGAGTTTCACCATGGGAAACCTTGGTCTCACTAAAAGAAGAGAAAAATTCACTAATCAGAATTTTTATGGCCGATTTTTGAGTTTAATCTGATTTGGGTTTAAAAGCTATTCTATAAGAACAGCAATTCAGCTTTTTCTTTTTTCCTAGCCGTCCTGCCATTAATTGACCTTCAATTATTTATAGTTTGAACCAAAAGCGACGTCACATTTAGTGTGAAAGCACACAATGGAGAGGGTTTTGCTATTATTCTAAAACAATGGCAAAATGATCACAAAGTCATGACTTAATTTTATTGATCCCAAAGGGAAATTCAGTTCCAGCTGCACAGCATCCAAAACTAGCGGGAATAATTGTCCAGAAAATCGTTTATTTTTTCTGCCAGAAACAGGAAAAAAAAAAAAAAGTAACAGAGCTAATCCCAACATGCTGCCACCTTGAGAGAATGTAAAACCCCTTCCCACAAAGCTGCCAACCACAACATTAGGAGAAAATGTGATTGCAATACTGACTCTTAAAATTGCTGTAATGAAATTAGGATATCTCTTCTGATTGATTCATATTTCCAACTGGCCAAATGCTTTATAAATATGCATGGGCATTAATATGTCCTGCATGTTCTGATTGCAATATTGCACACGTCGATATTACTATTTGGATTGGAACGGGATCCTTTGTGCAGCTCGTCTTCAAACTTATGCTGATCCAGCATATTTTGTGAGTGACAGATGCTGAAGGGCCTGACGTGTTAAACGGCACCAACTGTATTTTATTCCATACTTTTATCAGCTGAGAGTTCACTCTGCTTTTCCATGTTGCAGTCTGAATGAGCCATGCATGCCTAAACATGTAAAAAAAAAACAAAAAAAAACTTCCTTTCAGATAACTTCTTAGATTTCTGCGCGTCCTCTGATTTCATTACACAAAGCTGCTCTGTTACTGAAAACGGTTAACTTTAAAGGGGCAGTGTGATGTAAAATTGACTTTTTTGAGCTCTACATCATGTTGTAATGTAATTACCGCATCAAAAACATACCTGGAGTGTTGGTTTGAGAAATCCTTTAATCTCCATGGCAACCATTACATTTGGGTGGACCTAGCTCCGCCTTTGAGGACGAAGCTCCTCCTCAGAGCTACAGTTTCCAAGCTTCCACCTCACAAAGCAGCCCTAACCATCGACTCCCCAACTGAGCTCCTTCAGACTAGCCAGCAGCAATTGGCAAACACCTGGTGGAGCATCTTCTGAGCTCATTATCCGAGCTACTTCTGGTAAAAACATTGTTAAAGAGTTGAGAGGAGCCATGTTGTGATGACTTCCTGAAGGCAGAGTTTCAGAATGAACAAGAGTTTTTAAAGACACAGAAGCCCAATTTCAAGGCGTTAAATCAGGGAGTCAAGTCATATCTTGTATATACAGCATGTTTTAGAACAGAGGGTGCCTTAGCTACTTGATTGTGCTATAAAATGGCACTATGTGCCTGGAAAACGCATAATACTGGCCGTTTAAAATCTTTTCGATCTCGTCTGAACTAAACATGTTCTTTACTCCTTGTGAGCCATCACAAAACATGATACCTGGGACTGACATTTTAATCTTATGCTTGGCTTGATTTCTCTTTTATGAATTTATATATTTAATAAATAGTTAGCAGAGCTGATGTAGGGGTCTAAATTGAGCCCCTTTGTTGTATTTTGACAAAATTACATACAAATTTTGTATATTAAAAATAAAAAACATTAAAATAATTCTGAATATTTTTAAGGATTTAGGCTTTAAAAGTGAAAAAAAACAAAACATTTCTAGCCCTTTAAATTATTTTTTATAGCGCTTGGTCTGTCATAATGACACATTTTACTGGATGATAAATTGTCCCAGAATTTATTGCATTAAGCAATAATGTCTTTTTGAGACCATTTTCAACTAATATGATGATAAACGACATAATAATGCAAGTTCCCACTCTTGAAACTTTATTTTCCAAAGAACATTTAACACTGGAGCTGGAAGACATTTTAAATATCCAAAACTATGAAGTCTCAAAAAATAAAACAAAAGTTTGACTATTTTGGTCAAACATGTAAAAAAAAAACTAACAAACTTTATTTCAAATGGTTCAGAAAGTTCAATCAGGAATTACAAATAAAATGTAAAATAATTAATAAAGCATGATGTCACTCAGACCACAAAGTATAGAATTACTGAATAGATCTGCCCTTACGGTACGGACACAATGCCTGATCTAGAATTTATTTCCGTATCGGGATACATGTAGTCGGTAGCTTTAAGTATTGATCGTTTTACTTCCAGCCACATCAACCAACAGTTTTACACACATACACAACGTATTTTACTCAAATTATTCCACTCTAATTGCTGCTTCGCACCTTGTGCGTTTCTAAATATGCACGTCTAACAGTGTACTTTCTGACATTCATCTTCTTTCCAAAAAGTGTTTGCCACAGGCTGTAAAACAATGTGAAATGGGAGAAATGGTTAGCAGACATGACTGTAGCCAGTATGTCGTATTTTGACCCATTTAAATTAAACAGATCATTATTGCTTTGCGACAGTCTGAGCTGTTGCAAGTTAATTAAAAGAGAAAATCTTTATTTTAGAGCTGCAGAAACCCCAGCAGGACAAACCTTTTTCTGTCTTGGATGAACAGATTTATTTTTTTCCCCCCTAGAAGTTTCCAGTCTTTGCATTCTCATGCTGTAGCGTCTTGTTTAGATGCCGCAGCCCACCACCTGACGATAACCCTGACCCAGTTAAACGGGAAGCGGATGAAATATGTTGCTTTTGCAGTTATTGCTAACATCAATATGACTGTGACCGTAAAAACAATTCAAAAGATTTCCTGCACTTGCATCCACACATTAACGGCAGTGTTTGTAATCAAGGCGATCGATAAGCGCACACAGTAATTTTCTGAATTATTACACTACCATAATGTCGTAATTAAATTTTTACAACAAAGACATAATGATTTAGGTTTTTTTTTTTTTTCTTGTTCATTTTTAATAAATGGGTGACGAATGGTTCTCTGAGTCGTGCCAGATCCCTTGGAGCTCGGAATACTGAGGAGCTGGTAAACAAATCCACAAAGGTCAGCAGGCTGTCATCATGCAGGCCTGTTCAACCCGCCTCTTCCATTTCACAGAAAATCAATATCACTAGCTCTAGGAGTCTTATTAGATTATATGCCTCAGGCACTCCAGATTGGGTGTGGCATCAGAGAGCGGCTTTCTAAGCGCACAAACCACTCAGGCTAAACTCCCGGCACTTTCCCTGCATAAACCTCCGCGCTCGTCTCCTAATGTCATTCACACACCCCATAAACACATTGAAGGATGACCCTGACAGGACGGCCTTTCTGACACTGGGCTTGCTTGAGATTGCCAGCTCTTTATTGACTGGTTCAAGGATGTGGATCACATGTCGGTCAGGAGACATTTGCAGCATATCAACAAAGGCTTTCAGAAGGGTTTCGAACGATGAGGGAGAGAGGATCCTGAAAAAGTCTTGAATTAATGCATGTAAAATTAAGGTCTTAAAATGTCTGAAATTCATTGCAAAAAGAAAAAGTTAGCCTTAAATACATTAATCACAGGTCTGAAATTTGGTTGAGGCAGGACTATTTAATCTATGTAGCTATTTTTCTTGTGAGACTTTACACTCATGCAAAAGTTTGAGTTGTGAACAGATATTTCACTGCGTCCTGTAACTCAAGACAAGAATGCAAGCTAGTTAGCTGCTAGTTAGCAGCAGTAACTGCTAATATACCCTTTTAAAAGATTTTAATATACCCTTGTTTGCTAGCTAATATATGTTAAATTCAAAATCTGTGGAATGTGCCATTTGTTTTATCCAGTTGATCATCAGAATAGTCAATATATTACTAAAAATAATAGTTTCAGTCTTGATAGATATGTTTCCTTTATTTCTCCTGGCGTAATTTTAGCTTCAATGCTTATGAGCTTTGTATTTTCTATGATATTTCCTTAGTAATTGGCTAACGTTTTAATTGAGTCGTTTACAGTGACAAGTCTTTAGGAATCTTACATATCTTCATGTTTTCTAGTCAAATGCGTAAATATTTAGCCTAGCCACTTGATATTTTACAGATGTGCGTTTCCTGTGTTAAACTAATGTTCCCGTCTGGACGTCTTTGCTCTCCACCATCCAGTTCTGCCACCGGTCCTGGTACCGAGGCACAGCGAGTTCAACCCGCAGCACAGCTTGCTCGTACAGTTTCGCAACCTCACCCACAACGAGCCGCACATGCCCCTGAACGCCACCTTCCCAGACTCCTTCCCGCAGCCGCACAGTGGCAGCGGCGGCAACAGCAACGGAGGTGGAGGAGGAGGAGGAGGAGGAGGAGGCGGCGGCTCTTTCCCCATTTCTCCCAATTCCCCCTACCCTTCCTCTCCAGCCAGCAGCGGTACCTACCCCAACTCTCCTGCCAGCTCGGGGCCCTCCAGTCCATTCCAACTCCCAGGTACGCCAAGCTCACTCATGTACCCGGCCCCGGGAAATACGCCAGGCTGTTGTTTTTCCTGAGCTGCTTTTGTTGTGTTACGCAAGCAGCAAAAAGCGAGGATTCACAAACGCATGTCTCAGAGGAGCTCAGATGATTTTATGTATATATAGAAAAATCTGTTTAGTGGAGTTAAAAGAAGACAGACTGTAATAAATGTTTGTGTGTACTGTTGGTATCTAGGGTTGTTAAGAAAACTATTTAAAATTATTAATTTGGGTTAGAATTGACACAAACGAAGAAGCCGTTTTCATCTTCCCAAATTAGCTCAGAGGTTCACATTGCAGCTGCTGATGCTCCTGAACTGTCATGGCCGACCAGAACCGGCACCAGACTCCCCCTGCTGGTTGCTGCTGTCCATTGTTTTGAGTATCAGGTGTTTTACTTGGTATCGGCTTCAATTGTAAAAAGGTTATATTGTGACAACCCTGTTAATAATGACACATTTTCTTACTACTTCTTTGTCATTCTGAGCTCCAATTCATTTTTTTAGCTCCTTGCTTTCAAGTTATTTTCAAAGTAAAACCATGTTTACGGCCAGGCGATAAATCTATTGCAGCAATTGATAAAATTTTTGGTTTTTGAAGATTTAATATTAGGAAAATGAAGATTTTTTGTGGGGGATGGAGGGGCTTCCACAGTACAGAGTGACATCAGCATGCCCAGGGTGGCCATTTTTGTTTGATAAATGTTTTTTACAGCCTCTATTTATTTGAACTTTGAATTCAGGTCAACTCTACGATGAAGAACTAGGCCCAGGCCAAGATTTATATTTTTTATAACGAGAATAAAGTCGTCATGTTACCACACAAAAGTTGTAATGATACATAAAACACTTGCCACATTACCAGAAAGATTTCATAAAATATAAAAACGTCATATCACCAGAAAAAAAGTTGTAATAATAATAAGTTGTGATATTACCAGATAAGTCATAATAGTATGAAAAACATTTATCATATTAACAGAAAATTTTCTGAAAATGAGTCATCATATTACCAGAAGAGAGTTGAAATAATACAAAATAGTCATATTCCCAGAAAAGTTGTCATACAGAAAACAGTCGTAGTATTACCAGAAAAAAGTTGCAGCAATGCAAAAGATAAGTCATATTACAATAAACATTGTAGTAGTGCAAGAACAAATTCAGTTGTAATATTAAAACTCCTCCACAAAATATAGCAAAAAAAAAAGTCAAATGAGGAATATTGAGCATCTTGTCAAGTTATGAGTTTATCAGTTTTATAAATGAAGAAATCCTGAATATTTTAACGCGTCAGCAACAAATTATCAGTAGTTGGATTTGAAAATGATCGCCAAAAGAGTCCATTTTAAAGAAAGAACTCCACCGACTGATCTGCTCACGTCAGTGCACTCTATCAAAGATCTTTTCTCATTAAAACGACTTTTTTCTCATCATTTAACATGCTCTTATGGTAAAATTTGGTCTTTATTTTGCTAATATTATGACTTTATTCTCGTAATTAAACAAAAAATTCTAGTAGCCTGTCTCTAATACTTTGTCGTTCCACGCACAGTAGGGACGACTGAAATAAAAGCCACTTTTTGAAAATATTTTGTGATTTGTAATTAAAAAAATTGAAATCAAGGAAAGAAATGGATTAAAATCAGATGTGATATGAAAAAAAACTGATTTTGGTTTTAAGCCATATCACTCTTACTATGTGGTATTTTGCAGCTTTTTGCAGAACTCTAACCAGATGAGTTTGCCAGTTTGATCCTAATCAAACCACGTCTTAGTGTTGAAAAAGGGAAATGCCAGCAAAGTTCTGTCTGCCAGACCCAGGGCATCTGTCTCCAGCAAAGGCACCAAGTACCACCAGGAAGCCTTTATCCTCCTCCATTTACCTGCTGAAATGTAGCTGCATATTTAGCTGGAAAAAAAGCCCACTGATTTGTTTGGATTTGGGCGATAAACAAAAAACCTTCTTTTTTTTTTTTTTGTTTATCGGTGGATGTTACAGTGAAAAGTCCAGATCTGCTGCAGGGAGTCGAGTAAGAACAGATTTTAATTTCAGGATATAAACCTGTTTGGTGTTGCAGACGCATGTTGTAGTTCAGATTTCTCTCCATCTCTTCTCTTCTCCCTGTAAAGACTCAAACGCCTTGTTGGCTCTTTGTCGGGAATGGGTTAGCATGTGGTTCAGAAGTGAGGCGTACGTGTAATCTGACACCGTTTCCGGGGTACAGATCCTGTGATGATTGTCTGGGGAGATTTGTGTGTGTGTGTGTGTGTGTGTGTGTGTGTGTGTGTGTGTGTGTGTGTGTGTGTGTGTGTGTGTGACGATTTGCCAGCAGCAGCAACAACTGGTCCCATCCATTGCTAACTGCTCTTCATGTCTCAGCTGACACCCCGCCCCCGGCCTACATGCCCCCGGAGGAGCAGCTGGTCCAGGATAGCCAGTCCATGGAAACGAGCAGCAGCATACCTAGAGGTGGGAACTGCACACGATATTTGGAGAGTTACAAAATAAAATAAAAAGATGCAGATGCATCTTGGTAAACCTGAAATATTCTAGAAAGGTTATGTTGTGTTAGTAAATCATTTGAAAATACATTTATTGCCTCCAGATTGATTTGTTATCCTTTAGTTATAATGGATAGCAAGAAAGTCATATTACCATATATTGCTGGTTATTCAAGGGTAGTGATAGCAGGATCATTAAACCATCAATTACAAATAAAGGTGAGCATCTTCAGCTAAAAATAGGAACATTGAGCCACAGTCCAGTTGATTTTTTTGTTGTGATTCAGGACTAGCTTAGCTGGAAGAAATGAAACAGTGGTAACCTTTGTCCTTAAAATGTCTAACTCCATTTCCACTAACCATAAAATTGCACAAATTGAAATTGCGAAAATAAATTTGCTTTATGGAAACAATTTAGAAAAAAAATCATGTTTTTCGGAAGGTTTTTACGTTAGAATGATGTGGTTTTTCAACGTAAACCAGTTTTCACATCAAAAGAGTCTCGCGATCGACAGCCGGATGTTACTACTGGCAAAACCGCTGAAGAAGATGACAGGAAGTAGCAAGAGGATGACGATTTTTTTTGGACAATGTGCAGCTGGATCCACAAGAGCTCTCACAGCATCACAGAGTTCATAAAAAGTTGTTTTGTTTGAACGTGTTGAATCCATAGCTGTTCTGTAGAACCACAAACTGCAATTTCCCCAGAAGCGGGGGGGCTTGTCGCTCCAACGCCTGAATAAGACGCCGACGTCTCCTCGGATGGCTAGTAGATGATGAGCGTTAGCATCACAGCTGAATTATGAATATATCTCATTTAACTGTTTACATCCGTCGCTTGCATTATTTTTAATGACTTATTGTGTGAACAAGGATCCCCCAATCCAGCTAGAGTTTGCCAAAACACTTGAGGCTTGACAACATCCCTAAGTCCAGACCAAACCTTGTGAATCTACCCCAGCTCTTGAATTGGCTCTGCTTCACAATCAATCTTTGTCCATGTTTGTTCTGCTCTGTTTTTTTCCCTCCTCCACTTGTTTTCCTTCCTCTCAACGTTCCTTTAATTGATGAGTGTTTTCATTGATCTAGTGTAGCTTTATGCTTTACAGAAACACTGAATTTAGTGAAATAAGCATTTGAAACTTCTGCAGGTCCTGCAGTTTTTACCCATTGTGCTAATTGGCTTGTATTACTTTTTACTCTCTGTTTAAGAGAATGAGCTTGAATCTGCCTTTTTTAAATTTAGTTATTACTACATTTGAGAAACAGTAGTTTCAGGAAATTAAAAAAAAAACAAAACACAAACTCAAGCATTTGTACCAAGTCTGCCAGATTGTTCTCTAATGGGACTTTCTCCAAGTCAAAATTGCTTTGATTTTGTGAGAATCTTCAAAGTCTTCAAAGATTTTAGTCTTGCATCTCACTAAAAGCTAAAACGTATCTCGATCCGCTCCGCTTCCAGACGTGCAGCCGGTAGAGTACGAAGAGCCGAGCCACTGGTGCTCCATCGTCTACTACGAGCTCAACAACCGCGTCGGCGAGGCCTACCACGCCTCGTCGACCAGCGTGCTGGTGGACGGCTTCACCGACCCGTCCAACAACAAGAACCGCTTCTGCCTCGGACTGCTGTCCAACGTCAACCGCAATTCCACCATCGAGAACACCCGCAGGCACATCGGCAAGGGTACGGCGGCAACGGGAAGGACGCAGTACACGCGGGACGCCCCCGCCGTTTTTCAGTCGCTGACGCTTTGTTTGTGCGTTTGCGCAGGAGTGCACCTGTACTACGTGGGAGGGGAGGTGTACGCCGAGTGCCTCAGCGACACCAGCATTTTCGTCCAGAGTCGCAACTGTAACTTCCACCACGGCTTCCATCCCACGACCGTGTGCAAGATCCCGAGCGGGTGCAGCCTGAAGATTTTCAACAACCAGGAGTTCGCTCAGCTGCTGGCCCAGTCGGTGAACCACGGCTTCGAGGCCGTCTACGAACTCACCAAGATGTGCACCATCAGGATGAGCTTTGTCAAGGTGACGAGTCGCACGCTTTTACTTTGAAACAGCTCACAGCAGCAATAGAAGTCATGATTTACCTTTCTGTTGGTGTGTTTTAAAATTTCTCAGGGCTGGGGAGCCGAGTACCACCGACAGGATGTCACCAGCACCCCCTGCTGGATCGAGGTGCACCTGCATGGGCCTCTGCAGTGGCTGGATAAAGTGCTGACACAGATGGGTTCGCCTCTCAACCCCATCTCCTCTGTGTCCTAATAACAGACTTCTGGGAGATTTAGAAGACCTTTTTACCTTTCTGGTTTCTTTTATAATTTTTTCTCCTTTTTTTTTTGTTTTTTATCCCCCTTTTTACATTGATTTGTAATTTAAAGCTGTCTTAATGGCTGAACTGTTTACATTTACCTTGGGAAGGGATATAAAGCTCTCGCAGGAACTTCATCAACGGTCTCAGCCATAATCCATTTCATTTACATATAAAAAAAAACCTAATATTTTTTTAGGTCAAAGAAAACACCAGGACAAAGAGCAGATTGAAGTTACACGGACACACTACTGCTCGACAATGCAGCATGGAACAACCTAGGGCTGAATCTGTCAAACGATAATTAGGCATGGGTTACATTGCCTTTTTTTTTTTTTTTTTTTTTTTTTTTTTTTTTACTTTATTTGTAGTTTATAATTAAGCAGAGAACGGTTTCACTGCTCTGCTTCGTCTGCCGGAGAGTCTGAAAATCTATGAAACACTTTTCTTACATTGTCTCTGTCAGTTATTTCAGTTAAGAGATGGACACAGTTATGTTTACCAGTAGTCTGATATAACAAGTGCTTTTTTTTATATAGCCTACTGCTAGAAATGAACACTGAGCTACTAAGTTCTGTATGCCAATGTGATAGTTTTTTTTTTGTTTCTTTCTTTTGATATGGGAGATCACTGAACAAGTTAAACATGCCATAAGCTAACATTTTTAATGTTGCATCTGTTGCCATAGAGGTAGGTATTGTGAAAACACAACATGAGCACCACCGTTATTGAGGCTTGTTTGTACTCTCAAGTTTAAGTAAGAGTGGCTGTATTTTCCAGACTCACTGTATTAGCAATATTGTGCATTCATAGATTTTTTTTTTTTTTTTTGTGGAGGCATATTAAATTTGGACTTGGGTACCAAGGCATTATGTTAATTCGCTTTATTGGCTCCATGAAATAAAAAAAAAAAAAGGTATTTGTTAATGGTTCTGTCTCTGCACTCAAGTCAGGTTTAATTTCCTAATGTGTGTAATATTAACACTATGTGGACATTTTTGGGGTTTTTTATACCACCTCCATACTTTGCTTTTAAACCCTACATCAGACGTTGTCATGACAGAGCCATAAAAATTTAAAGGTAGCCCATGTGACGTCGAAACACTGAGTACATAACACTGAAGGCTTTTGTTTGCTGTGATCTAACCTGCAAATATAGCGTCCTTATTGGTCAATAAAAGAGTGTATTCTAGAGCATATGCCGTTTGGTTGACCAAACATTATTATGGTTAATAAAGTTACTAGAACCAGCAAGGGAAAAGTTCTGAGTTTATGTTTAAAACTCAGAACAGAAGACACCCAGTCCTGTATAGGCAATTCTGGCCGATGCAAATCTACAAAGTTTCATAAAATAGATAACCGGTGGATGAAAACAACCCTTAGTGTGGAAAACTATTGTTTAAAAAAATGCACTAGAGAACGACCTGGCAATCATAAAATGTATTGCATATGACTCAGACTTCCCACCAAACAAACTGGACACCAGGTTTAAGGACTGGACATCCGAGGGAATCACTGCCCTGTGCACAATAATGAACAACAAAATCTTAAGTGATTTTGAAACACTCAAGAGAAAATATGCTTTGGACAAACAGGGTTTTTATTGATATTTACACATAAGACATTTTGTTAACTTGAAAATTAGGCCAATTACTGGCAAGAATATAAACCTAATGGAAATTTGTATTAATGCCTATAAATCAAAAATTAAAGGGCAAATTACTTCACTTATCTATAAAAACATAATAGAGCTCAAAGAGGGCAATTCAACAATAACGGAGGAGGAATGGACAATAATGTGGAGATACCAATGGACAAATAATAAATCTCTACAATGGCAAGAATTTGGATAGAAAAATCTGGTAAGATTCTTTACCACACCTGCTCAGAAACGCCACTATGATGGAAATCCTCCAGCATGCTGGAGAAAATGTAGAAATCAAAACAACCCATTGAGTCTTCTGGGACTGTCCATTTATAAAATATTACTGGAAAGAGATAAATGGTTCCTTGCGAGATATTTTCAAGCAGAACATTCCTTTGGAGATCAAGCTGATGTATTTTGGCATAATTCCTCAAGATGCTTCAAAAATAAATACATATTTGATGACTATTTTATTAACAGCAAGTAAGAAAAGCATTGCAAGAAAATGGTTATCACAAGACAAACCAACTTTAGGCGACTGGATCAACATTTAACACGTATAAAATGGAAAAAAATAACAGCCTCTCTCAATCACAGGACTGAACTATTCTGTCAGTGGTGGCAGATTTGGGTGGATTATGTCAAACTTAAAAGATCTGATTTCATTTTTAGAGACCAAACTTGATTAAATCTCCTCGACAATCCTCCTATGGCAGCCATACTTCATAATTATTTTATACTGTTTTTTGTTGATGTATCTTTTCTTTTTTTTGTGTGTGTGTGGTTTGCTTTTTACATTTCTAAATTTGTTCTTTTTTTTTGGTTTCTTCTTCCGCACTCTCTTTACTCCTTGCTTTATAATCGTTCTCAGGGAAGTGAAGTTGCATTTTTGTTTTGACTGTTAGAATGTAACGGTCAACTTGTCCGCCCTATTTCAAATGTTGAAGTTAGTCTTGTGATGTAGAGGCCTACGTTTATGAAAACGATACTTTCTTGAGAATCAATAAAGATAAAATAATTTATTTTTTTTAAACTCAGAAAAAAAGGCAAGTATGGAAATTGACATAAGTGTTACATTTTGAAAGTTACCAATAATGGGGAACCCTAAACTAACCAGAACAAAAAAAAAAAAATGATTTAAAATGTTACCGTACTCTCAACTGTTAGGAGCAGCATTGATTCTGCTCCTAACAGTTTATAAACACTCTTGAGTTGAACATTTGCAACAAATGACTAACATAATTGTTAGTAGGAGAATATTGTAATATTTCCATTAAAGGGGAAATCCTGGACTGATTATATTTCACCTGAACTTCTACCCATTATGGTCATTATATATATTTTTAAAAACTTTTTTTAAAAAAAGGTCAATTCTATTAAACTGTTTTGTGGATGTTTGTTCCAGATTAAAAACTGAATGCTGCTTCTCCATGTTTGGTTCTGGTTCTGATGACGCAAAGCAGCCTTGAAACAGAAGGAGAAGACCGGAAGGTTGATGCAACATATCTTTAATGTACTTTGGGCTGCCGACTCTACTTTACTGAAACTTTCCAACAACACGTTGTCTCATGCGCAAATATGTCCAAAAGCCAAATTTTGGGTCAGGTTTCAAAAATGGTTTTTCAAAGTCTAAAATTGTTTGAATTCTTGTAATTGAAATAGTTAAAGACATCACACTATAGTGCGTTTAGAAAACTAACATTTTCTAAACGTTTAGTTTAGACCAATATGCATATTGCACCAATATGCGGTGCATGTTCGCCGCATGTTCTGCGGAAAACGGACAATATTCTACGCAGAATATTTTCATCACCAATAATGAAAAAAACGTTTTTAATTTATTTCTCTTTCGATGTCTGAAATGGACCGTGGATATTTCCTTATATAATTTCTGGTTACTTATTCTGTGTTTCCAATCTCCAGTTCTTTAATATGATTGATTGGATTGTGAGGCACGGCGCGCTTGAATGCCTCTTTTGGCCGTGAGAGCCTGATAACTTCCGATTGGTCCACGTTTATATTTACCGTAAAACTCCGAAAATGCGGAACACGATATCTCACACACCTGGAGGAAATACGAATAAGAAGGCCAGTGGTAACTGAAATCACAATGGTTTGACAATGCTCTCTTCCTGCCTCGTTTGCAGCGTAGCTGCTAAAATACAAAAACACCGCGCATTTCTGTGGCGTAAAAACAAAATGCCGTTGCGTCAAATTACCATAACAACCGGATGTGAGGTGGCTTGCGAGGAGCAAGCCAAAGATAAACACGTAGACAGGCAAATACGGGCGAGGGGGGAATTAATAGCTAATAATTGGGAGAGTGAGGTGACATGTTTGAAATGGAGTAGCTGGAGACAACGTAGAGGTTTTATCAGACAAGGAGGCGCCGTTGAATCAGCCGAGGAGCGAGCCGTCCTGCGGGTACCGAGTCGGTGAGTCCCTGACAGCTGGAGCGGTTGGAAGCTAACATAGGCTAGCATAGGCTTACTAACCCACATTTCTGTTTGACAACATACCTGCAGAATTAGTTACAGTTATAACCCCAACAGAAGTCTATTGGAAGGTTTCGGTTCGAGAATAATGTTTCCATATGTCTTAGGAAGTTGTCACAAGACTGAGGAGTTGAGCTTAATACATTAACTCTACACGGGATGTTTCTACGCGCCATAAAACAGTTATATAGTGCGAAAATACTTTTTAAAAAAATCAATGGACTCAGTATGGGTTTATTTACGCTGAAGGTTTATGCTGCTCCAAGCAGCTTCAGTATATATGATCAATATCAATAAATTTAACATATGCAAGATTTCAGTATTAGTTTAGCTACCATGGAGCTGTGAACAGTTGCCTCTTCATACGTTAGGTGTTTTATGAAACAAAGTGTTTACATGCCACGGACGCTTTCTCTTTTGAAATGCGTCACTTTGTGTTTCCTTCAGGTGGTTTCCATAGTTTAATTTGTGAAAGCATGGATTTAGACACTTTTGAATTACTTTGATTTTACTTTTCTCCCCCTAAATCATTTAAGGGCTGATCATTTTGACTTAATTCTCTGTTTTTGTATTTCCTTAATGATAAACAATAAAAAAAAGGAAAATAAATGTGTTGTGAAGTAATTGTAAAACTTTTGACCCATTTAAGCGTCAAAGCGTATGTATCAAACATTTATGTGACGTTTTTTATTTTTATTTAAATGCATTAAAGTTCATGATTTTGGTCGATCTGTGGGATTTCTTAGTTTGATTCATAAGAAATTTGAGATGATGCGTCAGGTGAGAATTTGAGGACGACGTACAAAATTGGTATTGGTCAGGAAACGCCTGATTGTGATTTGTTTACACATGGCCTCGATGGAAGTGAAAATGCGATGCATAATATTTTAAAATGGAGGGAAGAAAAGAAGTGAAAATCTTGACACTCCTGAATTTTTACATTCTCATGTTGTTCTGTCTGTTTGGGCCTCAGCAGCGTCTGCAGTCCACAATGGTGCGAGCAGCCCTGGTGACCGCCACCAGCATGGCGCTGACCGGCGCCGTGGTGGCCCACGCCTACCTGCTCAAACATCAGTTCTACCCGACCGTCGTGTACCTCACCAAAAGCAGCCCCAGCATGGCGGTAGGTCAGCCGTCTGGTCGGCCTGTTTTTAGCTTTTGTTTGTGCTCACATGAGCCGCTTTTAAAGTTTTTCTTTCTGTTTCCCTCCCCGTCAGGTTTTGTACATTCAGGCGTTTGTGCTGGTGTTCCTGCTGGGGAAGATCATGAGGAAGGTGTTCTTTGGCCAGCTGAGGGCTGCAGAAATGGAGGTGGGGGATCATCGAAGATCCGTCTTTACTCCACGCTTCCATACATGTGTTATTGTGCGCATATCGGGGTGAAGCTCGTATAAAATCAACACAAAACCTGTCTACGGGCTCCAAAAGAAAGCTATTCGAGTTATAACTGCGTCAGATTATTTTTATCCAATTGATGGAAGTATTTCTCACATTGCATACTTTAAAATGTTGTGATTTTTGTAGAGCTCAGAACAGCATAGACATGCACAAAGCCTATTGTAAACTCCTTCCAAGATTGAACAAGTGGTTCGAAATTAAAGAAGCAAACTATCAGTTAGGAGAGAGAGGTTTGTTTAAAAAAAAAATAAAGGTCAGGATAAATATTAAAACCATTTGTACTTCAATCAGAGAGACTCTGGTGTGAAATAATTGTTGAGAGTTAGAACTGTGTTTTTTACTCTTTTAATAAGACAAAAAGTATCAAAATGATTTGCTCAGCAAGTACAACAAGATTTGATGATTTGTTCATTTTCTTTTGAGTTTGTCTACAGACACGTAAAAGGAAGTCTTTGGAAAAATGCTTTAGAAAAATATACAAGAACAATTCTGCTGTTTTGATGATTGTGTGTGTGTAAAAAAGTGAAAGTGTAATAAGTTTATGCTTTTACTTACACTTTTTTTTAATTTTTATTTGCCAGTGACAGGAATTGAAATATTATTTAATTCCGAAAAACGGATATCTGCTACAAGTTTGAATCATGTTTTTTTCTTTTACTTTTTTTCATCATTGTGGGTTTTTTTTTTAAACAGTTTTTTTTATTTGCGTATGGAAAGGTTAAAAATTACAACAGAGGTTTGGGCCCTCACTAAGAAAGTAAAAAAAAAAACATTATCAGAATAAAGATGAAATAATAGAGGATTAAGGTCATGACAGTTTTCATTATTTCGACTTTATTCTCTTAATTTTACGACCTTGTTTTTGTAATATAATTTTTGTAAAACAAAACAAAAAAATCCCCCCGACTGAAATAGAAAAAGACAACACTGTGAAAAGTCGTGCTGTAAATGTAAACAAAACTCGTTCTGCTCTCTCTCCCCCTCTGCCAGCACCTCATCGAGCGCTCCTGGTACGCGGTGACGGAGACCTGCCTGGCGTTCACCGTGTTCAGGGACGATTTCTCCCCTCGCTTCGTCGCCCTCTTCACCCTCCTGCTCTTCCTCAAGTGTTTCCACTGGCTGGCCGAGGACCGGGTGGACTTTGTGAGTTTCTCTCTGAGTGAACTTGTCGTGAGTGGGAAAAGAAAAGCGGACAAATCTTCACCAAACAAACGGCCGTAACCCAAGAGAAAAGATGAGATCGTTTTGTTTTTCCTGTCTTTTTCTCGTCAGATGGAGAGGAGTCCGAACATATCCTGGCTTTTTCACTTGAGAGTTTTATGCAAGTACCTTTCAGTTTTCTTTTCTTGCTCCTTTTTTTTGTACTGATTTCACTTGGCGCGAAGCATTTCATGAAACTGTATGCAAATATTTGTCAAAGCCAGGTGCGTCTTGGTTGTAGTCACAAAATGGTTCCAGTTCCTGTTCAGTTTTACCGCCTAAAACTGTCTGCATGTCACAGAAACAACTTAAAGTTCTCGCCTCAGCAGCTGCCCGGGGTTCAAAGAGTCGCATTTATTTATTTTTTTCCCTCTTGTTTACACTTTGCATACACACTTTCTGTAATGAACGCTTCTTAATTTTTTCTGCAGCTCTTCTAGGACTTCTGGCTGTCATGGACTTCCTGTTTGTTAACCATGCCTGCCACAGCATCATCACCAGAGGAGCTTCGGTCCAGCTCGTTTTTGGCTTTGAGGTTTGTCCCGCTTCCTTTTTATAACCTTTAAAACTCGAGGCGTGGTTCATTTTACAAAAAAAAAAAAAAAGAAGCAGATTTTTTTTTTTTTTCTTTTTTCATGCAGGTTCCTCTTAAAATAAAGAGTAATTATCATCACGTCGTCTTTTAAAATGGATTATTTTTCTCAGGAGCAGCGATCTAAACTGTAGCAAAGTGAGCGTCTTAAAAAAATTTTAAAAAAATCACATTCAAATTTTCTTAATGACTGGAAATCATTTAAAAGCTTTAGAAAATAATTTAAATTCAGATTAAATGCAAGTTGTGAAATAATCTTGCAAATCCTCCAGCTGTGTTTAAAGAAAAAAGGGAAAAAATCGAAACCTTAACGCAGCGCTCTCTGTGGTGACGGAGCCGACGGTTTAAATGTGTCGATTTATTAGACCATTTATTACAAAAACACAAAATAAAATCAGACCCTGCTACTTCTATATAAAAACTCAAAATGTTTTCTACTATCCTTTAATTAGTAATGAATATTTATATGTCTAGCAGGTAAATATCTTGCATTACCAATACTTTAAATAAGATGCTTTAACAGTGCTTTTAAGAGTGGGCGCCACCAGGGGGCGATAGAGGGCCTCAGAAAGTTGGAAGGAAAATGAGGAAGAAAATTGAAAAATTTAAAAAAGAATGGAATATAATAGATTTTTAAATAATGCATTTACATTTTTTTAAACAAATGCCATTTTTTTCAGTCTTTATTGTAAAATATAAATTGAAATAACTTATTAAAGATATAGATAGAAGATAGAAATAACCTGTATTGTCTCAAAAAGGGGGAAATTCAGGAAAATGTCTTTTTTATTCTGATTCTCTGATGGGATTAATATAAAAAATATCACATATTTTCTTCTCAAAAGAGTGGATTGTGTTGGGAAAATTTTATGTGGTTATATATTCAACGTCAGATTAATGAAGTCACAGTATATTACCTGGTATATTTTCAACCACAGAACTCGTTGTCAACTAATATGAGAAGATATGAGGTTAGCATTTACGCTAAATGAATGCAGTAATTATTGAATAGTAAAGGAAAGTAAGAAAAAAGGTAAAAGTCAATGTTTCATTACATATTTTATATCATTGTCTTTGAGTTTTCACTCATTAGAGAATTTGTTTTGCTTTAAACTGATGGTGAGATTTGTTTCATAAATCTCATTTTCCAGTCTCAGATATTTAACTCAACTGTGTGTGTTTTTTTTTTTGTTGTTTTTTTTTCTGTGCTAGGTCACCATGTATACTTTACATCTGACTGCTGCTTCCCTCTCTGACACACACACAGATTTGTTCATATTTTCCATTTGATTTTCTTCGTCCTCCTCAGTACGCCATCTTGTTGACCATGATCCTGACGACCTTCATCAAGTACGTCCTGCACACCGTTGACCTTCAGAGTGAGAACCCCTGGGACAACAAGGCCGTCTACATGCTCTACACCGAGCTCTTCACAGGTGCTGCAACTTGTCTGTGTGTACGACTGATTAAATATGGCGTCCACGACGACGATGACGATGTATGTGTCACACGGCGTGTTGTCGCCAGGTTTCATCAAGGTTCTCCTCTACATCGCCTTCATGACCATCATGATAAAGGTCCACACCTTCCCCCTGTTCGCCATCCGGCCCATGTACCTGGCCATGAGGTGAGCAGCTCTACTAATGAAATGTCTGTCTAGAACAGGGGTGTCCAAAGTGCGGCTGAGGGGCCCTTTGTGGCCCGTGGAACAATTTTATGTGGCCGACTGCAGCTCAAAAATGCAAGACTGGCACAAATGAGGCCCTCTGGTGGACACTTTGAAGAAGTTTCTTTTTTTCTAATTTATTTCTCTAGCATGAAGTTATCTAAAAATATTTTTCTTTTGCCTTTGATTTCATATGACGTAGAACTATAAACATCCAGTGACTTTTTACTTAGAAAAAAAAAACAAAAACTAGAGCACATCCATTCCTTTAAACTGGCTTAGAGAAGACTTTTGTTGGTGGAGAAATAATTTCTAGACTACAAAAAAAGACCTGAAAAGTTAGGACATTTTCAGCCTTTGCTTCATTAAATAGTATTGCATATTCAATTTATTGCTGAGCAGATTTTTACAAAATCCAACAAAATCATTTTGCATTTTAATTTGTAAAAGAAAAGGTTTGGACACCCAATCGATTGAATTTTTAAAATTTTCTTTATAGAACATAAAGAGTCTGGATTGCTGCTTCATGTCAGCCTAAAACAAAGTTTATTTACCACATCTTTCAACTTTTTGTTTGTCTCTTTTCAGGCAGTTTAAAAAAGCCGTAACCGACGCTATAATGTCAAGGAGAGCAATCCGCAACATGAACACTCTGTGAGTCCATCAGTCGTTTATTTTTTAGTTATTCAGTTAATTCTTATTAATTCTAATATAGTTTTTGAGATATTCCAGTAATGTGTCTGTTTATAATCTAATGTTCAGATATCCTGATGCGACTCCTGAGGATCTGCAGGCCTCGGACAACGTCTGCATCATCTGTAGAGAGGAAATGGTCACCGGAGCCAAGAAGCTACCCTGTAATCACATTTTCCACTCCAGGTGAGTCCAATGTGACCACATGCACACACACACGTCTGAGTTTAACACTAATGCTGCACTTAAACAGAGCAGGAGTTGAGGTGGACATTTAAACATGGCTGGAAACAAAAGATCCGTATGAAAAGTCGCTTTTTCGTTTGCCTGATGAGATCGATGTTTTCATGGTCGTTGATGCTCCACAGCTGCCTGCGCTCCTGGTTCCAGAGGCAGCAGACCTGCCCCACCTGCCGCATGGACGTCCTCAGGGCATCCAACAACAACCAGGCCCAGGCCCCGGCCCCGCCCCCGGCTCCAGCCCCGGCGGCGCCCGCCAACGCCCCGGCCGCTCCGGCCCCAAACGGTGACTTTCAGTATGAAACTCATCCAGGGCTGGGCGACAAATCGCTTTTATGGCTTTCGAAGATTTCATTTGTGGGAAAATCTGGATTTCTTTCTTTGGGTTTTTCATAGTTCAGAGTCATGTCAGGGCCTCCATCTTGTTTTACAAATGCTTTTTTTTTTTACAAATGCTATTTATTTGGATTCCGAATTCAGGTCTACTCAATGACAAAATATTAGGGGTTATGCTAAGTTGTTTTTTTATTTTTACAAGAATAATGTCATTACAAGACATTTTATTCTTATAGTAACACGAGAATAAAGTCACATGACAATAAAGTCAAAATAATGCAAGAATAAAGTTGTAATAATAGGAAAATAAAGTATTAATTTTATGAGAACTCTAAGAAAAAAACCAACTAATTATCCAAGGTTTTATCTCACTAAAACAACTTCTTTCTAATAATTTGAAGACATTCTTCTGGTAAAGTTGCGGCTTCATTCTGTCAATATTCTGACTATATTCTCCTGATTAAACAAAAATTTTCTTTGCTTGGCCCCAATACTCCACCGTACAAAGTTGTTAAAGGGTTAATAGAGGAGCCATGTGTGATGACTTCCTGAAGGCGGAGCTTCAAAAAGAGCAAGAGCTTCTTAAAGTGACAGAGACCCAATTTCAAGGCGTTAAATTACAAAGTCAGATTTCTTAAGTCACATTTGATATAGATAGCATTTTTATAACATAGTTACTTGATTATGCTATAAAATGGCACTATGTGGCTGGAAAATGCATAGTACTGCCCTTTAAAGAATATTTTATCTTTTAAATTGTCCAAAAAGACCCTGCGTTTTTATTTATTACAGTTGGGAAAGCTGTATTTTTCCTACATTCACCATTTGTCTTTTCTTGTTCATTGAACTCCTTTTTCTCTCTCTCTCTTCCAGTCGCTCCCGGCATGCTGCCAGGCTTCCCTCCAGGAGTTTTCCCTTTCTGGGGTCCTTTCCCTGCAGTTCCTCCACCTGCTGCTGTTGCTCCACCTGCAGCTCCTGCTGCAGCTGACGCTCCGCCAAGCAGCACGGACACAACGCAGGCCGCTGGTAAAACGCCCCGAGTTCTACCTTTAACTACAGTCATTTTAACTCAAGCGATTCAGCCTTTTCTTGATCTCATCAATTTGTGACTCGTCCGTTCCCTTTAGGCACCAGCCAGCCCACTTCAGCTGCTGCAGACGCTGCTACGTCGTCAGCCGTCGCCGCCGCCGCTCCAGGATCAGCAATCCCAGGATTCCCTTTCTCCTTCCCGCCTCCTCCTTTCCCCGCTGCGCCATGGCTGCCGATGCCTCCGCCTCCTCCCTTTGGTAAGCTTCCACATCTAGAGACACTTGTTTGAGTAAAAAATAAAATAAAATCATCTGGTTTCGTTGAAGTGCAGCTTCTCTCTATCCTCCCCCAGTGTCGTCCATGCCTCCTCCTCCTCCGTCGCTCTCTCGCCTGACGGAGGAGGAACTGAGGGAGCTGGAGGCCGAAGGGAGGAGGGGCCTGGAGGCCAGGCTGCAGTGTCTCCAGAACATCCACACCCTGCTGGACGCCGCCATGCTCAACATCCACCACTACCTCAGCACCGTTGCCACGCTCGCGTAGGTTACGCCCCTCCATCTGAAGCTGGTTCGGTCGGGAAAAAGCCTGCGGTCTTGATTTGCCTTTGTAATTTGAAGAGCCGCCACGCGCTGAAACATCACCTCTCTCCTGTTCTCACCCCAGCCCTCCTCGGCCTGAGGGTGGCGCCGCAGAAGCCGGCGGAGTCAATCGGGAGGCAGCGTCCGCTGGCGCAGAAAGTCCCGCCACGGAGAGGGACTCTTCCACCTGTATGTAACAAATACAAGTTTCTGATCACAGAAGTTTTCACTGTTTTATTAATACAGTTTTGATAAACCAGCTAAAAATATTTTCACAGAAGAAGAATCAGTAAGTGTTTCATAATTTAGAAAGGATAGTGATGAATTCTGAATCTGGGGTGAAAAGTAGCTATGCAACACATGGGGGCGTACTGATACGACACAGAGTTTTATTAACATACAAGTGTCTTAAAGGGGCAGGATTATGTAAAATCAACTTTTTTTTATTAGCTCTACATCATATTGTAATGTCATTCCCTTATCATAAACATACGTGGAACATGGACTTGAGTCTTTCACACGTAGCTCCGCCTTCGAGGGTGAAACTCCTCCTCTGAGCTGCAGTTTTCCAGTTTTTAAGCTTCCAAGCTTCTGCCTCCAGAGCAGCCCCACTTAGCTCCTTCAGACTAGCCAGGAGCAATTAGCACACCTGTTGGAATCTGCTATGCTCATTATATGAGCTATTTCTCAGTGAAACGCTGGTAAAAACGTTGCTAAAAGGTTAATAGAGGAGCCATGTAAATTGTAAATATTCAGGTTAGCTTAAGTTACTAAATGACAGATTGCTGCTGTCCTACAACTGCGCTACATGTAAATTATAAAAGATTATAGCAAGAAACATAAAATAACTACTCTGTTTTTTTTTTTAATTGTTCGACCAAAAAACACATAGATTATAAAACTTGGCAGTGATGAACTTGAGTTGAAATGTTTTCACTCAGTATAACGTTACAGGGCTGCTGTTATGCAACCAGATACGTCTGAGCAGATGCAGCGTCCAGCTAAAGTATATCATTTAACATTAAAATTTCAGAGTTTTTTTTTTTTTTTTAATGTGGTTTGACTGCTGTATTTTTAAACATACTTAGCACAAAGTTGATGTCATTCAGCTGTGAGGATCGAGAGGAGGAAGAGAAGACAGAGAATCAGGACAGGCGAGGGAAGGCAGCAGGTTGGTGTAAATGATAGTCAGACATGTAGGAGCAGCCACTGAATCCCAAATGATTCATTTTACAATATTTATTTTTTTTAAAGGATATCAGCAAGATCTGTAAGCTATTAAATAATGCTTGTTTGACCATATGACTTAGCAGAGAACGGGCTTTACTGAGAGTTCAAAGAGACGACATGTAACAATTCAGTGCTAACATTCCTCTGTGGAGTCCAGCTTGTTTCATCAACCTGGAAATTATTATATCGGAACAATAATTTCTCATTCCTGTAACAGAGAATAGATCGAGAACTGGGGTTGGGAGGTGTATAATGTGCCCTCATGCACAGGAAGCATGGAACTGCGCCCCCTGGTGGAGGAATGGGAGCTCCTTCCTAACCAGGACTGTATTGTGTTTCCAGCTGATCCAGTAGGTGGAGCCACAGTCTCCTCTCAGCCCGCTGACTCCACCTCCTCTGCCTCAGACGCAGAGAGGAAGGAGAACTGGGACGAAGGAGCGGCGGACGACGAGAACGGAGAGCCCAGCGCCGCCGAGCTGAGGCGCCGCCGTCTCCGTAAGCTAGAGACGTCGCCTTCGTCGCCGACTTCGCCGTCGCCACCTCCCGATAACTGATACGTTATCGGCGAGAAGATGGGGCGGGGCTTATCGCTCTGAACCAACAGAAACTTTTGAGATAACTTATGGCTGCTTCGGCTCTTCGTCGCCTCTCTCCCTCGTCAACACGCTCAGGTCTCCCACAGCGACGAGTCGGACTCGAGCTAAGACGCAACCGCTTCTGTGTCGGACGGCGACGGCTCCTCTTCTGTTTTTCTTTTCTCTCTCTTTTTTTTTTTTTTTTTTTTTGTTTTGACTGGATCAACTCCGGAGTGGACTTATGCCATGCCAACGCTGCAGGAAATGAACTCGGTCAGTCGGCGTTTAGGTCTAGTTTTACTGCATCTTCAGCGGGAAGGCGGTCCTGCTCACCATAGCAACACAACAGGCGGATCATTAACCTAATCTAGCATTTTCAGTTTCAAATAAAGCCAAACCGCTAACGTCTGCTTTTTATACATCGCCACCGCCCCGACCCTCTCCTTGTTTCCCAGGGTTCTGACCCCCGTTCCCACTGCTGACACTGTATCATACTGATTTATTGGAAACTGTATATACTGTATAAAGAGTTTTAATAGGATGGTCTGTACATGCTGCGGAATAAAGCGCCTGAAGCAGCAGCTGATGCCACAGAGGAACGTGTCGAAGCTCCTGGTTTTAGGGGCCTTTTTCTACAGGTTTTCTGCTGCCGCCATGTGATGTTGTCTTTAAGTTGATTTGGCTGTTTAAATTAAAACTTCTGACTGATCGGAACAAAACAGATTTCTTCACAGAAGGAGCGCTAGTTTTCTTTTGTTGTGGTTAAAACGACTTTATTTTAAGTTTAGGTTTGTAGTCTTTTGGGGGGAAATCATTAAACAGTTCCAGCCACATTCGACACCAAAAATAGAAACAAATCTTAGTTATATTTGCAAGAATATCTTTCTTTACTCGTTCACAACAAACGAAACATGCAATATTTAAATGAACAGAACAAAGTCATCTGATTGTTGTAGAAAATCTGTAGATCCCAATTAAAGAATCTTGCAAGGTTCTTGTAAAACTTTTCTACATTTGCATTTTTTCCTAACAGAGTTATTTTTGCCTGACCTTAGCAACAACAACGGGACGTGGGTCAATCTGTCTTCATCTGGTTTGCTGTTGTTTATTGAATGAAGTCAAATCTCTCCATTAATAAGTGTCTCAATATTTGCCATATTTATTTGTCATGTGATGGTCTCCCTCCAATCTAAGCTTGATTGATTTTTTTATTTTTATTTTAAAATTAATTAAAAAGTTTTGTTTTAATGCTTATAAGGCTGTAATTCTACGTGGTTGGTTGTTTGGGAGCGCACAAAAGCATTCCACGTTGAGTCGTGATTGGTTGTTACCGTGGGGGTCAGCGACTCACCGCAGAGCGCGCCTTTGGAACAAGCAGTTCCCCTCCAGAACAGGTGGTGGCACCAGAGTTAATATACTCTCATAATGTAACGAGGCCTTCAAGCAGATATTTTGAAGATGCAGCCTGAAATGTTTTCAGGCAGTGAAAGGCGTGGATACTTTTTCAACAGTTTGTATTTTATTTATTTCTAAGTATTTAATAATTATCCTAGTGAAAGAACCAACGGCGGCCTAGTATTAATTGCAGAAAAAGCTCGACCTTAGTCTCATTTAATGAAGGTACAAAGATCCGTAAGCAAACAATTTTTTTCCGTTTGATGTTGAGACAGAAAAATGATTTATTTATTTTTGACCATGTAGATAGCATTTGATGGTTGTTCTCGGGGCTCCTTCCTTCTCTAACACGGTTTTTGGAGGTTTCACCAACTCAGACTTCAGACTTTTTAAAGTCCATTATGAATCCTATTTAAATTGGTACCGAAATGTATAAACTTTGTCCATTCAACTGACCACAAATTAGCGCCAACCCACGAAGAGACGGAAAAACCTAGCTATGGCATCAACCCTCTGGAGTCACAGTTACGCAACGAAGATGACTCAAACTTTACATAGAAAAATACATAGAATACGAGGTTAAATAGTCCTGTCAAGACAAAATTTCATATTGATATTTCAAAGTTCAACTTCCCTTTTAAAAATGAACTTAATACCGGTTAAAGCCTTAATTTTAAGAATTTGCGGACTAAAGAGCTTTCGTAAAGGTAAAATGATTAAGTAATAAATACTTTTAAACGTTTATTTTAAATGATTGTGCCACTGGTGAATTTAAAATAATTATTTCTGAACATGGAATAATTATTCCTTTCCTAACAGTGTAACTAGGCGTCTGTGACAGATTATCCTTAATCTTTTTTTTTTTTAAATATAATTCCTTCTCTTGTTAATATATTACTTTTCTAACTTCATTTTGATGGATTTATTGCATTGAGAGGTTTCAATGCAAGTGCAGTGATGAGGTAAAAAAGAAAACTAGATTTGATCACAGATTCATCAGAACCAACAGGCTGCCTCCCAGAAAGCTGTTCTGCCTAGCAACAAGACAAGCAGGTTTATGTCAAAGTGTTTATTGGGTTGTTGCAGATGTAACCGGTGTCAGTCCGGGCAGCATTGTTGCAAAGGTTCTTTTCAGATGAGATATTAATAAAAAAAAATGTTGTGAAAGATAAATAAATTAAAACATCCAATCAAACACATGAACTCAGACAGGAGTAAAAAAAAAACCCAACCCTAAACAAACACGAGTTATTGCCCCAGAAACAAACTACACCCAAGTATCTGCAGCAACGCCAAGGATGGAAATAAGAAACATGAAGGTCAGCAACAATAAAACTTCTTCAGACAGTAGTAAATATCATATCCTTTGTATTGTAATCAGTTTCAGATGCACCACATCGTATTTAATAAATGCCACTTTTCTAAGCAGCTCTCCATGCTTAGTAGTTACCAACTAAGATGGTTTGAGTCCATCCAGGAATGTAATACGAAGTGTCAGTTTAGCTCCTGTATTCACAGTGAGTAAGCAAATAAATAAACAATGTTTGACCCTCACGAAGTTCACCAGGTCCTCTCCCACCAAAAATGTTCCCTTTAAGCTGAGAAAGCGTCAATATATCTAAATAATAATAATAATACAAGGTGCATCTTTTTAGCTTTCCTGAGGTTTTTCAGTGCAATTTCAACCACAGAGTGGGCGGTACTGCTGGGCGGCAGCTGCACACGCGGTTCTCGTCCCCCTGAGGTCATTGTCTAGGTGAGGTAAAAATTCGACAGCGAATGAGGGTTTGGTTTCAGTTCTGAGGGGTGGAGTAGAACGAGTGGTGCTGGTGGCTCTGGTCTGCAGGGTTGTTGGCAAACAGGAGGGGCGCAGTCTCCGATCCGTACCAGCTGGAAGTACCAAAACAAAAATAGCAACAACAAAAAAAAAAAAAGATGACTTAAAGCTCGCACAATGTGATGAGTTACAGCAGAGCTAAACTAGCATTTAGGTTAGGAATCCAAACCTCGACTGTTTTCCTTTGGGCTGAGATTATTACACAAACATCTAACATTTATCTTTTAATCGTTTAAAATTAAAACTGGCCAAATGGTCCTAAAAAGGGCATTTATGCTTTAATAACAACAATACAAAGAGATTCTAAAGCTGTCAGTGTTACATTTCTGAGTGACTTTGTCTGTTCACTTTATTCATTGTGATTTGAAGGGCTCCCTCCCTCGGGGGCGCCACAGCTCAGATATCTGTTTTCGCACGTCAACATGCAAACATATACAGTTTTCTTAAATCTCCAGTTTGGTGGGAGTTTTTATAAATAATCGTTTTTAGTGATCAAACTGCGTTTTTGTGCGGACAAAAAGGCTAAAACGCAAAAAAACGTACTCGTTTTCCCAGATATCCGGCTACGGATAACCGAGTTCGTGGTTCTAAAGTGAGCAAATGCATTCAATCAAAGAAGAAAAAGCTTCTACTGTGTGTTTCTGTCGGTATCACCTTTGGTTCTGAGCGGGGCCGCGAGCCCACGGAGCCGGTATTTCATCATCGCTGCCTTCCGGGTCATCGAAGAAGTACGGACGAGGAAGAACCCTGTTGTTGATGTCCAAGCTGCTGGTCTGTGGAAAACGGACGTGTGAGGACTTGGAACAAGAGAAACGGAAAAGATTGTGGGTCTGGAGAGCAGAGCTCGACCTCCTGAGTGGGCCGGCGGACTCTGAAGAAGAGGATGAGGAGGCTGGTAGGGAGCAGCTCCCAGATGAAGAGGATGGCACCGAACGCCAGGTAGCCTCTGTCTCCGAGTTCACTCTGTAGGTCAGCCTGAAAATACAGGGAGTTTTTTTTCTAACAACTTATCCAACAGTTTGATGACTCGGACGTGAGAATGCTCAATGGGGAAACAGGAACCAACCTGGTCCGAGACGTTGTACCAGTCGTAGTCGAAGGACTCCACCTTGTAGCTCTGGGAGAGGAAGAGGACGGTCAGGTTGTAGCAGGCCCGGCTGAAGAACAGTAAGATGACCGCGGCTCCCAGAACCGCAGTGCGGCACACCGTGGTTCCCTGGTGACAGGAAATGCGTCACTCACCGCTCCCGCTTACGCAAAAACAACAACAACAACACTACCACCTCCCAGGAACACAACTTGTACCGTCGCTGAAAGGTAAACACCGATCCGTAAACCAGAACCGATGTTCTGGTTTAGAACATCGGTTCTGAACCAGCACTGCTCCGCTGGTTTTACTGAGCTAATCAGAGACACTGAAGGCATCCAGGGTTCTGCTCATCACTTCACAGACCTCAGGCAGGTTTAGAGACGTTTTACAACGCAGGAATACAAAGTTAGTCTGAGAAATTAGAGCAGATAGATATTTTTACTGAGGTCTGGCTTTAAATACGGAACCCGGGAAAAAACTGAGACCGGATGGTGGGAAGGATGGAAAAAAAGGGAAGGATAGATAGATGAATAGGAAGGAAGGATGTGTTAAAAGATGGATAGAAGGAGGGAAGAAAGGAAGTAATGAAGCAAAGATGGATGATTGGCTGGATGAATAAAAGGAAGGATGGAAAAAGGAAGGAAAGACTGATGGATGGATGACTGCATGAATACATAAATGGATGGATGGACACATGGATTGATGGACGGACGGACGGACGGACAGGTGTCTGTACCTTGCTCATGAGGTATGGGCTGAAGGAGCGCGGCTGCCTGGTGAGCAGCAGCAGCGTGGCGGCCAGCAGCACGGCCTCCATGATGAACAGCAGGTCGTTGACGATCACTCTGACCAACACCAGCTTCCAGGTGCGCTTGCCCTTCTCTCCGCTGCTGCCTCGCTCCCCCAGAGCGGCGCACGTCACGTTGATGCAAAGGAAGATCACACTGATGGCTGCGTAGGCGCACCGGGCCACCCATCTGACAATAACACACACACACAGGTTGCCCACCAGGCTGCAGCAACACAGTACAACACGACCCATTCCAGTGGAAGGTTGTTCTTACAGCTTTGTGTCTGAGGCTGCGCTGATCTTCAGGAAAACCTGCGGAGCAGCAACACAACAGAAACCTTTCAACAAAGCTGAAGCCGCGTTGCTTCCCACAATCCTCCCCCAAAACTGACCTGGGTGAAGTAGAGGTTGATGAGGCTGAAGGTGAAGAACTGCAGACACACGGGGGAGCAGTAGAGCAGCCAGAAGGCGGCGGCGGGCAGGTGGTTGGCCTGGGCCGTGTTGTGGAAGTAGAAGGAGAAGAGTGTGGTGCGCAGGCCGGCCCAGAGCAGGCACAGAAACAGGAACAGGCTCTGGTAGCTCCAGCGCTTGTGCTTGTAGACGAACAGCAGCCACAGCTGCACGTACACCACCAGGAACAGGCCGCCGTACAGGGCGGTGTAGAGGGCGGTGAAGCCCAGCTGGATGGACGGGGCCACAGCCGGACGCAGCGGCGTCGAGGAGGAGTTTGGAGGAGGGGAAGCGGCGGTGACCGGAGCCTCCATCGGAGCGTCGGAGGGGTCACTGAGCGGCCATCGTCAACGCAGGACTTCTGGAGCCTTCGCACCGAGGATCTGGTGGAGTGGGGGACACATCCACAGGGGGGGTCAGCAGATGACCAGGAAACAAATGGGATGCTACGGAGCCCGTATGTGGTGACACGGGGAAGAAAAAAAATCCTGTAGCCACAACTTGTAATTAAGTCGTTCCCCACAAGTTATTAAGTCATGGCCACAATTTTCTTTTCCTCCGATGTCACCAAACGGTCCCCGGATGCACTCCAGATTCGGAGCCGCCACAACAGTGGAGACTGTTGTGTGTTCAGGTGTGAAGGAGTTAAACGCCTTTGAGCCAGGTGAAGCGAAAACTTTCCCACTTGAGGAGTTCTGGCTTGAACATATTTATACACAAAGTTTTATTTTATCTTAAATGTAAAAATGTGTATATTTTTTGTACAATTTCTGGCTTAATTGTGGCTCTGAATATGTGGTTCTTTCAGCAAATGTTAACAATTAATCAATTACTAACTGCTTCTCTGATTAATCACTCCAGGTGGACGGTCACGTTTTCTGCAATTGTGCAATGCTCTTTCCAGAGCAGGGTCTCTCACTCACACACACACACACGCACCCCCCGGCCCCCTACACACACACACAACACAAAATCTAAGAGCTGCAGATAATGATAAGGGAACAAAAGACGTTGCTGAAATGTGAGATTGCCACGCGCAAACCTCCATGACATGCAGCAAGGGAGATCAGATAGTGTATCAGGCCCAGAAGAGGAACTGGCCATTTTTGTCAAGGAAAAACAACACAATGTAAACACTGTCCCGTCCCGACTTAGGATAAGTAGTAAACAGCTGAATGTGATGGCTGTTTGCACAATCAGATTGAAGAATCCTCAGCACGAACCTGGGTGAGTTTAAAAAAAAAAAACGAAACGAAACACTACAGTGCTCAGCGTGTTCACTGGAAAATCTCCAGGTGAAAACACTGAGACAGAAGGAATGAAGAGCATGCAGAAGCAAGTCGGCGCCTTTAAAAACAATCTGACATCGTGTTGTTTATGCTTGTTTTTGGTGTTGTTGTTGTTGCTCCCAATACAAATTTTAATGTTTATCTGTGAAATTCGACATAAACAATGCCGAACACATGATTATTTCCTCCATCAGTGGCAAAGATCAGAGTATCAGAGGTCCACTGGGGTAGAAAATGAAAATATATAAATATTTGCTGTAAATGCACTCATTTTTCAGCAGGTGTATTTCTAAAGAGTTTTGTCTTTTAATGACATTTCCATGACAATCTTAGTTCTTATAAGCACAAACAGTTACTGTATGGCTACATGCAGCAAGGTGACTCACTGTTCACTCACTAATCGCACAACAACATCAATGCAGCAGACGCTGATTCCTTCAGTTTCAACAAAATGGATTATATAACACTTTATAAATCGGTGTTTGACTATGTAAAAGTTTCATTTATCATACATTTAACAAGTGAGACACCCCTCGGTGAACTGCTGCAACCTTTGAAACCCATATGACCCGAAACGACTGCCTTTACTTTGTTGTTTATGACATAAACAACCCGACTGCTGCGTTCAAGGTACTGAACGTCAACCGAAGCTAACCGCAAACATCTACGTTTCGTCTCTGCGCTTCCGCCTGCCTGCCAGTCACGCCATGCTAAATCTCGTTAAAAAAAATAATCCGAATTTCACCTGTAGATATAGAATTGACGACAATAACCGACCTTTTCGCCTCAGGTGAACATGGAGCTGAAGGATGAGCAGCCGACCGAAGACGGTAAATCCCTTCCTTCCGTGTGTAACGTCAGAGAGGCGGAGCCTCTGTGACGGCGCACCGGCGCGTCCGCCATATTGTGAGTGGTGAACTCGCGTCGAAGAACGGGGAGAGTTTGTTTGGAAAAGGAAAGTAGGTTCTTGCCACTGAAATTGACTCCATCGTTTTATCCAAAAAGAAGTGCTAATCTACGGTGGCCCTGAGGTGCAAAGCACAACAACATTAACGAAGCACATGTTTTTGTTAATGTTGTTGTGCTTTGCACCTCAGGGCCACCGTACTAATCTGCTTTTGATAACTTTTAAGTACAAAAACTGTGTTACATTTTAGAACCAATGCTGATGATCACGGAGACAAAAGAAAAATGTATATCTGTAAATCAAAGTAAGACAGAACCACCAATAAAACCGTGAACTAAAATATGGTCCACTAGATTTTATTTACCATAATTCAACTGCATTTAACGGAGCTATTCTATTTGATCAAGAAAGTAAATGAAATCGGGCTTATTTATATGGCAGCAAGGGGAATCCAAAGTGCTTTGAAAAGGCAAAGGAAAGACAAAAACTTTCAGAATTTTATTAAAAGAGAGTTTAATATGCCACAAACTTCAGAACATTCTAGAAAAACAGACATTTAAAATATATATAATAAAGGAATAAAAGAAAAAAAAAGAAAATGTTGCGACAAAATACATATCAAATCAAATTGATAATATTTAATTTAATTTAAAGGCATTTTTCTAGTCAAATGTACAAAAGACAAGCAATATATACAGAACAAACAAGGATACTGAACAATGTCATAAATAGAATGACATTTAACTATTAGAAAATAAAGGGATTTACAAATAAAAAAGGCAATTCTGAAGAGGTGTGTATTAAATCTGCATTTAAACGTTGATGGTGGTTTCATATTACAGAGATAACTGGGAGTGTGTTTCAAAGATAGGAGCTGAGAATTAAATAGAGGTTCATATTTTTGTGTTTAGATGATAAATGTTTCAGGTTTAAAATGCCACTCACAATATGGCTGCGACGTTCCCAACTGACGTCCGTGCGTCAACTACTCTTCTGTTCCAACCGCCAATCAGCGTTGACAGGAAATCGCGGTTACTTCAAGTTGTTGTTTATGTATCTCGGTGAAGGACGACCCATTCAAATTCCACATGTCATCTCCAGACCACCACTGACTGCTGCGTTTATAAGACAGGTTCTCTTGGTAACGTTGCTTCTGCAGACCGCTGCTTTGGCATTTGTTTCGCCGCCGTTGGCTCCTTCTCATTACTGTTGACGCTCCGCTCCGACCGTTAACGCGCCTTCGTCCCACAAATCTGCTTTGCTACGTTATTAAAACCGCTCCAGGATGCCGATGGTGCTGCGGTCCAGACGGTCGAATCGGGTCGAGTTAGAGCCAACGCCGAGGCGGAGGTCGACACGCCCGCATCTGAATCGGCATTATGAGGTGGGTGCTTTTATTACTCGGTCTTTCCGCCTCCTCTTCCTCCTCCGCCGCCGCTGCTGCTGCTTGCTGAGGACTACAAAAAAAAGGAGGACGGCCACGTAGCTCGCTCGTTAGCGTCAACGGCAGGAGCAGCGACGTTTATAGCAAACTACTTTTGTCTTTTCTTCCTTTAAAAAGGGTTACGTTTGTACCACTGGTGCCAATTGCTTTAATTCTCTCGTCAGAACTATTCGCCGTTTTCGTATTAGTTTATTTAAAGCAGTTAGCTTAAGTTAACTGTACGGAGCTAACCTTAACTGCACCTTCAAGAGGGGGAACCCGTTCCCGTCCCGTACTACAGCCTAAAACTTTATACTCTATAACCCGTACACTACAGCGTTATGGTAAGTTTTTTCGTAATTTAATAAGTAATTTTCACTTTAGAAGCTTAAACTGCCTTTTCATCCCTCAATATTACTAACTTATATTACTGCCGTAGCTTTAAACCCAGCCAGCGGGCAGTCTGTCAGTATCACCCTGTGGACGGCATGTACAGCATATTTAGTGTCGTGCGGAAGTGCTGCACCCCGTTAGCTGATTCTAACCGGTCCGTTTCTGTCAGGATGCCGATGAGTCGGAGCCCGAGGCCATCCCGAGCCAAGTGATGGAGAGACGTGAGGCAGAGCTGGAGGAGGAAGCTGCTGAGGAGACGGACCAACGGGTAAGAGGCCCATCACTGAAGGATAAAACAATTTATACTTTGTAACGTGGTCCGTTACGGCAAAACAGACCAGTATCTGCTGGGGCTCCCTGCAGGAGATACTGGTCATTAACAGGAAATGTCATAAGGCAGCGGAAGTGTCTTTATCTATAACCCAGTTAAATATTAAACTAAGTGTTGTGGAGGGGTTTTTTTTTCTAGGAAAAGGTTGCAAACAATATTTCATTAGACCAGAATGTTCTTAAAGGGCCGGTTGTGAAAGAATATACTAATAAAACCCATTAAGAGAATGCTAAAATATTAATAAATAGCTGTCTCTGCATTCTTACTAC